>NC_054375.1:119889333-120263083 GCF_017654675.1 Xenopus laevis | reverse complement strand
TGTTGCTCTCCAACCCCTTCGATGTTGCTCTCAGGGTCCTCAAATCACGTGCTTATTTTTGAATTCCAAGCTTGAAAGCAAGTTTTAATTGCATAAAAACTAAGTATAGTGCCAAGTTGAGCCTCTTGTAGGCTGCCAGTCCACAAAGGGGCTACCAAATAGCCAATTATAGACTTTATTTGACACCCCAAGGGACTTTT
Organism: Xenopus laevis; assembly: GCF_017654675.1. Lineage (NCBI taxonomy): Eukaryota > Metazoa > Chordata > Amphibia > Anura > Pipidae > Xenopus > Xenopus laevis. The sequence continues at coordinate 120,262,883 of NC_054375.1, read as the reverse complement.
TTCATGCTTGCGTTGCTCCCCAACTCTTTTTACATTTGAATGTGGCTCACAAGTAAAAAAGGTTGGGGACCCCTGCTCTATGGGCTTCAAGGCTGAGAAGAAAAGCTTCTAAAGACACACACAAAACACACAGATGCAAAACTTCACTTATTGAACAGAAAAGAAAACTAATGTTAATTACTTTCTAATGGATAATTATCTTTCAAGTAACCCAACAAGTCTTTGTGAAATACCACCGTAGCTGTTATCTATGAGACTTTTCAAAAGGACCTAGGGATGCCTCAGCCTCTTGCAGCGGTGGGGGGGGGGGGTCGGTGTGAATCGAAAGCTTAATTAAGAATTTGCAGCTAGAAAATGGGAAAGCTTTAGGTCCTAACAAGTAGGCTTGCTTGGAAACTGATGCTGGTTTCTATTCAAGTGAAACAAAGCTAGGCCTGTTTTGGGTTTTATATGTGGGAAGGGTGCCTAAGGTCAGTACCCACCTGTTACTTGCCTAACCTTTCTCTGCTAGAAGGGGCTGCCTGCAGTGTATCCCCCCACACCTCTTGGCCTTCACTAACATGCATGCTATATTGCATTTAAATAAGAGCTTTGTTGTTGTTGTTTTTCCTCTAAGTCTCACACAATATTATGCTGCAGAGACAGTTTTAAAGGGATACTGTCATGGGAAAATTCTGCTCCAGCAGAATTCTGCACTGAAATCCATTTCTCAAACGAGCAAACAGATTTTTTTATATTCAATTTTGAAATCTGACATGGGGCTAGACATATTGTCAATTTCCCAGCTGCCCCAAGTCATGTGACTTGTGTTCTGATAAACTTCAATCACTCTTTACTGCTGTACTGCAAGTTGGAGTGATATCACCCCCCTCCCGTTTCCCCCCCAGCAGCCAAACAAAAGAACAATGGGAAGGTAACCAGATAGCAGCTCCCTAACACAAGATAACAGCTGCCTGATAGATCTAAGAACAACACTCAATAGTAAAAACCCATGTCCCACTGAGACACATTCAGTTACATTGAGATGGAAAAACAGCAGCCTGCCAGAAAGCATTTCTCTCCTAAAGTGCAGGCACAAGTCACATGACATGGGGCAGCTGGGAAATTGACAAAATGTCTAGCCCAATGTCAGATTTCAAAATTGAATATAAAAAAATCTGTTTGCTCTTTTAAGAAATGGATTTCAGTGCAGAATTCTGCTGGAGTAACACTATTAACTGATGCGTTTTGAAAAAAACATGTTTTCTGATGACAGGATCCCTTTAAGGTAAGACAGAATCATCAAAATTATGTTGTTTTACACTGCTAATTTGTCTTTAGTGTATAGAACAAGGATGTACATCCTGCTGTCCCTTGTAAGGGGATGATGGGGGATGTAGTTCGACAACTACTGGAAGGTTGCACAATCCCTGGGTTGTGTGGAATGTCTAGATTGGGACCCCTACATTTCTAACTCTATCTTTGGATGTCACACAAAAGCCAGCGTCGAAAACACCCCAAAACCTCAAAAACCATGAGATCTTCCAGTTGTAAAAGGGACATCTGCCAGTGACTTCTTCATGGTTTTGACAGGCAGGGCTGGAACTAGGGGTAGGCAGAAGAGGCCATCTGTCTAGAGTGCAATGATAGGGGGGTACTGACCAGGAACCTGTTAAAGGATCTACTGCCTTCCCCTAGTCAGCATTCACTTCCATCCCCTCTGCCGTTCACCCCTGTGTAACCGGGGCCCCCATGTTAGATCATGGCGCATACACACATATGTTCTTGCTCGCACAAACACAGGGTTGGAGGTAGTGAGGAGGTCAGCCGGGTTGCCTAGGATGTACGGCTGGCTTGGCCTGGCCCTGTTGACAGAGTATTTTTAGATTCAGAATTGTCACACTTTTGGCAAATAATACATTTCTATATATGCTATATATGCTGTATATACTGTATATAACCTCCATGTTGCCAGCACTCTCGACAAAAAGGTTTACAGGCCTGGGTGCAGTGTCCCACGTATTTATCCAAACCAAAATGAAATAAGGTCCGCACTCTCAGGACGTCTTAAAAAGAAAAGATTATTTATTGTAGAAGTTACAGACTGACGTTTCGGCCGTAATGTAATCGTCAGCATTTATCGACGGCCAATCAAACCAACTTTGGTGGCTGCACATCAGTGTTGCTTAAATGGTTCATTTATCTAAACCCACTATAGTTAACCAAAAGGCTACTTTTAAATAACAGTTTAAAACAAAGTTAAAAACAAACCACAGTGTTGCAATGTTACTTGTTGAAATTATTATAGTAAAATTGTAACAAAGTGTTGCTACTGTGTATAATACATGAGGATCTAATAAAACATGGACAAGATACCAAGAAATGCAAATGAAGACATTATGTAGACTCACCCACCAGTGACCAATCAAAAGAAGGGTGTGGTCTGATAAAGGTCCCAGACGTGGACCGAAACATCAATAAAATAATCAAAAAATCCTGGTGTGCATCAGCATTTAATCACTATATATATATATATATATATATATATATATATATATATATATATATATATATATATATATATATATATATATATATATATATATATATATATATATATATATATATATATATATATATATATATATATATATATATATATAGTCAACTACAAGAGGTCCTCTGCACTCAACCCATTATCATTATTTAAGACAGAGACATTTTGTGCATACTGCTACTAAAAAATGCCTTACCCTTTAAACAACACAGGGATTGTTTGTCCATATATTGCAATATATTCAAGCTGGCCAACTACGTCAAAGTCATCCCATATCTGGCCAGTCCTACGCTTAATTTTCATCTGATTCATTAAGAATTCAATTGCTTATACATTTTACAAAGGGACTACGTTTTACCTGCAACTTACTAGCTGCTTTCAAAGTAAAACTCCCAAATATGGTAATTTATTTAAAATGAATTTAAAACCAAAAACTCTTTATTTCACATACCACTTTCAGTCCACATTGGGACCTTTATCAAGGACCTTGGACCCTTTATCCTTGATAAAGGTCCCAATTAGGACCAAAACCTTGGACACAAATGGTATTTGAAATGAAGAGGGTTTTTTTTTAAATCTAATGTAAGAGAGTGCTGGTCCTTACCAAACATAGGCATTCTCAACAGATCATTTGAACATGAGTTTTGCATGGTGAAAAGATATATTTTTTATATTACCTTTTCTGAAATTATAGACAGAGAGAGATACTAATTTAATCAACTCCTTTTCAGCGTCGATGCAAAGTAATAAACAGTTCATCCAGAAAATGGGGGGAAAAAGTGTGTTTTACGTGGAAAAGAGACTTCGCAGAAGCAGTTAAAAGCTTATTAAGATTACCAGCATTAAAAATAAATCCATTTCTGCTCATTAGGGTAGTTACAGTCAATTTAATTAATACACATTAATCCAGAGTTGACATTAAATTCATCTATAAACCAACATTGATATAGATGATTACAGCTCCTGCAATGGTAAAGGTGACGGGCAGGATCTTGAGGGAAATCATTCGGCAGGATTTGCAGCCATACAGGTTATGTGTAATTTAAAAGGCATTCAGTAATAATGTGCTGGAGAGTGTCTCAGGCGCTGTGCCGCGGCTTATCCCAGTGCCTTCCCTGGATGCACAACCCTAGTGCACTCCCGCCACTTACACGGGGTTGATTGGGATCAGTGCACCGGGGCACTCACTTCTTTACCCTATGTACTAAGAATGAACAGGTTTGTGCACTATACGGGTGTTAAGTTGTGTGGTGTCAGGCAGTTTGCTTCATAGAATAGTGTTCAGTCTGTTTAGGCACAGTGCAGCCCTCCTGCTTTTACTGAGTCAGGTGGGAGGTGGATAAAACACATTCTGCAAAGGTAATGGTGAGACTGTGTGAAAGGTGTGACAAGGCTACAATATAGAAAGGTTGTCTAACTTATTCATTGCTCATATTACTCATAGTCATGGTCCTCAACAGTTATCATATTGTAAAATATGTTGCAGAGGTTTTTAAGTAACTGCTCATCTTCTCAAAAAGGACAAGAATCTAGATAATGCACTTATGCCAATACTGAGCAAGTGGGATTAGGATGAAAGGAGGAAAGGAAGGAGATCTGAGAACACAAGAGAAGAAGAGGTCAATGAAAATGGATTTGAACATGTGAAAATAGTTTGAAATAAGGAGATAAATGGAGGCATGAAGGTGGGGAACCAACATGGAGAGGAGGAGGTACGAGACAGCTAAAAGAGAATGGAATGAAAGAAAATGGAGAAGATGAGAGATTGTATGGCACCAAGGTGGCTAATGAAGGGTACCCGGGACTGTGGAGAGGTGCTGGGAATGGAAGGAACTCTGGGACTGGCGGGGAAGGATAGGTTGAGGGCACTAAGGAAGAATTGGTATAAAAGGGGAAGTCACTTACCCTCCTCATCTTGTAATGTCGCAGGCACCTGGAGCGCTAAGCAGGCTTGGCAGTGTGTCTGGTCTCCCATAATGTCGATTGATCATCCCACCTCCACCATCCCATAGTATACTGTATTTTATTTATAAAAGAGGTTTCAAGGGACTTGTTTCCGTATGTCTTGATATATGTAATACTATTAGAAGTTTTTTGTCACTGGCGGGTAATTTTGTTTGGTCCTTGCCATTTGGGTCTGGTCAATAGGGTTCTCTTTACATGCCCACCCCCGCTGCAGTGGCTAGCATCTGGGGTAACCTATGTGTGGTAGAACATGGCAAGGAAGGATGATCGTTTTTCTTTAATGGTTTCAGTAAAAGCTGTGGCCGATTAAAAGGGAAAACAGTGTTTTATTGCTGATGTTATCTAAATCTGATGCAGTGGTAATGTTTTATGCCAAGACACTGTCATTAAGAAAGGGTAACAATATATGGACAGACAGTCATAAAAGGAGACAATTGGGAACCCTCACTAATGGCGCAGCAAAAGAAGCGCTAGTACCATAATCTACAAGCACTCTATAACATGGTGTGGTGTGTGTATAAATAAAGCCTTGAAATTGCATTCTCTGCCAGTTGGGTAGTGACAACTCTATGCCCCCCACCCCAAAAAAATGTTCTAAGCCCCTAATTACTGCTTTAGCCTGTTTTATAATCCAACACTGACAACCATTGCATATGCCTCTCAAACTCCTATTGGGTGTGGCTTAATTATTACTGAATCAGGTATACAGAACGTATAGGGTCATGCAATAAGAGATGACGTTTGCACCAGGTATAATAACCAACAACAACCAGCAATTATTGGTCATCAGTTTGAAAGGAAACGTTGTGGGTTACTAGACATGCCTCACACTTTGTACCAACACAGTCCTTTTTCTTCTGCTCTAGGTTTGTGTGAGTTTTTACTGTTTGTTGTTCCATTTTATAAAGTTTCACTCCTTTTTATAACACATGAAAGCGATATGATTTATTGTACTACACAGTATCTCTAAAGAGGATGAGATTCATTTCTCATTGGAGATGATATCAGTGATGAGTATAGAGCTCACAGCTATAGCCCAGGCAGTATAAAAGCATAAAAAGCCACCATCTATCTTATTGTAGTGACTTGGCAATTACCAAAAAGGAAAAAACTAAATGTTATAGCTGATATAGAATGTTCTCTTACTAGGTTGCAAGTTCTAGCAAGCTGGGTCTTTGGCATCTCCAGCATCATTCAGTATTGGTATCAAAAGAAATATGTATACTGTACAGACTACCTACTACCTAGGGAAATGATTAGATACAAGAGCAGAAAGCATGATCAAGGTGTGGGACCATGGGCAGTATCGATGTGGTTGGGCATGGCCAGGGCGTGTCCTAGATGCACCGGTAATAACTCATCTCTGGGTTGGCATCTCAAATTTCCATTGTTGCTTGTTTTGCCTTTCGTTGCCATTTAAATAACATATGGCATACACCTCATCTTTGTCTCCTTTTAAGCCAATTTCACAAAATGTTTACTCTTGCATAAGAGATTTTACTGCAGCCCCCCAAGTTAATATCCCCTCATAAATATCTGCAGGGAACCAGAATGGGTCTACATTTACAAAGACACAGAAAGGCTTTGCAAACACATCTCTGGCAATTTTTCAAGGTGCAGGACAGTATTCAAAGTGCAAAAAAAAAACATGGAGGATTTTGCTCTTCTTTGCATTTTGCTCCCTGCCCTGCACATAGTAAATTACTTCTAATAATGATCTACAAGAACCACAAAGCGGTTCCAGTCAAAATGGTTTGAGCATCTTATAATGATTCCACCGACTTGTGGCCATTGGAGGAAACCCAAAACCTATGGAGTGGATTATATATTTCCAGAAACTAAGGACTGGCCCAAGCCCCAATAAGAAGTGGAAACTGCATTCAATGAAAGCTGGTGGGAGGACTCAGCATATCACCTAGAAAAGTTTTAATGGTAGATGAATTGAGACTTCAGTTGTTAGTGTAAATGCCTAAAAGATGTCTCATACTATATATGTATGGGAGGACACTGAACTATAAAGTAATAACAAACCCATCTTACATAATTAGTTACATAGTTAAATCGGGTTGAAAAAAGTCCATCAAGTTCAACCCCTCCAACTGAAAACCCAGCATCCATACACACACCCCTCCATACTTCCACATAAATTAAATACACCCATATCTATATTAACTATAGAGTTTAGTATCACAATAGCCTTTGATATTATGTCTGTCCAAAAAATCACCCAAGCCATTCTTAAAGGCATTAACTGAATCAGCCATCACAACATCACCCGGCAGTGCATTCCACAACCTCAATGTCCTCACTGTGAAGAACCACCTACGTTGCTTCAAATGAAAGCTCTGTTCCTCTAGTCCAGTGATCCCCAACCAATAGCTCGCGAGCATCATGTTGCTCACCAACCCCTTGGATCTTGTTCCCAATGACCTCAAAGCAGATGCTTATTTTTTAATTCCAGGTTTGGAGGCAAGTTTTAGTTTTTTAAAAATCACATGTACTGCCAAACAGAGCCTCCTGTAGGCTGCCAGTCCACAAAGGGGCCACCAATAGCCAATTACAGCCCATAAAGTGCACTCCCAGGGACCTTTTTCATGCTTGTGTTGCTCTCCAACTTTTTTTAACATTTGAATATGGTTCACGAGTAAAAAAGGTTGTGGATCCCTGCTCTAGTCTCAAAGGGGTGGCCTCTGATCCTTATAGTACATAGTGATAGAGAAGGTACAATTAGACAGCTCTCTTGTTTCTCTGCTTTCTTTTATTCTCTCTTTCTTTAATGCTCTCTCTTTTGTTTCATCTCTTTTCATATTTTAAAGAATTTTTTGTAGTCTATTAAAAAAACTGGTAAAGAACTGGTTTATCAGACTTGCCCAAGCAATCAGCTTCCTCTTATCTATGAAACACATTATTGTCTCCATCATATTCTTGCCCTGAAAATACTGAGAGCCGCCTGAAGCCCTCACCAAAGCTTCCTTTATACTATATCTCTATATATTCTACACTGAGCCGAGAAGCTGATTAGCTTTAAGTTCTTTGGTTATTATCTCATTTTGATAACAGTGTTATGGGAAGGTAATACATCAGAAAGGAGAGTGAGTTAAAATGTGTATGATTACTTAAGGGAATAGAAGAAACAAAGGGATTGTTTCATCTGTACGGTTTTCCGACAAGAAAATCAACGGCATTTTAATGCATTATGAGATATATTCATCTATTGGTAGAGAGTTGGGGAAAAGCAAGAAGAAACAGCAGGCAGAAGAGAAATGTGAAGAGAATTCAGGAATACTGAAAGATTATGTTATTATCATCAAGTAGGTGAGTGCTAACACATATGAAATAACTTTAGGACTAAGAAGAACTGATACATTTACATGTTAAGAAATAAATGCAAAGACAGCTATCTCATGATTCCTCTCCTATATAACATGAAGGTCAAAGTTTTAGACTGGAGGAATACCTGCTCTGCTCTATCCATGTGTTGGACTCTGAAGTAGAAGAAAGCCACGTGCCCACTTACCTGATTCTTGGATTTATTTACTAATGTAAATGTAAATAAAAATGAGTTTCATGCTAATAGATTATTACAGGATGACACACTATGCCCCTCTTGGTCACATGGTCATACCCTTTGATTGTTTCTTTCAAAAAGGTGGACTGTCAAAGTGACAGGAGGACCATGGGGAAAAAGTAACAAAATGAATAATCAATTGTAAGTTGTAAAATCTCTGTAGTAGAACCTTTCAGTACAAATGTAATTAGACAAAATGCAGTGACAAATACAAAAACATACTTATATGGGAATGTATATGTGTTTGCTCGTGTTTACTGAAGGCACCAACTGTTGGTCCATGTTAATGTGGTGTGTAATATGTATACACATGTATAGACTCCTGATGTGTTGCCACTTGAATTGCTATTGAAGCACAAGGATAAATGATTTTCCAAGTTTCTAGTTAATTAGGTTTTATGTCAGATGAGTGCAAAAGTCAGGTAATTGTTGTAGAGGCTGCTTGACCTGGGACTAGCATAGGTGGGAATTTCTCACCTGGGGATTAATTAGATTGCTTGTTTATGGAGTCATTCTTACACTATAACCCTTGAAATTATGGTTGGAACTCTTCCTAGTAAGGGAAGAATTTAGTGTGAGAAACCAAGTCTACATCCATGTCAATTGTCTTGATACTGGCACTTTCCAGTGCTTTGACAAGAATATGTCATTATGACTGTAAGTGTCCATCTAACTTTGTTCTTGTGTTTTTATTCTAACCCTGGTCCTCCATTACTTACCTATTCTGGAGCCTTGCAGCTCTTCTCCTAGGATGGCAATACTGAATGTGCCGCTCTCACATTGGCCTTCAAGAGATAAACAAAAACCAGGCGCCATCCTTAAAGGGGTTGTTCACCTTTCAATGAATTGTTTATATGGTGTAGAGAGTGGAATTCTGAGACAGTTTTAAATTGGTAATAATTTTTTATTATTTGTGGTTTTTGAGTTATTTAGTTTTTTATTCAGTAGCTCAACGGTTTGCAATTTCAGCAACATGGTGGCTAGGGTCCAAATTACCCTGGCTGGCAACCATGCATTGATTTGAAAAGGAGGCTGGAATAAAAATAGGAGAGGGCCTAAATAGAAAGACAAGCAATAAAAAGTAACAATAAATGTGTAGCTTTAAAGAGAATTTATTTTTAGATGGGGGTCAATGACCTCCATGTGAAAGCTGGAAAGAGAAGAAAAAAGGAAAATAATGCAAAAATTAGAGAAAAGAAAAAATTAAGACCAATTGAAAAGTTGCCTAGAATTAGCCATTTTATAACATACAAAAGGTTAACCACCCTCCTGTCACCACCCAACATGATGCTGCTCAGTGAGGTTGGAGGAGATGGGCTACCAGGGTAAAGCACAGGTGAGTAGTGGAGGACCAGGGTGTGAACATAAGAACATAAGAACGAAATGAGATAGACACATACTGTAAGTCATTATGTCAAGTCGTTATGACACATTCTTGTAAAACCACAGGGAAGTTTCAGTATCAAATTAATTGGCAGGGCTTATAGTGCCAAATGTCCCCATGTGCAGGGATCTACATGATTCCTTCAGATAAGGAATTACAAACTATGTTAGTCCCACGTGAAGCAGCCTCTGAAAGATAAGGGATTAAGAGGGTATGGGTCTTAATCAAGCCAAAAGGCCTTATAGGATACTGTATTTCTTGGTATTCACACAGCAGAGAAGGTGGCCAATTGGGGTACTGAATGACAAATGTGAAATGCCAAATATCCAGGAACCCTATTACCATCATCATCATAATCATTTTCCATCTCTATTGACATTTTTGCACCAACCAGGATACTGTTCCTTTTACACAGGTTATTGTTTTCAGCCCTTCCTCCTCATATGGTATGAACTTTGTCTTATTAATCAGTATGGACTACAGGGATTCTTGTTTAAGGGGTCCTTACACACTGACTGGGATGTTGGGAATAACATCTTCCAATTTGTTGCTATGAATTTTCAAGCATCAAGGCATTATGGCAACATGCCTGGAATTGTCTCCCAGCACAAGTCTATGGACATTATGTTAGCAACTGTCCCCTCAGATGCCTCCCACTGGAATTTGCATCGAATTTGCGCCAGGCGAATTTATACACCCATCACTAGTACCAACCCAAGGTGTCCACAGCCCTTTGGCAGGGAAAATCTTTGTCTCTGAAGATGTCCAAGTAGCTCCCCTTTTTCTTCTCTGCTGATTCATTGCACATACCCTGTGCTGTTGTCAGTTCCATGAATGTATGGACCACACAATATTCTATTTACATATAATGTTGAAAGTAAAATTACAAGGCTGATTAGTAATTTTTTCAGATTCTCATTACATGCCAGCTCCAAAACCTGTGCACTTGCCACCAGAATTTAATCATCAGCCCTTTAAAATGAGCTTTCTGCTTGATAATGTGCGACAACCCCTAAGCTTAGCTTCTCAACAGCTGCCCAGACCATACTGAGCATGTGCAGTGTCACTGGCACGCCTAACAAAATTCAACATGGGAAGCTGCTATGAAGGTCTGGATTATTTTGTTATAGAAATGCTGAACCTTAAGGCTTATGGGCTGCTTTCCATCTGCATAAAAATGCAGACGACAATGTAGAAATGCAGAAACAGCCTTGTGTGCCATTAGCCTTAGGCTGATGGGATCCATTATACGAAAACCCGTTATCCAGAAAGTTTAATTACGGAAAGGACATCTCCCATAGACTCCATTTTAATTAAATAATTCAAATGTTAAATATTAAATAATTCAAATGTTAAATATTAAATAATTCAAATGTTTAAAATTAAATAATTCAATTGTTTAAATCTGTGTCTCTGAAGATGCCCCAGTAGCTCCCCATCTTATTCTCTACTGATTCGATGCACATGCTCTGAGCATTATAATAATGAATAATAATACAACAGTACCTTGTACTTGATGCTAACTGAGATTTAATTAATCCTTGTTGGAGGCAAAACACTGGGTTTATTTAATGTATAAATGATTTTTAGCAGACTTAAGGTATGGGGAATAAAATTATGGAAAGATCCCTTATCTGGCAGGCCCCAGGTCCTGAGCAATCTGGATAACAAGTCCCATACCTGTATAATGTATGGCATTTCTAGCCATATTCATTTTTAGTTCACCTTAAAGGGATCCTGTCATCGGAAAACATGTTTTTTTCAAAACGCATCAGTTAAAAGTGCTACTCCAGCAGAATTCTGCACTGAAATCCATTTCTCAAAAGAGCAAACAGATTTTTTTATATTCAATTTTGAAATCTGACATGGGGCTAGACATTTTGTCAATTTCCCAGCTGCCCCTGGTTATGTGACTCATGTGGAGCAGCACTATTAACTTATTCATTTTGAAAAAAAAAATTTCCCATGGCAGTATCCCTTTAAAGTGATGACTCACCTATCATGATTTACTGCATTTGATCACTACTTATAAGAAGCACCAATGAATACATTGTGCCTTTTAAAATAATTGGCAAGAGGAGAAAAAAGGTTAGGCATATGCTAAGGAACCAAAAGAAAGACAATAGTATAACATGTAATTGTACAAAAACAGGGTATACTATAATAATTTAGTATTCTGGTTTGTAACAATATAATTACCTACCATAGCACAATGTATGCCAGCAATTTATATTAAAGGGGAACAAAATGCTCCAAAGAAAATGAATGCCAAATTGTGTGAAGTGCTTTTCTAAGCACTTTTGCAATTTATATCTCTTTAGTTTTCATATTATTAGTTGTACACTGCTAATATCATGATTTTCAACAACAGAGATGTGCTCGCTGGGCAGACAGCTGACTTAAGAGACTGATGTAGGAAGCCTTTCCAGATACTTCTAGGCTTTTCTGCTTAGTTCTCCCGTTCCTCACCAGCTCTTTTACAGTTAAGATCTGGCCTCTGAGCAAGAGAACTGTGCAGAGAAGTGCCCAGAGATGATTCTGATGCCAGTCACTAAACCATCTGGTGACCAGCTGGCTAGCCGGCAGCACAGCAGAGCAGCCCTACTGTTGAAAATCATGATATTGGCGGTGGAAAACTGAAAATACCTTGAAAACAAAAAAGCATACACAATTCATGGCAATTGCAAAAGTGCTTGGTAAAGTTCTCTGAACACATTAATTATGTTGAGGGTGTATGATCCTCTTGTCATAATCATATAAATGTTGTTAAATTAGTAAACCAAATCACACCTCTTAGTTGCCCATCTGGGATGTAACTAACTAACAGAAAAGGAGTCTGGGAATTGTTAGATAGACTTTACAGCACTGATATGACTAGAATAAGCCTCTGATGCGCTGAGATTAACATTGTTGCTATTGCTCAGAAAATAATACAGCAATTATGATGGCATCTCTTTTTTTTTTTACCAGAAACCCTCACAAACAATTGCACAAGTATGCGAGTATTAGTACAAAAGGGAAAAAATCAGCTTATGTAAATCATAAGCAAAATACAGTTTTTCAAATATCCCACGGTTCATTCACTACTTTGCAAAGATAAGACACAAAGGAGCGCAAGCTCACACAAACACTCTGTGCCCTTTGTGCGTCTATCACACTGTGTGTTTGCACTTTAACAGGCTACAGGTACAGGTGAGCAGTTGAAACGAGAGATTGCCTCCACTGAAGAATAATGATCCCTAAACATTTTAGCCTGTGCGAAACAATAGGAAACATTACAGATTAACGTGAACTGTCAACACTCCTTTGACCCATATGATTATGGGAGATCTAATAAGTGCCACCTACTCTGCACTTTTACTCACCTTGGTACGACTTTGTACCCCGAGCCACAGTTGAGTCATAGACAAATATTTTCCATGCCAGGCGGCCCTTTCTCTTTAGACCCTTTGTGTACTCACTTTGATAACGACTGTTTTCTTAGCAGAAAGATGGACCTCCTGGAGCCTTGCAAACATTTTTGTCATCCAACAATATCTGTACAAACACCAAACCCCTGAATGCAATGTCCAACAATGACTTATCAGCTGTGAGGACGTGCCACTATGGAGACTGGAGTTTGCCAAACCATCAGTGTATTTATGATATAAAATGACCTTTGGATGTATTTATTTTTTGTTAAAAGCATCCAGATTTTCCACATGGAAGTAGCCTGCTTTTTTAAACCCAGAGAGCATTGGACCGCCTGTAATGATTTTTATTCATAGGAATATCAGGTATATAGATGATGCACCATAATGGGTGTGTATATGTTATTCACCTTGTACCATGCACACAAATGGTTTTCTGATTCTAATTCAGAATTCAGATCTTTGAATTTGACCCTATGGACATGAGAACATATAATGCAATTATTCCAAGTCATTAAAGGGGAACTTCAGCTTTCAAACCAAAATTTAAAGAGGCTCACATAACACAGAAACAACTAATATACCCATCACCATTACCTGTTTCTTCAAAAAGTATGAATAAATGCCACTTTCTATGCTGAAATCCAGCTGTTTAACAGTTCTTCTCTTTCTGCATCATTTGAAATCCTGGTAGGAAAGGAGGGACTAAACACTGATGTTATTAATTGTAACAACTAGTCCACAGCTTACAGGAACCACATAACCCACAATGCATTGCACTGTGATGTTCCATTCCTTATTGAAATCATGTATGCAGGTAATTGTGGGGTTTGGAGGATGCAGGCTGAGGACAGATGGCTGTTGATACAAAGTAACAGTAGTCAGACAGCTCAGCAAAGTAGTCAGAGAGATCAGGAGGAGAGCAGGGGGCTAGGCTTAGGGAACTGTCCGAAACCATTAAAAGTCATGAAAAGTCTGAATATTTTTTAAATTATGTATATTGCAAACTTGCTTGAAATTATGTTTAGTTTTCAAAAAGATTAAGTTATGTTTTTGTGGAGTTCCCCTTTAAGTAATCAGGGGCGCTGTCAGTGCAGTATATGATGGGACAGGTGGTTATCATCTTTATTGCCAGAGCACAATAGGGGGCAAGTTCTCAGGAACGCAATCAGAGGGGAAAGAAAGGTACTGTAATCAGAGAGGCCCCGTGGAAGTGGGGGGACACCTAAAAAGAAAAGCTGATTTTGTGGGTCACTGAATGGGCAGGGCTTGCAGTGAGTAGGTTTGGCATAATTGAGGAGTTGACATGAAGGAGAGGGTGTGGTCTGGCATGAGGGGTGAGTGCCTAAGGCATGCAAGGAGCAATATTTTTTCATTTTTTCAACGGACCACCATTAAACTTGATGGCAGGGCCCACCACCTAGGTAACCAGTGGATTAATAATTGCCCTGTCTTAGTAGTACTTATGAGCACTAGGGGAGCAAAATCACTCTTTTTAGTGCTTATGCAGAAAGGACTTGCCTCTGGGTTGTACTGTATTTGTATTCAACACCTCACAACACAAGGAGAAGAGTGTAGCACTGGCGGGGACAAGGCATGCAGTAAATACAGGTCACCGTTATACCTTGCACCCACTAGGTCTCCATAACTGAATAGTGTGGAATAGAGGATGGTGAAATGGGTGGAATAGAGGATGGCTATCATGAATACATCATTGCCAAATGCATGGAGTGCTGTATTTATATGGATGTCTGGTTGTGCTGTCCTGTAAGAGATAAATGACCCTGTTTATCATTAAATAAATAGGGCTTATTTTTAGCCTTAAATATACAGCCCAGTGGGACAGTATAACGTATTTTGAATATAGAAATATCCATGTAGAATACTTCTACCAAGGCAAGCAATACAGCTGCTCCCTTTCATACAGACGTCATACAGAAAATATACATGGCCCAATTAAAATAAATAGGGTCTGTTTAGCCTTTGTACTCCATTCATTGAATTCTGACTTTGTCACTGCTTAGTGCTAGGGGAAATATCCATTGTACACAATTCATTGTCAGCACACACAGTTAATATAGCTCCATCTGTAAATCCCACTACCGATTTTGCAGTCTGTTTTCCAATGAAACTCTTTTATCAGAGTTTTTGAAATGGAGCCTGTGATGTAGAACCTGCTGTGTTAAATTATGATCCAAAGGCTTTGGGTGGTAACAATCAATCAGTGTACCTGGGGTAGTGTGTAATGTGTGTGCTCCTAGCAGCACGAGCAAAGTGACCTGGAACACAGTCCCCCAGCAGGTTAAATAAATATGATACCATAGACAAGCAGGGAGGATCACATGGCAGCTTCAATCAGCTGTTGCTAAAATACAATCTTGCTTTAATACACGCTGAGAAAGTTATTTAACACTTACAAAACCTGCATCCCTTTTATTTATCCCAGTGCAAAAAAAAAAAAAAAAGAAAACCCATATCTTTGAAAGGATTGCCCTTTCAAGTGTTGGGAAAGAGATGGATTTCTGGGCTTTGATGCTGGGTGCAATAGGCAGTTTAAATTAAGTCACATAAACTGAAAAAAGTACATCTGGAAAGGGACACTGAGTTATAGCAGAGCTGCGGGAAATCAGGCAACATGTTAAGAACTTAAGTGGCTTCAAATTGGGGAAGGTCCCTTCTCTTGTACAATTCAGCAGTCATCCAGGATCAAATATAGGCACTCCATGTTTTATTTAAGGATTGGCTCCTTTGATCTCCAGGCAATATGCCATTCTGTTCCAGTTTAAATAAAATGCATTGTGAAAAATGTAGAACTCGCCTAGAAACGAGGTTATTCGCTTCTTCTTTAATGGCACATGGCTCTACTTTCAGAATAAGTACAGCCAATCTGGGAACTGATGTACAGTAGGCATATATATGTATGCATTTATATTTATATGGACTGCATGTGCCTGTATGTGCATGTGTTTACATATTATATATATATAGAGAAACAGAGAGAGAGAGAGAGAGAGAGAGAGAGAGAGAGAGAGAGAGAGAGAGAGAGAGATAACCAACATGAAACAATAAGTACAGGGATCATCTGCGTGAAATTGCCTCCAGTGGGGACTGGGGGAGTGTTCTTACCCTAAATGGTCTTTTTGAGCAAAGTGAAACATCATGCCGTAGAGGAGTAAAGCTTTCCTTAAAATTGTGAGTTATAATAGAATCCACACCATCTGATCATTAAACTATATATAATGACCCTATGTGTAGGGATGTAGCGAACTGTTCGCCGGCGAACTTGTTCGCGCGAACTTCGACCGTTCGCGTCCGCCGAATGTTCGCGAACGTCGCGCGACGTTCGCATTTTGAGTTTGCGTTCGATTCGAATACAAATCGTTCGACCATTCGACCATTCGAATTCCTTCGACCGCTAAAAATCGAACGATTTCCATTCGTTCGAACGATTGTAAGCATTCGATCGAATGCTTCGATCGTTCGATTCGAATGAAAATCGTTCGATCGAACGATTAAAATCCTTCGATCGTTCGATTCGAACGATTTTAGCGGGTGTTCGAAGTTCGCGAACGTTCGCATTTTTTGCCGGTGTTCGCGAACACCAAATCGGCAGTTCGCTACATCCCTACCTATGTGTGCCCATGCCCCTAACCCTCTGCTTATTACACCCCAAACACAGCTTTATATTAAAAAAAAGCTTAGTTGAATTTTAACTGCATCCGAAAGTCTGTGTAGTGTGGGTCCAAAGTGTTGTGCAGATAGTTCTGCTCAGGGCCATTTTTTCCACACCCCCCTTCCCTTCCAAATCACATTGATGCTGGGTAATCCTGGAACTACCACCACATGTGTGTCCAACACAGTGAACTTGTGCCCAAAGAATCAGACACAGATGTAATTTTGATGCTGTGTGTGGACGGTCACGTGACAACATCTGAACACAATTCAGCGTCCAATTCGCGGACACATATACAACTGCGTGAACTTTTACTCACTGTGCTTTGCCACTTAAAAAACATGGCATCTTGTGCCAAGAAATTGCACTTTGCACACTGTCCCTCGGTGAGTGAATGACCCCTTCCTGTCATCTGTTGAGGCTTCACTCCTATCTGGTTGTTAGAGTCGCTGACCCTAGTAACAAAAATATAGCTTTAATGCCTTGGTAGTTTTGTCTTCTTAACATCTTTTTTTTTATAATTTAAATTTCTGTTCCAGCCCTTTCTTGTTTCTGTTTCAGACATTCATTCAAACAACAGTTAGTGACCAAGCTAGCAGGTAGCAGTTTTTTTTTATTATTATTATTATTTAATGTTTTATTGGTTTTCATAAAGGCATATCAAAATAAAATTGTAACAATTACAACATATAAACAAAACTGCTTTTGATTCATTAGTATATAATTCTATCTTCCAGTGTATCTTTCAGTAGTATCAATCAATAATATTGTCGCTCAGAAGACGAGGCGATTAGTCGCCAGGCGACAAAATCTCCCCGAATCTCCTCGTGTGAACTAACCCTAACCCTAGCCCTAAGGCTTCTTATCCTGCATCTCTTCTGTCATAAAGCTGCATGGGGTGAGAAAAGGGGGGGGTAGTAGGAGGGGGAGGTGGGGGGGCAGTAAAGAAGAGGGGGGATACAAAATGTTCCAGCTTCTCAGAGTATCTCTCAAAGTATCTTTCGTAAACCTTAAATAGTACCTTGTGTAGTTGCATTAGTCTTGGGTTGGCGACTCTCCAAAAACTGGGCACACGGATGCCACTCCAACTCCCCCTCGTAGCTCCTGTCTAGGAGTCTGTCTCTAATGGATTCCATTGACCTGACCCAATTCACCTTGGTCTCCAATGCCGACCTGGTATTTGTGGTCATTTCTAGTTTGCTGCTAATAATGATCTTGCTGCTGTTAGGATGTATGTCACTAGTTTGAGATTGTTTGGAACCAATGGTTTTGATTTTCATACCTAAGAGAAATATGTGGGGGCAGTCGCTTGAATGATGCAATAAAGAATCTCGAAGAGCAGAGTCCAAAATTCCTGAGCTACTATGCAAGTCCACCATGTATTTAGAAAGGATCCTTGTTCTCCACATCCTCTAAAGCAGATGGAGTGGTCTGGGTTCCGCTAAGTTTGCTATTACTTGTAGGGGTGTAGTACCAGCGAAATATAATTGTATATGCTCTTTCGCTGGAAACTGCACACACGTTTTTTTGGCTGTCTCCCACACATATAACCAGGACTTTTTGGATATTGTGACGTCTAGATCTTCCTTCCATTTTGTCATTTAGGACTGACAAGTTTGTGTTGTCTGATGTAAGACAGCTGTATAGCAGTGAGATTAAGTGTGATGGATAAGAACGTTTTAAGACCATGCTTTCAAAATGGGTAGGGGTCTTTTGGTTTTTAATCTCAGTTTCTACATAGTGTCTGATTTGTAGTTATTTGAAAAATTGCAAGCATGGGATGTCGTGTTTAGCAGGTGGCAGATTAAGTCTAATGGCAGACCACTGCACATTTCGTATAATACATGTTCTCGGGGCAGCCATAGAACTACTCATCAGAGCATCCAATTGTTGCCCATACATTCCAGTAAATTGTCCCAAAAATTGGTGGAATTATTCCTTCGATTTTCCTAGCAGTTACTATCAAACAACAGCTTTATTATTTTGACAATTCAGCAGCAGAAGAAAAGAGTAATGTATGGAACAAGGGCATCTATGCACAATTGGCTGAGCAGCAATGTAATGCTCAAGCATGCACTCGCCTGCAACTTGGCCACCAGAGCGCTGTTTAAGTCAAGTCTAGCCTCAGTGCAGCTCGCATACGTATATATTAATACAAATACTTTATTAAGTAGGGTTATCTGTGTCGGTTAACCTATGACCAAATGTTTTATATAATATTAATAGAAGAATATTGTGGAATCAAACATTATTAAAAAGGGTGAATGTTCCCTTTAACTTCCTTTCCATTCTCTACCTGTATAACTTTTAGTATGATGTAGAACAGGGATCCCCAGCCTTTAGAACCTGTGAGCAACATTCAGAAATAAAAGGAGTTGGAGAGCAACACTAGTGAAAAGTGTTCCTGGGGTGCCAAATAAGGGCTGTGATTGGCCATTTAGTAGCCCCTATGTGGATTGTCAACCTACATTGAGGTTCTGTTTGGCAGTGCACCTGGTTTTTATACAACCAAAACTTGCCTCCAAGCCTGGAATTCAAAAATAAGCTCCTGCTTTGAGGCCTCTGGGAGCAACATCCATTGGGTTCTGTCAGGACTGCCAGAAGCACCCAACGGCGCTGCTCACCTTCCTGGTGGTCGCGATGAAAATCAAAGATGGCGGCGCCCATGTTGAACATATGGATGCAGCGTCGCTGCATGATGATGTCATCACTGGTGCCGGGATTTTGTCATAAAAGGGCACCCTGGACACTGAAACCCTGTCCAATTATAGGTATTCTTGCCTGCATTGTAGTTGGGTGTTTCCTGTGAAGACTTCCTCTTTGTTCCCTGATCTTGATCCCTGCTTGTTCTGAACTTTGACCCTTTGCTGCCTGCCTGAAGAACTTTGCCTGTGACCGGACTATTCTCTTGTTTAACCCTTCAGATACCTTTATTCAGCAGCTTTAGTTTGCAATTTCAGCTATCTGGTTGCTAGGGTCCACATTACCTTAACAACCATGCATTGATTTGAATAATAGACTGAAATATGAATAAGAGAGAGTCTAAATATAAAGATGATTAATGAAAAGTAGCAAAGCAATACATTTGTAGCCTTGAAGACCGTTTTAGATGGGGTCAGCGGCCCCCATGTTAAAGCTGAAAAGAGCCAGAAGAAAAAGTCAAGTAATTAAAAACCTATTACAAAAAATAATGATGACCAATTGAAAAGTTGCTTAGAATTAGTCAGGCTATAATATATTAAAAAGTTAAAGGTGAACCTTAAGGCATGTGAATACCCTCTGTCTTCTATATGATCAGCATACATAAAATCAGTTTATTCATATTTGCCCTGGACCTGTCGGATTTCTTGAATGATGTATTTAAATCATATCAAACACAGAAGCTTGTAAGTAATCACAATCAGATAGCTACAGCACAATGTTTTGTTTCTTGGTTCATCTCTTTTACTAATCACCCATACATTCAGTAGCAAATTAGCAAATATAACAGCTAAAAGCTCTATATGCTATCTAATTTCAGGTGGTTTTGCAGCAAATGCACATTTTTCACTATTTACTAGCTATGAGTTCTTCCTAGCTTGGGGTTTCCTGGCAAATGGAACGTGCCTCTAACAGTTCAGTAATGGAAGAGCCTGAGAAAGTATCTTGGCTCCCTAAATCAATTGCCTATTAACCCTACCAATACTAGGAATCATATAGTGTGTGCCATTTAGTATTTCCAATTCACAGGCTGATAATATTTCAGCATTGCAGGGAAAAAAAACCCTGCTTGACCACAGAGGGAACGATCAGCATTTCAGTGATCTTCATTGATTTACATGTGCTCACACAGGGATATGTTTACATCCCGACTGACCAACTGGCTGAGACCATGGGAATCACACATCAGTGACCTCTATCTCATGCCAAAGGGTGACTCATGCTCCATATTGAATATTGATGTATTTGCGCCCCTTTTAATGACTTGGCCCATGAGATTGGGGCGACTGAAAAATCAAATACAAATAACTTGCATAGTGGCTAGAAGTGCTAAAATACCTTAACACATTGGCTGCATGGCTTGCCCAATGCCCATGTATTTCCTAACGCACGAGTGATATATATATGTGATCATTTATCCTGAGAAAAGAGACACTGAGATTTCCCATGAAGGCTTCCCAGAGTACTTAAGCCTGGCTCCTGTTAGGACTTGCACTAAAAGGCTCTTTACCTGTAATAGACACCCTCAAACACTCTCCGGAGACTTGTTGTGCAGATGTAATGGCGAGGCCATGAGGGCCCTGTTTGGCGAGACGCAGGGACATTTGTCATAAATGACCCATGAACTTCAGCCAAGTGACTTGGGCTAATGCAATAAAACAGGACAGACAAGAGGAAAAGGTCTCTCCTGCCCCAGGGCCAACACATGTTCACTCCCTTTTACTGTCACTGCAACCTAGAAGCTGTGGCTTCATTTCATATTCCATTAATATTTACAGCATCTATTGAATTTCCCATCACAAAGTTCACCATACACACTGCTCCTATGAAATATTAATGCTATTGTGAGCATTATAAAAAGTCTCGCCATTAGAGAGGGCGGGGTCAGCAAGCCGTTTGGACCGGAGAATTAATTTCCTTGTCACCTTAACCACAACGCTCCTTTAACGTGGGGGCCCCCAGTAACGTGTTCCCGTGCGTTTTGTTACTGCAAAGAAAGATTTATTATAGACCCCTGGTAAAGTGGAGATTCCTTGTTAACACTTGTTAACTGCGGCTTTCTAGCAGTCAGTGCAAATCTTTGCAAGGTTGGGGTGGGGGGGACACCTTAAAGGGGTAGTTCACCTTTAAGGTAACTTTTAGTGAGTTATAGAATATCTGAATCCCAGCAGCTTTGCAATTGGTCTTTATGATTGTATTTATTTTGATTTTAAAGAATTTGCTCTACTGTTTCTTTCCAGTTTTTAAATCAGGGTCACTGACCCCGGCTGCCAAAAAGCTGTTGCTCTGTGATGCAACAATCTTATTGATATTGCTACTTCTAAATTACTTGTTCGTGCCCTCCCGTAGTCATCAGCCAGTTTCTCATTCATACTACCGCCTGGCCCTAGCAACAAAATCCAGACTGGAAAACTGTTAAACAAATAGCTAAATGAGTAAAATAACACACACAAAAAAATTAAAATTGTTTGCTTATTATATCAGAATATGACATCATCATCTACATCATACTCAAAACGGGAACCACCCCTTTAAAGACTTAGGGCAGAGACACAAGCTGCGATTTGGGGAGATTAGTCGCCCGGCAACAAATCTCTTCTTCGGGGCTACTAATCTCCCCGAACTGCCTTCCTGCCTACATGCCAGATGGAATGTAAATTGCGGGATGGCACTCAGAGTGCTTCATGAAGTCGCCTGAAGTTGCCTCACGAGGAATGGAGTTTCCTAGAAATAAGTGGCAGCTGGCTATCCCAGCCCACTACAGACAGCCGGCAACTTATATGTATGGGGACCTCCCAATGAGCTGCCCGACAAATCATCAGAATATCTATCATGCAGATTTGAGGAGAGGACAGCATCTATAATATGATTCAATCCTCACACAACAGGTCCCTGTAGGGCATGATCTGATCATTGGTTCCCAGTAGGCTTGGGTGAACTTGACCCATTTCATTTCGACAAAAATTCACCGCCGGTGAGATGTCGTGACGCCCATTAAAGTCTGACGAGTGTAATTTATTTTTGATATGCAATGCCATCAGTGGCGGAACTACCGGGGGAGCAGGGGGTGCGAGCGGGCCAGGGCGCATCACACACCAGGGCCCGCCCCCCTCTAGGATCGCTACTGAATGCCATACAAGTATATGGGCTAAATCAGGCTTATCAAATGGCTATACATGCCGAAAGGTTGGGCAGCATGGTCAAAACTGGCCTGGCCAACCAAATCTGGACATCTATGGCCCAATTAAGGGGGTCAGTGACGGTACATGAGGCTATAGGAGGCCTGCAGATTTATTGATGTCTGGGGCAGAGTCGGTAGCACCGATATAAACGCTAAAGAAGGAAAGCACATATAAATTTAAAGGAATACTGTCATTTTTTCAAAATTTTTTCAAAATGAATCAGTTAATAGTGCTGCTCCAGCAGAATTCTGCACTGAAATCCATTTCGCAAAAGAGCAAACAGATTTTATTATATTCAATTTTGAAATCTGACATGGGGCTAGACATATTGTCAATTTCCCAGCTGCCCCAAGTCATGTGACTTGTGCTCTGATAAACTTCAATCACTGCTATACTGCAAGTTGGAGTGATATCACCCCTCCCTTCCCCCCCCGGCAGCCAAACAAAAGAACAATGGGAAGGTAACCAGATAACAGCTCCCTAACACAAGATAACAGCTGCCTGGTAGATATAAGAACAACACTCAATAGTAAAAACCCATGTCTCACTGAGACACATTCAGTTACATTGAGAAGGAAAAACAGCAGCCTGCCAGAAAGCATTTCTCTCCTAAAGTGCAGGCACAAGTCACATGACCAGGGGCAGCTGGGAAATTGACAATATGTCTAGCCCCATGTCAGATTTCAAAATTGAATATAAAAAAATGTGTTTGCTCTTTTGAGAAATGGATTTCAGTGCAGAAGTCTACTGGAGTAGCACTATTAACTGATGTGTTTTGAAAAAAAACATGTTTTCTAATGACAGGATTCCTTTAATGTATATCTAACCTGCTGTTTAATGTTAAATGAAAAAGTAGGTTGGTAATTTGTGGGGTTATCAGTGATCTTGCAACTGATTGGCTGACTTGTACCAAAAATATATGTAGATAATAGATTTGTATTACTCATTTATTCTTCTCTAAATGCATAGATGGCATACCTATTGTCTATTTTAAATCCAGACAAAACTACAATTCCCAGCAGCCCTTGATGGGCAGCTTTAGTTCAGCGACAGCTGGAAGGGTCATATATAAATAAAATGCTATTGTGCTGCATCGATTTCTTCTAAAAATAAACCACAGCATGCCCTGGATAGGGGAAATGTGGATCCTTATCGGATGTGCATTATATGATAAAAAATTAATTTGTTGTGGCCTAATTACATGAAGTCATCAATGTAGTGTTGGGGTGGGGTAGGTATATTTTCCATTGTCCACAAGTAGGGTTGCCACCTGACCGGTAAAAATGATGGTTGAGCCCAATGTTATTAATAGGGAAAAAAGATAAATATATAGGAAGGCCGGTATTTTTTTACAGAAAAGGTGGCAACCCTATCCACAAGTTATTTTTACACTTCTGTATAAAATAAGAGCATAGTGTATATGTGTGTACAGCTCACTTCTGTTGTCCTTATGTGTAACATTGCCCATAGCACAGAGGCAGCTGGACTGGGAATAGAAATGTCAGTGTCTGTACAACAGGACACCCAGACACCCACAGCCTTCAAAGCTTCAATGCCTGTGTGTATGTATGCTGAGTGTGAGTGCAATAATGAATTTGCTCTTGCAGGCTATTGATAAGAGGCAGATTCTTTGGTTGACATGGGGCTGGGGAGCCCTGTGAGGGGGCTCAGAGGAGCTGACAATTCAAGCTAAGCACTGCTTCCCCCCATCCCCTCTGTTTTTTTTTCTCTCCAGCCCTAAACGTGTCAGGCTTTGTCACATGCTCTGTGTGTGTTTTTTGAGAGCATTTGAATAAAAGGCTCTATGCCAGGTATTGGTGACACAGTGGGTGGAAATTTCAGCCTCTCCACAAAGAGTTGGAAGCTCCTATTTGCATAAGGTCAGAGTGGGCTTCTGACAGAACTTTAGCAGCATCTCTGTCGCTTAGCAACCCTGGTGCACTCTTGCTCCCCGCATTAAATTGACTGGTCCTTCCCTTTTCTTCCTTTCACTGCCAGGCATACAATGAAATGTCACCCTTGCAACCTGTGCCTGTCACCCTCTGGGTCAACTGTGTCTCTCCTCCAACCCAGCTCTTCTTCTTCTTCTTCTCATCAGCCAAGGCATGAGCTGATTCATTTGTAGCCTTCCCAAACAGGAAAACATGATCTACTGTCTTTTCTTTAATTCATATTAATTAAGATTATTATAAAGGAAAGAAGGGAGATAAGCAGCAGAGTGCAGGAGGCAGCCATATAAACCATAGGGGTTCCTGCAGATAGTGGGGATGAGGAATTAGTCTGAAACAAGGTAGGGCACCAGCATGGCCCTTGATATATTGAAGACGGCCCGCCCCTCTTGGCGCTCAGATGAAAGTTGGTGACAGGATCCAGATGCTGAGAGCTGGTGTTAATGGGGGGTCGCCGTCGGACAATAGTATCCATCACTTGTCTCATGACTTCACTGTCACATAAATCCATTGCTGACAATCAATCACACATAAGAGAGATGTTATTATCATATACACAGGGGCAGCAGAGAGAGTGTGTGTGTCAGTCCGTGCGCTCAGACGCATCCAGTCGCCTCTGCCAACAACAGGGAATCCTCAGCGACCCATCCTGATCATCATGGGACAACCGTGTCGCTGCTAACCAGCCAGTGACAAATGGCAGCGACTTCATGGCTTATATTCATACAAGACAAATTAAACCATTTTTTCTTTTAAACTTTAGGAACACGGTGGCTGCGCTGGTTATTAATGTTTCCAATTCAGTTCGCCAGATGTTCAGCGCCTTAAGACGTTAAATACACCTGTAATTTAGTACAAAGTGGCACTAAGCATATACTTGAGTCCAAACAAAGTATCATGTAAAGCCCCATCCCAGGAGACACTGATTGCAGGCGGAGAAGGGGTTAATAAGTCGCAGGGAATTGTACGGATTGTTAGAGAAAAGGCGCAGTTTTGATGAATCGGAACAATGGCATTTCTGTGGGGGTTAATGACTCCCCATTAGACACAGACATACCATTCTCTCGCTAGCAGCTCTCCACATAAACTCGCTGAAGGCTGAACAGTGTTCCGGGTTCTACAAGTCAACCATCGACTTTTCTTTAATAATTCGCAGTTGCTTTAGTTCTCCCCGCAAGTACCGTATGCACAACTGGGGGCACTGAGTTCAAATCTGTAAGTTGAAATCTCCTACACATAGAAAGAAAGAAAGAAAGAAAGAAAGAAAGAAAGAAAGAAAGAAAGAAAGAAAGAAAGAAAGAAAGAAAGAAAGAAAGAAAGATGATGAGAGGCTATTGTGATACTAAACTCTATAGTTAATATAGGTATGGGTATATAGAATTTTAATTAAAAGTAGGGAGGGGTGTGTGTATGGATGCTGGGTTTTCATTTGGAGGGGTTGAACTTGATGGACTTTGTCTTTTTTCAACCCAATTTAACTATGTAACTATGTAACTATGAGAGATAGATAGATGATAGATAGATAATAGATAGATAGATAGATAGATAGATAGATAGATAGATAGATAGATAGATAGATAGATTAATGGATAGATATAGAAAGATAGATAGATAGATAGATAGATAGATAGATAGATAGATAGATGATAGATAGATAGATAGATAGATAGATAGATAGATAGATAGATAGATAGATAGATAGATAGATGTGCCCTTGTCTATCTATCGATCTATGTATTTATTTATTTATTTATTTATTTAATTGAATCATCCCTACAATAGTTGATAAAAAAAATCGATCAATACACGACAGAACTTGATAGAGATATATAGATAGATAGATAGATAGATAGATAGATAGATAGATAGATAGATAATAGATAGATAGATAGATAGATAGATAGATAGATAGATAGATAGATAGATAGATAGATAGATAGATAGATAGATATACAGATATACAGATAGATAGATAGATAGATAGATAGATAGATAGATAGATAGATAGATAGATAGATAGATAGATAGATAGATAGATAGATAGATAGATAGATAGATAGATAGATAAATCACACATATTTGTTGCTACATATTAGTAAATAAAATCATCAGTAAACTCATTTTTATTTTGATCCACTTTTTCCAGCGAAACGAGGGTTTCATACATCTGAACGATACTTCTTGTTTTTACTCCTCATACTAAATCCTCCTATCACTGCTGCAGAAATGTATTCGCATTGAATCCAATGTTTTGACAAATTGCTTGTAACGGGAAAAGCATTATAATCCATTATTTTTCATGTCCGAATAATTAACTGCATTACAGGTGATAATGCGAAATAACGCAATGACGAAAAAAATAATTCTAATAGTGGCCCCATAGTAAAAGGCTGCTGGCATATACTCTGTTACCCTCATGCTTTATCTCTAGTTCTGATTTCTAATTGAAGACACTTTTTTTTTTGTTAACCGAAAAATGCAAAATACTTATAATCTGTTCCTTTTATTTCCTACTGCACCATATTGATTATTAGCACATATGATACCATACATTATTATATATCACATCCTGTACTCATTTATTGTACAATATTTGGTCATTTATAAGAGTACAATAGTAGCCTTGTTGCAAATAATGTCCTGTGATTTTAAACAGAATTTTGACATAGGCAGAGCTAATTGTAACTATAAACTCTCTATTAGATAGACAAGATAAATTAAAAATGAAAGCACAGTGGCAGTCAGCCAGTGGCCCAAAAGCAGTGAGAGGCTTCAGTACAAAGCTTGTCTATAAAAGCAGGGTGAATAGGGGCTAGAGAAGAACTAGACTAGGCAACAATCCTGCCACATTACACAGCCAGGTTCCCTCTTCCCTAACTAAAGCTGGGCCGGGGGTACCCCCTATCCACGGGCAGCAAAGTACAGCAGCAGCAGCTCTACAATAAACATATGAAAACGGAGTGTAAAGACTGTAACCCCTAGGTTTAGACGTTCTAATAATTTCAACGGTACTTTAACACCAATAAAAACGCGTTAGAGCTCAGTATATTGTAGGTAGGGGGTTTCTGTATTTGTACTTTGTCTGATCAGTGAGAAAATCCGATACAAAATACTTGGGGAGTTAAGGCAAGAACGTTCATGTGTCTGTAGGTATTATAGTCCATATTGACTAATTTAGCGCCAATGCGCTACTCGTTACACTGTATAATACAGCCCCTGTGAGGAGGGTTGCACAGCGCTGCAGAAGTAGTTGGTTGATAGAATTATATAATAATTGTCCTTTACAAAAGTGAGAGGAATTCAGTTTCTTCAGCTGCTGACATGCCGGGGAAACGAACATCTGGGAGTCGGGGTCAGTAGTGTGAGCTCGGGGCAGCCCGCATGCGCAAGAGAGACGATCTGCTGTGTGAGCTCAAGGCTAGACATTGCCATACTCATATCCTCATACTAGTCATCATCATCATCATTTATTTATATAGCCTTTTGCAATATTTTAATATATATATATTATTTAAAGATAATGATGAAGGACTACAGACATTAAGATGGGTATTAGAAATGAATTCAGTTTGCAATAGCAGTGGTTTGTAGCCTCACAACAAGGCAGGTCTCTTTAGAAAGATTACCCAGAAAATACTTGTAATAACCAGAAAATAGTTTATAGAAGAATAATCCCATCTTATTGTCAGTGGCCCAATGTGATGGCCCGATTGCCATTGGATGGCAATGATCTGGAAAAAAGGCAAAACAAATAAGGAGACAGTGTCAAAAAAAATGATGAATTAAAAAAAATTAAACATTTTTTAAAACTTGCAAAGAACAGGCCGATCTATAATATATTAAAAGTTCACTTAAAGGGGAATTGCCCCTCTAACATACATAGTAAGTGCAGAGAGCACAAACTGACAGATAGGCCAATATACTGTACTATACTGTCACGTAGTTAGTTACATGTCCACAGGTATCCAATGCTAAAATGAGAGCCAGCTCTCTTTTTACAGGGGTAAAATAAATATTGAGAACATTTGTATAATCAATGTCCACTGAAATATTTAAGTATATTTTGTAAAGTCGTTTTATGTAAGTGGCACTGTGATACACCTAACCCCTGCTCTGATCTCCTAGTCCCCAATTTCCTACTTCACCCTTCCCCAGCACTTCTGATACCTGCTCCAGTCTCCCCAGGAATTCTAACTATTGTTCTTGCCTGTCCAGTCTCTTCATTACTCCTAATACCTGCTCCAGTCTCCCCACCTTTCTTAACGTCTGGTCCAATACCCTGCAACTTTCCTAACGACAAGTGCAACCCTCTCCCCAGCACTTGTTGCTTCCCCTGTTCCAGTCCACCAGCACTTCTAGGTCCTGCTCTGGTCTCCTAGACCCCTACCTCATGCACCAGCCTCCCCAGAACTCCTAACCCCTGCTCCAATCCCCCAGAATTCCCAATCACTGCTCAGACCTAGAATGACATATGCCCTGGTATTTTCAATTACACAGAGGTCCAGAAAGCACCCCCTAAATAGTGACTGTCTATGGCATCTCAAGCATCCCTTCTGGCATTTGCCAGAATGCACAAATTACCAGTCCAGGCCTGCCCCTGCTCCATTTCCCCAGGGCAGGTCCGGACTGAGAATTAAAATAGGCCCTGTCATTTCAGGTACTCAGAAGCCCAATCAGCCCACATAGAGGCCCAAACAGCCCCCACCAGCCCACTAAATACTGACTTTCTATTGCACCTTATAGCAGCCCCTCTGGCATTTGCCAGAACCCATAGATTGCCAGTCCGGGCCTGCCCCAGGGAACACCTAACCCTGCTGAAGATTCCTAGTCTTCCATCTTAATCCCTGCAAAAGCCTCCACAACACTTAAACTCTACTTTAGACCCAAAGCACTTTCTCTATTATTATTATTATTATTATTATTATTATTATTATGTGTTTTTAGAGTGCCAACATATTGTGCAGCACTTTAAAATAAATGGGTTTATACAAAGGAATCACATTAATTACATTATAAAACATACATATATAATGACCAGTACTCGTACCAGTTATAGCCCATACTGCAGTCCCAGTACTTCTTAGCCCTAGTCTTGTCCTTCCAGCTTTCCTAAACCTCTCCCCTTGCCTCCCCAGGATTACAACAGGATTATTATTTTTCTTACAAGTGCTTATCCTTATCAATTCCCTACCAAACAATAATAATAATATTATTATGAATGTGGGGGTAATAATTGAAAAAGCACAATTTTTCATTCTAAGAATGGAACCGTTGCCAAGTTATGGTGAAACTTGTTCCCTAAGAATTCATTCTTTGCCCACCAAAAATAGCCCCTCTGTATGTATGTGGTAGAACCTACCATGAGCAACAGTTCAGCACAACACCACTGTCACCCACCTAGCTTACACTTCATTCATGGGACCCAAGAAAAGATTGCTGGGAGATGCAATATACCAGGGAACCTTAAACTTGTTATCTTCTTATGGTTAATCTAGTATAAAGAGCAGAGCACAGATAGCACTACACAAGGTCTAGGACAAGTGTTCTGTTACTAACCCTTTATAAGTGTCTCTATGTGCCTTTGTGTGTATGTTTGTGTACACTTGCATTTGTCAGTCTATGTGATGTGTCTATTTGCTTTGTGTTTTGCAGCCTGCGAGTGTGTGTTTTTGCAAAATTGTCTGTATTTATGTGTCTGTATATTTGCACTTTTCAATCACTGTCTAAGTGTGTGGGTGTATGTTTTCAAGTGTGTTTGTGTCTGTAGAATTCTGTTTGTCAGAATCTGTTGGTGTGTATGTATTTATATCTCTTCATGTACTTCAATTTGTCACTGTGTCATCAAGTGTGCTTGTGCCTGTATGACTGTGCTTGTCAGTCTGTTGCCATTGAGAGTGTGTTTGTATGTGTGTGTGCGCTACATTTCTGTGTATGTGAGTATCGGGTTTTGTGCCTGCACCTTGTGGTTGCCACTCTCGCTGGAGTTATTTGCATGTGTATTTGAATGGTACACGTGTTGGTGTTTGAATGCAGTTTTATAAATGTACCTATGTATGTATATGTGTTTGTTCAGTACCAAGTGTGTGTGTTCCTAGAGTTGTGGGATTTCATTATGGTATAAAACACCATTCAAGGGAAGTGCTGGTCACAGAAGGGAACAAGAACCTAGAAACATACAATCTGTAACATTTGCACCCTGGTAATTCTGTGTCAGTGTTGTAGATCTACCATACACACCACCTAAGTGATTAATGGGTCCCCTGCACCTGGCACTCACTACAACTTTTTCCAGGTGCACAGACCTGGGGGCCCCAGCAACACCCCCCCCCCATCCCACGCATCTCAGCATGTCCTGTAAATATCCTTCATCATAAATGGGCTGAATCCATTTGGAAGACAGTTAAAGGGATACTGTCATGGGAAAAAATTTTTTTTTTTTAAATGAATAAGTTAATAGTGCTACTCCAGCAGAATTCTGCACTGAAATCCATTTCTCAAAAGAGGAAACAGATTTTTTTATATTTAATTTTGAAATCTGACATGGGGCTAGACATATTGTCAATTTCCCAGCTGCCCCAAGTCATGTGGCTTGTGCTCTGATAAACTTCAATCACTCTTTACTGCTGTACTGCAAGTTGGAGTGATATCACCCCCCTCCCTTTTCCCCCCAGCAGCCAAACAAAAGAACAATGGGAAGGTAACCAGATAGCAGCTCCCTAACACAAGATAACAGCTCCCTGGTAGTGTTTTTAACACTCAATAGTAAAAACCCATGTCCCACTGAGACTCCTTCAGTTACATTGAGAAGGAAAAACAGCAGCCTGCCAGAAAGCATTTCTCTCCTAAAGTGCAGGCACAAGTCACATGACTTGGGGCAGATGGGAAATTGACAAAATGTCTGGGCCCATGTCAGATTTCTAAATTGAATATAAAAAAATCTGTTTGCTCTTTTGAGAAATGGATTTCAGTGCAGAATTCTGCTGGAGCAGCACTATTAACTGATTCATTTTGAAAACATTTGAGGCTATTATGAGGTTAAACGAGAACTAAAGCTTAACTAAAGAAGTAGGGTCAAAATGTTGTACATTATGTTTTTGGCTTCTATACCATCCCAAGGCAACCACAGCCCGTTAGCAGTAAAGATCTAAGTCTCCAAAGATGCCCCAGTAGCCCCCCATCTTCTTTTCTGCTTAATTATTGGACATGCTCTGCGCTGCTATCACTTACTGAGCTTAGAGTAGACTTAAAATATACTATGTACATACAATATAAATGTCATGACATAAGGCTAAATAATATAAGGTAAATAATTCAGATTATGAGTACAAGGTAGCACTGACACCAGTGCAATTAGCATCAGAGTTTAATAATCAGCCCTGTAGCATCAGCTTATATGACTGTCAAGCCTCATTTTCTGCTTTGCAACGACCCCTAAGCTTAGCTTCTCATCAGCTGCTCAAATCACACTGAGCATGTGCGTGTCACAGACACTGCTAACAAAATTCAAGATGGGAAACTCTTGTGACAACTTTGAAGGCCTGAATCATTAAAGCTATAAAAATGCTGAAGCTTTAGCATACCTCCCAACTGTCCCGTTTTCTGAGGGACAGTCCCAATTTTGATAGCTCAGCCCGCAGTCCCGCTTTCTTACAGAAAAAGGTATATCACGTGAAAACTCATGGACGAGATTCAATTTGAGATGCAATTCAATTTAAAAACCTATCTCACTGTTTATAACATGAAAACTCTATTGAAGTCTATGGGAACAAATTGGAATTGAATTTGGAGAAAAGTTTTTCTCCTCAAATTGAATTTCGTCCATGAGTTTTCACGTGATAAACCAAGAGATAACTTTTTCTCACTCAATTTAATCTGGCCCAGTGTTTCTAAAACTTAATCAAATTAGAAGCTTTTGGCAGAGAGTCCGGAATACTCAGCACCTGCTACAAGATACCTGTTACAATTTAAGATAAGCAAAGAAACAATTGTAACCATTTAAGATAAGCTGGTCTCTTGGGGAAACTCTAACTTGCAGCTTAAGGGCAATTCACCTTCAAATAATACATAAAACATGTTCCTAAAACCCCCAAAAATGTGTTCAGACTTTCCATAACCTGCCAAATTTTGTAAAATGGACAGGCTTTTAGGGGGTGTGGCCACAAAATGGGCACGGTCAAAACATTTTGCTGCTCTTTGTGCGGCAGATCTTTTTGTCCCTCTTTCCATTTTTCAGATGTTAGGAGGTATACGTACTTTAGGCTGGTGCAGTAAGTTCAGTAGATACAATTTGGCATTTCTGGCTGTATTTTATTTTTTAGGTTTAGTTTTCCTTTAAATCAGACCACACAGCTATAGGTTTAGGGTAGGGATCATGGCCACTTACTCCTGTGGAAGGGTGGCTCTATCATAAGGAGAAGCCAACATTAAAAGTCTCTTATTCTTGGCAAAGCTGATCTATTTAGAGCGGGTAGGCAGTCTCCTTGCGCAGTCTTTTTTCTCTCTCTTTAATTCCCTCTCTGTCTCTTTCTGTAGGCACCGCTAAAGCTGGCCGTGTCTCATATAGCTGATTATATCAAGAATTCTGCTAACACCTATCATTTCCACTCATCTCTAGTCATCTTCATTCCATCTTCAAAACATCTCGAGCATTTTTATTCCACTTGCTGTTACTTCTTATTGAGTCCTTCATGTCTCTCTGCAGCTTGTCATAACCCATAATGAAATACCTTTCTGTCGGGAGATTTAGTCCAGAGGCCATCAGATCTCTTTCCAGCTGACGGAGGAGCTGAGGAACCCATTTAGGGCTCTCATTGTATTGAGTTTTCCATATTTGTACTCTTGGATTCACTGCATTTGTGTTTTTTATTTAATAAAATCTTCTTGACACCAGTATTAACCATGCCAACATTTGTATTGCATCTACCTGCTTTATACAAATACTGTGCCTTGTCTTTACAGCATGACTGACATAATGGAGACATGCCTTCTTAAAGGACAAGTAAAAATATCCTTTTTTTAGAATTGATTTGCAGCTGTTTCCTTGATAAAGCAATAGACAGTCTCTGGCTGAAAAGGCAATTGCTGTGGTGAGATTGGTATTTAAACATCCCCACTGACACCCTTTAAGGCATCTGGCTGCTCGTATGGAGTCGCCCGAAGTTGCCTCACGAGGAAACTTCGGGCGACTACAGAAAACGAATCGCCGCTTGTGATAAGGCGTGTAAATATTAGCCGGCGCATATTCAACAAAGGCGTTTGGGGAGATTGGTCACCACAAAAACTAGGCGATTAGTCACCAGGCGACCAAATCTCCCCAAAACGCCCTGTGGGGCCTGAACCTAATAGTGCTGCTCCAGCAGAATTCTGAACTGAAATGTATTTTTTAAAAGAGCAAACAGTTTTTTTTATATTAAATTTTGAAATCTGACATGGGGCTAGACATATTGTCAGTTTCCCAGCTGCCACCGTTCCTGTGCTCTAATAAACTCTGCTGTACTGCAAGTTGGAGTGATATCACCCCCTCCCTTTCCCCCCAGCAGCCAAACAAAAGAACAATGGGAAGGTAACAAGATAGCAGCTCCTTAACACAAGATAACAGCTCCCTGGTAGATCTAGGAACAACACTCAATAGTAAAATCCAAGTCCCACTGAGACACATTCAGTTACATTAAAGGAGAACTATACCCCCCAAACAATGTAGGTCTCTATAAAAAGGTATTGCATAAAATAGCTCATATGTAAAATCCTGCTTCATGTAAATAAACCATTTTCATAATAATATACTTTTCTAGTAGTATGTTCCATTGGGTAATCATAAATAGAAAATTGCCATTTTAAAAAATAAGGGCTGCCTCCTGGGATCATATGATTCACTGTACTCACAAACATACCAACAAACCATACATGTTAGGTCACATGAGCCAATTAACAGACAGAGTTGTGTCTTTTGCTTCCTCACTTGTTCCTGTTACAGTTATTGTTGAAGTATTTCTGGTCAGGTGATCTCTGAGGCAGCACAGAGACCATCACGAAATGGTGGCTCAAGGTAAGAGATGTAAAAAGGCAATATTTACTTAAATATATATTCCAGTTTGGTAAGATTCTTTAATATGCCACTTAATATGATATGAACTATCTGTTGCTTAAGTGTTCATTTTGGGGGTATAGTTATCCTTTAAGTAGGAGAAATAACAGCCTGCCAGAAAGTAGTTCCATGTGCAGGCACAAGTCACATGACTCGGGGCAGCTGGGAAACTGACAATATGTATACCCCAAAGTCAGATTTCAAAATTGAAATTTTGAGAACTGGATTTCAGTGCATAAGTCTGCTGGAGTAGCACTATTAACTGATGCGTTTTGAAAAAAACATGTTTTTCCATGACAATATCCCTTTAAGCTCATAGTGGCTCATTCTAAGCAACTTTTCAATAGGCCTTCATTTTTCTTTAAATCCTTTGCCTTCTTCTTCTGACTCTTTCCAGCTCTCAAATGGGGGGGGGGGCACTGACCCCATAAAAATGCTAAATAACTCACAAATAATAAAAAATGAAAACCAATTGCAAATTGTCTCAAAATAACCACTCCCCACATCACACTAAAAATTAGGGATGCACCGAATCCAGGATTCGGTTCAGGATTCAGCCAGAATTTGGCCAAATCCTTCTGCCCGACCGAATCGATTACGAATCCTAATTTGCATATGCAAATTAGGGGCGGGGAGGGAAATTTACTTTTTGGCACAAAATGTTTTCCCCTTCCCACCCCAAATTTGCATATGCAAATTAGGATTCAGGTTCAGTTCGGTATTTGGCCGAATCTTTCACAAAGGATTCGGGGGTTTGGCCGAATCTTTCACAAAGGATTCGGGGGTTTGGTTGAATCCAAAATAGTGAATTTGGTGCATCCCTACTAAAAATTAACTCAAAGTTGAACAAGCCCTTTAAAGTCAGTGTTTGGCCACATGAGCGGCCATTAGCCCTACTGTACATAATAAATGAAGGTTGCAAAAAAAGTGAGATGTGTTTTAAAGTGAATTATTTGTTCTGCAGCTCCCAATATAGCCATCTTTGCATATATAGATGCCAGCTTAGCTCTATCAGTTCAATTGTTAGGGCTTAACAAACAGATAAAACAGAATTGATCTAATGAGAAGCTCAGGGAGGCCCATGCAGTCCTTTTCATTGTCTGGTGCATGACAGAACTGGGAGCCTTCAAAGCGTTATGGTGCAGCTTGCAGTTCCTCTGGTGTTTGCATAGCCAGACTTTTTGCATTGTATTTGCTCTCAGTGTTCTGCCTCATAATTTTATCAGCCAAGCAAGCGCCGGCTGTATAGTCTCAGTGATGATATCAGAAAGATTTGTTTCTTGGTCCAGCCAAAGAAAGGTCATTCTAATAATACCCGAGGTCATTGTTGGGAGCCAGAGTGTCTCCCAGTCATTTTTCATTTGGTTGCAGCACTTAATGACAGTTGCAGGCAACTTGTAGCTGGTGTCTTGTGATGTCACCAGCACATGCCAGGAGATTATAAGGGCAGGCAGGGGACAGACTTGCGGATTAATATATTGCAGAAAACATTAACCGGTTCATTTCAGGCCTTAGCAAGCAGCCTCGTACAACTGAAACCAAGCAACCTTAAAAAGTACATCTTTTTTTTTTTTTATCTTGGTCAATTCTGTACAGAATATGATACACTGTACCCATGTCTGCAAACCGAGTGGAATGGATTGTGTATTTCAGTGCAGAATAAATCTGCAAATCTGCGAATTACTTTATTATGCATCTACAAATTGTGAAATTCTGTGTTGCCTTTAAATGGATGCCTTTCATTTAAAGCAATAGTAGGTAGGAAGAGAGGGGGTTACAGAGTATAGCAAAACAATATGGTATGGTCCTATCTCAAGGCAAAGACCTCTTCCATTGCAGTATACACGTGATGGAAAACAGCTCCCCACAATACAATGGAAGCATACTGGACAATGTTGGCTGGCACAGGTCTCCAATCGAAGTAGACTATGGAGAAATAACTTGACACAGATATAAATATTTAAAGTCTCCATATTGCACCATAGTGACCACAAAGTGCAAATGCAAAGTAATATCCCATACTCACTGATCCCCTTTTCATTGGCTATTACACACAAAAGGTACACTCGATAAAGGGTCCTGACCCAAAACATGTTGTGTTGCCAATACCTGGAATAAATGTTTTGCAGTCAATCTGCTGGGGTTCCTTTTCCTTTCAATCTTTGATGTTTTGTTTAATCAACTGAGCTGCTGCACAGAGCAACTAGAAGGAATTGGACATACACCTTTCATTGTTTTGTACAGACCACTAAGGGTCAGGGCACACGCTCAGATTCGGGGAGATTAGTCGCCCAGAGACAAATCTCCTCTTCTTTGGGCCGACTAATCTCTCAGAACCAGCTAGAATGTAAATTGCCGACGGGATGGCACTTGGATTTCTTTGTTTTCCGAAGTCGGCCAAAGTTGCCTCACAAGGAAACTTCGGGCGACTTGAGAAAACGAAGCGATCTTAGTGGCATCCCCCAGGTGATTAACATTCTAGCTGGCGGGAGGCAGTTCAGGGAGATAAGTCTCTCTGAAGAAGAGGAGATTTGCCGCAGGGCAACTAATCTCCCCGAATCTGAGCGTGTGCCCTAACCCTATTTTTTTGCTTTGGCTATTACAATTAAATTTTTCCTCTTAGGCCCCACACAGGGACTGATTCATTGCCCATTGTGGTATTCTGAACACAACTAAATGTCCTTTTTCAGAGCCCTGGCAATGATGGGACCCCCTATAGAGGTACCATCTTTACCCCTTGATGGATAACCTGTTTACCACCATCTTTCTCTTTAGAAAATAGCCTGTGTTCAGGTCAAAAACCCCAGAAACCGAGCTACTGATAGTCCTCATTGAACATAAAACCCCTGAATCCTGAATGGGAAATGGCAGCACCTCCTTAAATCTGTTATTTGGTTTGAGGTGATGCCTCACATCGGCTGCAGGGTACCTTAGAAACACAACCACAGTTACTGGGCCATCTCACTAATGCTAATGCTAAGCCACTAAATCCACAAAACATTCATATAATTAAGGATGTCACTGTACTTTATGGCAGTATGACATATAATCCCTACACAAAGCTAACAACCGTTGAGATATAAGATGTATGTTCTCTATATTGCAGGGATCTGAAACAAATTCATTATTGTAGTTAAATTGAAACGCCTTCATTTTAACATGCCTGATCTACACTTGGCATGATGGTTGTCTAATTATTAGAGGACTAGGGATGTAGCGAACTGTTCGCCGGCGAACTTGTTTGCGCGAACTTCGACCGTTCGCGTCCGCCGAATGTTCGCGAACGACGCGCGACGTTCGCATTTTGCGTTCGCGTTCGATTTGAATACAAATCGTTCGACCATTCGACCATTCGAATTCCTTCGACCGCTAAAAATCTAACGATTTCCATTCGTTCGAACGATTGTAAGCATTCGATCGAATGAAAAGCATTTGATCGAATGAAAATCGTTCGATCGAACGATTAAAATCCTTCGATCGTTCGAATCGAACGATTTTAGCGGGTGTTCGAAGTTCGCGAACTGTTCGCGAACGTTCGCATTTTTTGCCGGTGTTCGCGAACGGCGTTCGCGAACACCAAATCGGCAGTTCGCTACATCCCTATAGAGGACCGCAACTCCCAGCGTCTCCAGTGAGTATCTGCCTGAATGCTAGAGATGAGCAACAGCTTCAGTAGCTCTGACTCCACTGCTGAAGAGTCTGCACTGTTGTTTTGTTCTCATACCCCCCTTTACTCTTCTTCACTATTTATTTCTTGGTGTAGCAGGACCTACTGCACAGAATGCTCCATTTGAAACTCCTGCCTCTTCTTGTCAATAACTCTTTGTTAAGCAGCATGTCTAGCACCTCGCACAACATTTAACTGCCCGTCCCTTTAGAGAATGAAACCGGAGAATGAAAAATGCAATGCCCTCTTATCACTTCAATTACCCAAAGAGGACTCCCAGAGTCTCCTATCAGGACTTCATCAAGGTACTTTGCTTTTCTCATTAGCTTCATTCAGAGCTGGGATCCAAGACAGGCGCTGCCATAATGCTGATGAAGATGACAATTCAACAACTTTATGCCTCACTTTAATTACTGACCCTCTCTTTCAGCAGGGCAAAACGGAATATTAGCTCTACATTTTCCTTCTATGTGGTATTTGTCATGGCTGTCAAGATTATTTTCCCCTGTATCAATGCATATTGTCCTTATAATGGCAGAAACGTATAAAAAGGGCTCTGCAAAAATATTGACATATCATATCTTATGACAGGTATACAGTAAGTTGCCTGCAATACACAGACTCTACTGCCGAGTGTTATTATCACTCCATATATATCAAAAAAGACTTCTTCGGCCAACGTTAGAGTCCTCCCCGATAACTAGACGCGCTGTATATGGCATTTTCATCATGAATTTTGATATTGCTTTGTACTCCTTCAGGGCTATGTAAATCAACAGGGAGTGTTCTGCCACAGAATATGGCTTCCCATAACAATGGATGAGAAGGGCTCTTGCTGATGGCAGAACCACACGGAGGCAGACTCCAGATGACTGGTGTTACAGTTTGAATATATTGAACTTTGGCATGGAGGCAGGTGGCATCAATCCCTGCCCCCCAGTATTTCAAATTTCCCCTCTAGCTTTTAACACCATAATGATAATTATCAGAGAGCTGCAAATCCCGCAATGTTCTTTGTTCACGCAGGAGGGAATTATGGCATAAAAAAGACACATCTCAAAGACATCATGCAATAGAAAAAAAAAAAAGAAAGAAAATTTAAGGCCAGTGGGTTTCAGTCTGCAATGGATCATACCCTAATTTTACGCCTGTAGAAGTAATTTGCAGAGGAAATTGACAATCTCATCTACAATTTACGGATAGATACATACAGGTCATCACATTTTATTTTCATATTATGAATACTTTATTCCTTTCACTAAGAAGTACATTTTTTTATCTTGGAAACATTGAGTTTTTAATTTGGATTCGCCTTTGTCAATTAACCGTAAATATTCTTTATTAGCACACTTTTCTTTCTACATATATTCCCCCTCATCCTTTTCTTTTAGTTATGGCTAGGCCCAAGTTTATTCATGGGTCTTAATGGGATTAAACTGTCAGCTTCTCTTTAGAAACTCAAAGTTCATAGTGAGATCCTACCGGTGTCTGTTTTCCTTCCTAATGGGCATAATGACTTGGCTAAAAACAAAGGGGGGAATGTTCCCGGGTGAGCGGGTGTATCATCTATATCTAGAGAAACAAGGCACACAACAACACTAGACTTTGCCAAGTCTCCAAGCCCAAAGCTAAAAAAAGCCCTCCGATATATATATATATATTGTGTCACCATCAAACTCTTCATGTGCCATTTAATTTCTGATTGTAATTGAAAGGCTGCAAAGCAAACATGTAGACAAATCCCATCTTTGTTGAGATCTGTTTCTTCTTCTCCTACCACGTCCCACCATTAGATATTTTCACTCCCTGTACAGAAGGTCAGAGAGTATAAATATAAATTGCATTTTCCATTACTTCTAGATGAGTGAAGCTGTCAAAGCAATAATATGAGCTTTCAGTCCCGCATTTTACCACTTCTTTACCATTTCTGGCCATGGGGTCATGTGCAAATGAAACATGACAGGCCAGACGGCATGTCCAACAGACTGATATTGTTTGGCTGAGACCCACATTGCTGTTTGAGTTGATCGGCACCCGGAGATAATCTTGTGCACTTTGGGCCCTTAGAAGTTGACTATGCACATCGGCTGTTTGATATTTTTCTTGCCTTGCAGTTGGTATTGTACATTTATACTAATGGTGGGGGTTATACTTGAGCATTAGAATGTGCCGTTATCGTGGACAGAAGTTCAAAAACATTCCACCGAGTCCAAATGTCAACCCTATGCGACATTGGCTCTCTGCCTCAGTAACCAAAAGTGGTTGGAAGCTCTGTTGGAAAAGGCATTCATTCTGCTATTGAATGCTATAGTCAATGAAGCAATCAGCCTTATACAGTACTGCCAATCTGGCTGCATGTCATCAGAAGACATCTGTCGAGACCTTGTGTTCTAGCTCCTGTGTATTTTTACAAAGCAATAGTGCAGTAACTCCGTGGATCACAGAGAATATCAAGAGGCTGGCAGTACCTGCGAAACAGGAATCTATGTTAATTAAACAACATTAAAAATGAAAATGGCCTGAAGCATCGTGTCATGCAAAATAGAGGCCCTTGTCATACATTGAGAAGAATCTGGACATCCGACATGGCAATCATTTTATTTAACAGCTCCGGCTCCAGTCTAGTCATCATTTCTTTTTCTTAATCAGCAGATGCCAATAATTCTGCTTTGTAGCAACTACAATAATAATTTTAACTACAATATAGATGATATTTTTTGAATTAAAGCAATGTTAGAAGGCAAGGATAATGATCGTATTGCGCCACAATGACCACAATTAGATACTGGCCCCAGGCAATCTAGAGTCACAGAATGACCCCTCTGTCACACACAGGGGTTGGCTAAATAAATTCATTGTCAATTGTTTCCCAGGGTGTTTAATAAAACAGAAATTCACCTAGTTATATTTTCATATTAAATTGCGGCCGCGCAATAAAAATCATGGATTCGTTATGTTTTTTCATACCCAAGGCGTTCTGATTGCTACCATACCCTTACTACTTTCTGCATATCATTTGTCGGTTCATGCGGTGTATTATTACTGCTTTTATATGGCTTTCACTTGCACTTGCAGCCTGTTCCTTCATCTGAAGGGATGTTAGGCATAATGTCCAGCATTGCTATAAGCATGATTATTTAGAATTCACATGTATGATCACTTCAAGATTCGCCATGTGTAAGTAACATGTAGGGGCACATTTACTTAGCTCGAGTGAAGGATTAGAATGAAAAATACTTTGAATTTCAAAGTTTTTTATTTCGACCATCGAATTAGCTACTTCGACCTTCGACTTTGATTCAAACTAAAAATCGTTGGACTATTCGACCATTCGATAGTCGAAGTACTGTCTCTTTAAAAAAACTTTGACTACCTACTTCGCCACCTAAAACCTACCGAGCACCAATGTTAGCCTATGGAGACCTTCCCCATAAGCTTTCTAAGCTTTTTTTAATCGAAGGAAAATCCTTTGATCGATGGATTAAAATCCTTCGAATCGTTCGTTTCGAAGGATTTAATCGTTCGAGCGAACGATTTTTCCTTCGATCATCCGATCGAAGCATTTGCAGTAAATCCTTTCGACTTCGATATTCGAAGTCGAAGGATTTTACTTTGAGGGTCGAATAATTATCCCTCGATATTCGACCAATAGTAAATGTGCCCCGTAATGTTGTCGTTAGTTTTCTCAAGGTGCACTGTGTCTGAGTGTTGGGGCATTTGCCTCCTTTACCAATAGGTGTTTTACTCATAAAATGTGACAGTTTATGAAGATCAAATTATGAAACCATTAGTTATAGGCCTTAATATTGCTTTGACTTGTGCTAATTTATTTAGCAATTTCCTGTTGCCAGCTCTAACCCTATTCCTGAAAATTTATGCAGACCTCTTTCCTGATTAAAGATGGTGCTAGTTTGCCACTGGGTCACCAGGTCTATCCTTCTGCTTAAAGATCAACTTGCCATCAATAGTTTCCTGTCCATCATGCGCCTGTTACATTATAATGAAGAAAGGCTAAAAGCCACCCGTAAACTGCAATCTAAAGGGCAACAAATTATATTAGTAGAACTCACACCCTCTCACTCACATTTTTAGATCTGTATAGTGGATTATGCTTTCAGACATGCACCCCTTCATCCCCACTGTTATACAAAATTGTGTACCTTCAATTTCAGTCAGTTGCATGTACAAACCATTTATTTGTGTACTTTGCAATATAATGCTTGCACAATAGTTGTAATTTGGGTGAATTGAGGTAAAAGCAGCACAATTTGGCCAAGCGCATGGCCCCCTTGCAGCTGCAATGACACTAGAATTATGGGAAAAAATGATTGCATTGTGGGAAAAAAACATGGTTATTGCTTGTGAAATGACATGTTACTCACTGCACTTGCAGATGTACAGTATATGTGTCCTAGAGCCTTTTGCTCTTAAACCTTTCTTAAATTATTACATTTAGGCCAATGTCATTGGTGATTTTACCTCTAACATATTAGGGCTCATTTACTTCCACAGATAAACTATGCAAAGTGCATTTTTTTTCCAAGACTGCATAGCTGGCTTCCCTATAGGAATTTGTTTTTATTTATAAACTCCCTTTACATTAACTATTCAACATGTTATAAACAATTCATAGATCATGAAACAAAGCAAATCCCACAAACCCACCCATATACAACAGTCCGCAGAGTTCATCCCTCTGTACTTGGCAACTTTCCACCAAACACACCAAATCAAAGGCCAGTTTGCAAAGTCTTAGTTTGTCCATAGGGGCCTTCCTTCCCCCACC
Organism: Xenopus laevis; assembly: GCF_017654675.1. Lineage (NCBI taxonomy): Eukaryota > Metazoa > Chordata > Amphibia > Anura > Pipidae > Xenopus > Xenopus laevis. The sequence goes on along the minus strand of NC_054375.1, from coordinate 120,219,979 downwards.
ACCAACCCAAATGAGCATCCCAGAAACGTCTTTCCTGGACCAACCTCCTCCAGTTTCCATCACCCAACAAAAACAAAATAAAACAAAACATCACACTTTGTTTCATATTCAGCTCTGAATCGATTCTCCCAGGCTACAGAAAGCTGCACCTCCAGCCTTTGCTTCCCTTATAGGGACAGTGGATCCGATTTTCCTGGTTAAAATGTTGAGAGAATATTTAATGTTTTGATTTAGATTATATGAAGGTGTTAAGGCTGAGCTACACAATGGTTGCAGGCACTTATTATCTGTCCCACAAAACTGTTCATAGCAGGAGACCATTGGTAACATACTACAAATATGAGGGTTTCATGCTGTAATGTAAAATGGGATCAGATGGGATCTGTTTTCATGAGTCTTCCTCTAGCTGTCAGTGTAGTCAATGAGAAACAAGTCTGTCAGACTTTATCTTGTCGGATGAAAATGCAGCCAGCATGCGGTGTTATGTCCCGACAGCCATGTAGTGTCAGATGGCAAATCTTTCATGTAGGTTACAGATCATATCTTAATATCAATTGCAGCAACTACATCGGACTTGTAGGACATGACCAGTCAATGCGAGGATAGTTCCCATGTAGTTCAGGCCTTGGGCTAATAACACATGGAGCTTTTTGTCTGCTGTTTTTTATTGAAAAACGCCCTGACCGGAACACACAGAGCAGTCAGAGTTGGACCATCCAGGGAGCTCTGGGACAAATTTCCTAAAATTGCTATGTGTGCCACTGCCCTTATAAATGAAACGCGTTTCAATAACATAGAATAACAGCACAGTGGTATAAGATTCTGTTGGAAGCCCCATATTTATGTCAAGATGCTACGTTTGCAAACATTACCTCTTATACACTTAAAGCTACCATGTAATAAAGATTACTGAATATAACATGTTGCCTAGGATCAAGTTAAAACTGCTTTTCTTTGTTTAATAATAAAAGATTGTGGGAGTGGTATCACACAGACAACTATCATTGATTTTAGGGTCTACATGCAATCTGCATTTTGGCACTTTAAATAGGATTTATAAGAAAAAGAAGTTACAGCCCTGTAGTAGGGTAGAGGTACAATGCTATTTGGGAGAGATTATTTGCCCAGCAACAAATCGCCTCTTCTTCTGGCAACTAATCTCCCCGCAATGCCTTCCCGCCGGCTAGAATGTCGCTGGGCAATGGCACTCGGAGCACTTTGTTTTTTTCCGAAGTTTTCTCGTGAGGCAACTTTGGACGACTTCGGAAAACAAAGCGTTCTGAGTGCCATCCTGCCGGCGACTTACATTCTAGCCATCAGCAAGGCATTGCGGGGAGATTAGTCGCCCGAAGAAGATGCAATTTGTCTCTGGGCGACTAATCTCCCCCAAATAGCATTGTGTGCCTTTACCCTTAGAAGCAACTCTCACTGATTTTTTTGCTAAATGCAAGGTAAATAAGTAAGCGCTGCAGGACATGGGTATTATTTGGAGGGTGTTGTTTTTGTTTTATTTTACATTCTATGTTTTTGTGTGATTCATTATATCTCAAAGAACTCTAAGCACAGTAATTATTCCCAGTCTCCCAGTCCCTACTGTCTTGCGAAGTTAAATGTACAAAAGTGAACAATGGACTAATGTAATGTTTGTAGATCAAGCAGATACAGTATTTGTGTACCTTTCTGTGCCAGAGTACTGTTCTGCTGGGCTGGATGGATGCCAGAGAGGACACACAGTAAATAGTGTAAATGAACTAACATTTTCCCGTGCATGGGTTACACATACTGGGATATGTACTGCATAATAGGCAAAAAAAATATAGAACACTTTTAGAGGCAGATTTACTAAGGTTCGAGTGAATTTTCGAAGTTAAAAAAGTTCGAATTTCGAAGTAATTTTTTGGATACTTCGACCATCGAATTACTACTTCGACTTCGACTTCGGTTCGAAGTAAAATCTTTCGAATATTCGACCAATCGAAAAGTACTTTCTCTTTCAAAAAAACTTCTCCTTCAATACTTCGCCAAATTAAACCTGTCGAAGTGCTATGTTAGCCTATGGGGACCTTCTAGAGCATTTTTCTAAGTCTTTACACATCGAAGTAAAATCGTTCAATTGTACACTAAAATCATTCGAATCGTTCGATTCAAACGATTTTACTTCGATCGTATGATGGCCAAATTTGGTGAAAAATACTTCGACTTTGATATTCGAAGTCGAAGGGGCCGATTCACTAACTTCAAGTGAAGGATTCGAAGTTATAAAAATTCGAATTTCAAAGTTTTTTTTGGGCTACTTCGACCATCGAATGGGCTACTACGACCTTCGACTACGACTTCGAATCAAAGGATTCGAACTAAAAATCGTTCGACTATTCGACCATTCGATAGTCGAAGTACTGTCTCTTTAAAAAATACTTCGACCCGCTAGTTCGCCATCTAAAAGCTACCGAAGTCAATGTAAGCCTATGGGGAAGGTCCCCATAGGCTTGGCTAACTTTTTTTTGATCGAAGGATATTCCTTCGATCGTTGGATAATCCTTCGATCCTTCGATCGCACTATTTGCGCTAAAATCCTTCGACTTGGATATTCGAAGTCGAAGGATTTCAATTCCTAGTTGAATATCGTGGGTTAATTAACCCTCGATATTTGACCCTTAGTGACTCAGCCCCGAAGTATTTCAATTTGAGGGACGAATTTCGAAGTTTTTATCACTTCAAAATTCGACCCTTAATAAATCTGCCCCATAGTGATTTAACAGCTTTTTGGATTTTTTTTTACCCAGGGCCACTACACTTCAGGTCTTGGGCAGGGCCAGATTTACATAGCACGCTCCCCTAGGCCCACTGTCTTCGTCGCCTCTGTCCCCTCTCTTTTATTAGCTCAAATTTACGTCATTGGGAACGGAGCAATGGGTATTGGTGCACGGAAAATGTAAAAAAACTATTGTATCTTCTTTGCATCCCCAGTTTTCTGAACCAATGTGGGTGTGGTTGGGCAGCATGCCCCCCCTAAAATCCTGCCATCCTAGGCCCAAAACTTGGTAGATTTGTTTTCCGAAGTCGCCAGAAGTTTCCTCACGAGGAAACTTCAGGCAACTTTGGAAAACGAATCGCTCCGAGTGCTATCCCGCCGGCGATTTCGATTCTAGCTGGCGAGGAGGCAGTTAGAGGAGATAAGTTGGCCAAAGAAGAGGCGATTTTTAGCCGGGCGACTAATATCCCCGAATCTTCTCGTCTGTCTCTGCCCTAAAAGATGTAAAACTGCACCAAAACCCTTAAGCTACTGCAGCCGTTCAGCAATTAGTCATGTTAGACTAATAATGATTGTTGCAGTTTTCTGCCCTGATACAAATGTTCCATTTCTTGTTACTTCTCATGTTTTTATGTGTTCAAATCCAAGTTTTCTGTAATCCTTTGTTATTGTTATTTATAACAGTGATAGAAATCCAATGTCCCACGGTTACCTTTATCCCTCCCTTCTGCCTCCCTTATTCCAATTGTTCCACGGCCAGATGAGATCACATAACAACGTAACATTTAAGAACAGAGAATTGGGGAAATATCAGCTGCGTGCCTGTCATGTTCAGCCGCGTGGCATTTCAGCAAAATATATAAATACATTAAAATTATGTGGAGAAATAACAGCCAATTCCAAAGAGTAACTATCAATTCTCCCTGTCAAATTTAATTAAATCTCGCAAAGAAATAAAACTGTCGTTATGCAACGTTTACATTTCAGAGATTTGCATAGAAGATGGGGGAAATAATTGAATGCCACACATTCAGAAACCACCCACATACAGAAGCTGAAAGAGTTGCAGTGAATAAAAGTGACATATGCTAACAGCTCTCTGGTTTATGGCAACGTTGTTTTAATGAGCCTTTAAATGTAGATATTGAAAGACTGACAGAGGGTACGGATTTCATGGCTGCATCATTAGCTCAAGATAGTAAAAAAGGCATGGGATTTGGTACCAGTGTATTACTAGGCTGCAGCTTGATTGTAAGGAAGGTGTGTGTTAACAAGTAGCTGGTATTTGTGAAAAAGATAATTAATTAAAATAAAAAAGCCTCATGCGCAAAACACAGATAAGTTTCTAGGCCCATAACTATATATAACTATAATATAACTTAATCAGAGATAGGATTGTCCCATATAAAACAATCAGCTTTTATTGGTCACAAGCTGTCCATGCACCATCCTATCATATATAGGACCATACAGTTGGCCCATCCAATATGTATATAAATAGATATATACCGGGAAGGTTTAAAGGGATACTGTCATGGGAAAAAAAAAAATTTCAAAATAAATCAGTTAATAGTTCTGCTCCAGCAGAATTCTGCACTGAAATCCATTTCTCAAAAGAGCAAACAGATTTTTTTATATTTAATTTTGAAATCTGACATGGGGCTAGACATATTGTCAATTTCCCAGCTGCCCCAAGTCATGTGACTTGTGCTCTGATAAACTTCAATCACTCTTTACTGCTGTACTGCAAGTTGGAGTGATATCAACCCCCTCCCTTTTTCCCCCAGCAGCCAAACAAAAGAACAATGGGAAGGTAACCAGATAACAGCTCCCTAACACAAGATAACAGCTGCCTGGTAGATCTAAGAACAACACTCAATAGTAAAAACCCATGTCTCACTGAAACACATTCAGTTACATTGAGAAGGAAAAACAACAGCCTGCCAAAAAGCATTTCTCTCCTAAAGTGCAGACACAAGTCACATGACTGGGGGCAGCTGGGAAATTGACAAAATGTCTAGCCCCATGTCATATTTCAAAATTGTATATAAAAAAATCTGTTTGCTCTTTTGAGAAATGGATTTCAGTGCAGAATTCTGCTGGAGCAGCACTATTATCTGATTCATTTTGAAAAAATTGATTGTTTTGTTGGGTGACAATTAAAAGGGTGGTTCATCTTTAAGTTCATTTTTAGTATGTTATATAAGGACTAGTTCTAAGCAGATATTCAGTTGACCTTAATTATTTATTTTTAATAGTTTTTAATTATTTGCCTTCTTCTTCTGACTCTTTCCAGCTTTCAAAGAAAAGATGATCCCGTCTAAAAAAAATGTTCTGTAAAGCTAAAAAGGAATTGCTATTGCTACTTTTTCTTAATTGTCTTTCTATTTAGTCACTCTCCTATTCATATTCCAGTCTCTTATTCAAATTATTGCATGATTGCTAGGGGAATTTGAACCCTAGCTACCAGATTGGTTAAATAGCAATCTGGAAAGTTGTCGAATAAAATGCTAAATAACTCAAAAACCACAAATGATACCAGAAAGAAAACCAGTTGCAAATTGTCTCAGAATATCACTCTCAACATCATACTTAAAGTTAAAGGAATTCTATACCCCCAAACAATGTTGGTCTCTATAAAAAGATATTGCATAAAACAACTCATATGTAAAATCCTGCTTCATGTAAATAAACCATTTTCATAATAATATACTTTTCTAGTAGCATGTGCCATTGGGTAATCACAAATAGAAAATTGCCATTTTAAAAAATAAGTGCTGCCCCCTGGAATGGCAAGAGATGTCAAAGGGTAATATTTACTTAAATATATATATAACAGTTTGGTAAGATTCTTTAATATGCCACTTAATATGATATAAACTATTTGTTCCTTAAATATTCATTTGGGGGGGTAAAGTTTTCCTTTAACTCAAAGGTGAACAACCCCTTTAAGCTTATTGCATGAATGGTTTGGGATAACTAACCATTACCAAGTTCCAGTGAATGTTTTGGTTGGTAAATCTCCTCTGGACCTGACCTCAGACAAGCTCCCTCTCTCATTTGCTCTGCTCTTTTCTAATTGGCTTATTTGCTTCTTAAAGTAATTACTGACCCCAGCTGACAGATAAGATGCTGCTCATTAACTTAAGGTGGCCATACACGGAGAGATCCACTCGTTTGGCAATGTCACCAAACAAGCAGATCTATCCCCGATACACCCACCTTGAGGTGGGCAATATCGGGCTGATCCGATCGTGGGCCCTAGGGCCCAATGATCGGATCCTAACAATGGGTCGGTCGGATCGCGGGACTGCATCAACAAACAAATGCGCCCGCGATCCGATGGGATTTTTAGTCCCATCCCATTGACATCTGGCCGACTTTCGGCCAGATATCAATCGGGGAAGCCCATCGGAGGGCCCCATACACGGGCTAATAAGCTGCCGACTCAGTCTGTCGGCATCTTTTATCGGCCCATGTATGGCCAACTTTACTGTCCTACTGACATATACTGATTTTTCCAGTGGCGTAACTACATGTTACTTGGCCCCATAGCAAATTCATTTTAGGGCCCCTAATATATCCAGAGGTTGCCCTGTTTTACCAATATACTGTATATTGAAATTGCTCATTAATTAGGGCCTATTGGGCCCATGTACCTTATGGGCCCCCCTGCAGCCGCAGGGTCTGCTTCCTCTATATTTACGCCCCTGAATTTTTCAATTCCTTGTCCTGAGATCAACCACTTGTGTTTCTCAGCATAAAGCTTAGAGTTGCACATGAAGGGGAATAGTCATAAAGATATAAAGCCTAAAAAGGTGGTAAAAGTTGGAGGAAAATATATCACATTTAAATACAAAGTTACATAGTAGATGAGGATGAAAAAGACATGTTGATTAAGTTCAACCAACTAAATCCTGTTTGATCTAATTGATCTAGAGGAAGGCGAAACAACACCATTTAAAGCCCTAGTCCAATTAGAGAATGTACTATTGACAGCTACTCTCTTTACGCAATCTTCTCTCTCTCCATGTACAAACAACACCATCAAAATCAACAGATTTTGGTTTAGAAAGCAATGGTTTGTGTGCCTCTGTAGAAAATAAATTCAATATTGGTCTCATAATGGCAGAGATTAGATGCTAGTATAGTTAATTGCCTATTAATTAAAACAACATAGTCCCATTCTTTCTAAAAAGTCGTACAACCCATAGCTTTTTCCAGATGTTCTCAAACTACACAAACCACAGGCGTGGGAACTATAATCTCAGTAGAATCCACAATAAAACAATTCTGATTCTTTCTTACTATGTCCTATTCTGACTAGTGATGGACGAATTTGCGCCGTTTCGCTTTGCCGTAAAATTTGCGAATTTCGCGAAAAATTCATGAAACGGCGCAGGCGTCTCGTTTTTCGACTCCGGCGCGCGTTTTTGACGCGAATTTTCGCTGGCGTTTCGCTAATTTATTTGCTGGCGGCGAATCGCGCAAATTCGCCGCAAATTCGCACCAGGCGAATAAATTCGCCCATCACTAATTCTGACCCTTACTACCAGTTAAACATGGATAACACAAGAAAGCCGGAACCAAACAGGACAACTGTGTCAGTGCTTTATTTAAAGGACATGTTTTGGGTTAGCATGAACCCTTAATATCAACATCAAGTATGACTTGATGCCATTAGCCTGCTTGGTTCCAGCTTCCTTGTGTTATACATAATTCATGAAGTGGGATCTATAGTTGGTCATGCTTGAGACCTAGGGGGCACATTTACTAAGCTCGAGTGAAGGATTCGAATGAAAAAAACTTCGAATTTCGAAGTATTTTTTTGGGTACTTCAACCATCGAATAGGCTACTACGACCTTCGACTTCAACTCTGATATGAACGATTCAAACTAAAAATCGTTCGACTATTCAACCATTCTAAGTACTGTCTCGTTAAAAAATACTTCAACTACATACTTCGGCAGTTTAAAACTACCGAGGTACAATGTTAACCTATGGGGACCTTCCCCAGCAATTTTCTAACCTTCTTTTGATCGTAGAAAAATCCTTCGATCGATCGCTTAAAATCGTTCGAATCGTTGCTACTTAGTAGTATGTTCCCTCTTCCCTTCATCCATACAGACTAATACATCCATGCACTGGACATAAATATAGCCTTGCTCCCATGGCATCCTTGGTGTATTTTGCTTATACACAAACAACTGGCCAAATTGTGGACAAACGTCATGACAAGGGCAGCGTTAATCTGACTGGGCCCTCCCAACAACACCAAGTATCACCCCCTGCTTTCCATGACAAATCAACCACACCTGATATCTTGGAGGAAAAGGCCTCAGTTTATTTATTAAAACAAATACAGTAAATCATAAACATAACATAAACCAAAAGCATTGAGTATAGGGCAATACACCATCACATTTATCAAATATTTAACTATTAACTTACTTAATTTGCTTAGTCGCTGAAGGCTGCAATGAAATATACCGAATAGCGAGGGGCCCGCCTGCTGTCCTTCCTAGGTGCGGCTTTCCTCAGTAACTCATGCACCTTCCACCAGGCCCTTTCCATCCCTTTGGCCCCAGGCCTAACCCCTGTTAAGCCCTACCCTTACCATTCTCACCGTCCCTTCCGCTGCAACATTATGCTAACACTCCCCCCTTACCCAATTACCCCTCATGTCTCCGCCCACCCCAATAGTAACCCAGGAACTACAACCCCCATAATCCTTAATCTGCTCTTCCGGTTCCCTCCTTCCTAGCCCTGTCATGACCCTGTCATTTCCAGTTCCTGGCTCACTCCCCCGGGCATTCTTTACTGATGCTACACACATTGGCACTTTGCAATTGCAATTAATTTTTTATTTCTTGTCATTTTTCAGTAATTTAGCTTTTATTCAACATCTCTTCAGTTTGATATTTCACCAGCTATCTGGTATCTGGTTGCTAGGGTCTTATATACCTAGCAACCAGGCAGTGGTGTGAAGGAAGCAGGAATTCTGGCAAATTTACACTACATTGTGTAAAAAACATGGCAGTTTGCAGAGACCTGTGTTTTCCCTTAAAAAATTGTAGGGAGTCATTGAATCCAGAATTCGGTTCGGGATTTGGTCTTTTTCAGCAGAAATCCTTGTGCCTGGCCAAACAGAATCTGAATACTAATTTACTTATGCAAATTATGGATGGCAAGGGAACTCACATAAATGTTTGTCGCAAAACAAGGAAGTAAAAAGTTTTTTTCTACTTTTTTCCTTTCTATCCCTAATTTTCATGTGCAGATTAGGATTCGGTTCGGTATTCGGCCGAATCTTTAAAGAAGGATTAAGTGATCCCAAATAGTGGATTCGGTGCATCCCCAAAAAACATCATTGGCCACGTTAGTAAACAACTCCTAATATTTTTGAGTGATGGAGAGCTATTTGTGTCCCAATATGGTGACATGAATTACATAGATTCACATCAGGCATGTCTATTCTGGACTACAGAGCACACCAATATGGATCTAAATGTAACCACCTTAACCAGTTTAACAGAAGAGTCTGTTGGATGTGAGCTGTGTACCTGGAGAAGGCCCTTCTATCAGTCAGGAGACTAAAAGGATAGATTTCACTGTATATTGAAGCTTTTTATTACATAGAGATAGATGAGAACCAACTGAAATATATATAATATATATATATATATATACATGTGTTAGGAAATCGATTTTATTCATTTAAACATGAGCTGGTTGTATTTTAGGTATACTTACCCTTATTTCTCCAGTGTAAGATTACTGCACCGAGTATATGATCATACAAATGCAGTATATTCCTCCTTTTCATTAGTCATCCCCCCCCCCCGAAATACAATGAATGAAGGTTGCTCTTTATAGAGTAGACAAGAGTACGCAGACTGACACATTAGACAGTGCTCTCATTACACCTGACCATATGCTGCAATAACCAAGGTGTCTCATTTTCTTTGGTGTGGTTATACACTTCACAGGACTGTTGCAAGCCATCAGGGTCATCTTCATTCACACGCTAAGCCAGTTGCTTAGTAAATTTCACAGGCTTAAGCACTCTCAGAACAACACTTTAACTCACTAATTCTGTGGACATGTGCAGCTAGACAGCGCTTCCCCCTTTATGCCTTGTTACACATGCAGAAACATGCTAATGATGTAAGAATTGGAACCATTATGTAAGATCGGCCTTTGGAGGAGCACAGATTTCCTTTGCACAGATGTGTGAAAAGGCCAGGCGCTGACAGAGTTAAATAACCAAATTATAGCTCTGTGTCATAATATGCCAGATAGGCCTTCCTTCAGAGACATCTTTGTGGCTGCAGATAAAGCTTAGTAAGCAGTAAATATATATGTTAATTTATGGATGACACATTTGATATTTGTTTTGACACTTGCCCATTCCAGCAATTTACTAAGCTGCACATATAATTGTGCAAAACATTACACTCTGAAATTCTTCTTATGTATGAGTGTATAGTATGACCCATTAGCTCCTTCATATTTTTAGATATGCACATCAGAACGGTTTAACTGAGACAGAGCCAATCAGCAGTGCTTGCTGCAAAACGTGTTTATTATTAACGACATGTTTCAGGCTAAAAGCCCTTTATCAAGTATGTTTTTAGATATATACATAGCTCATGAGCTGGTATAGATTATTAATCGCAGGGGTATTACTTGTTTCCACTTTAGATGCCCCCATATCCCACAATAAACTTTTAGGGGCACATTTACTAAGGGTCGAAATGCGAGGGTTAATTAACCCTCGATATTCAACCCTCAAAGTAAAATCCTTTCGACTTCGAATATCGAAGTCGAAGGATTTACCACAAATACTTCGATCGAACGATCGAAGGAAAAATCGTTCAATCGAACTATTTAATTCTTCGAATTGAACAAATCAAAGGATTTTCATCCATCGATCGAAGGATTTTCCTTCCATCAAAAAAAGCTTAGAAAGCTTATGGGGGGGGGTCCCCATAGGCTAACATTTTAGCTTGGTAGATTTAAAGTGCCGAAGTAGGTAGTCGAAGTTTTTTTTAAAGAGAACGATTTTTAGTTTGAATCATTCGAATTGAAGTCGTAGTCGAAGGTCGTAGTAGCCTATTCGATGGTCGAAGTACCCCAAAAAAAGTCAAAATTCCAAGTTTTTTTACTTCGAATCCTTCACTCGAGCTTAGTAAATGTGCCCCTTCGTATTTAAAGGCGGAATGTATACTTATGTTCATGATGAGTAACATGCTGATAACATTTTCTTTCTATATATAATATAATAAAAACAAAAAAATGCAGCTCAATCCCTTATTAGTGGGTGGATGTGGGTACGGCTTGATATACAAATTAAAAGAAATTTACCCTAGCACTGCCTGGGAAGCCTATTTTTGCACAACTGAACTGTAACTAACAAAAAAAGACACTTTTAATACAAATTTCAGCAGCACTCCGGTATAGTGAAAAATAATTTATTTGTGCAAATGAAGCAACGTTTTGGGTGAAACCAGCCCTTTATCAAGCTTGATAAAAGGCTGGTTATGCCCGAAACATTGCTTCATTTGCACAAATAAATTATTTTGTAGCGTCGGATGCCAGCAGACAGAGTCACAGCCGGCATCCGACGATACAAAAAGCGGTGAGATTGTGTAGCACTACTCTCTATGTTTATGTAACAAAAAAAGACAATTTTAGTTACAAAGTTTGTACAAAGTATGCATAACCTGGTGCGTCAGCTTATGCATACTTTGTACAAACTTTGCAACTAAAAGTGTCTTTTTTTGTTATTTACAGTTCAGTTGTGCAAAAATAGGCTTCCCAGGGGGCTGTGTGTTGGAGTGCTGGGGTAAATTTCTTTCAACATTTTCTTACTATCCTTATCTACAGTATATAAGAGTTTAAAGAGAGCATGCTTTGTTTGTATGCTACATGTGGGGGCCCATTTACTTAGTTCGAGTGAAGGAATAGAATAAAAAAAACTTCGAATTTCAAATGGTTTTTTTTTGGCTGCTTCGACAATCGAATTGGCTACTTCGACCTTCGACTACGACTTCGACTTCGAATCGAACGATTTGAACTAAAAATCATTCGATAGTCGAAGTACTGTCTCTTTAAGAAAAACTTCGACCCCCTACTTCGCAAACTAAAACCTACCGAGGTGCAATGTTAGCCTATGGTGAAGGTCTCCATAGGCTTCCTAACAATTTTTAGGTCGAAGAAAAATCGTTCGATCGATGGATTAAAATCCTTCGATCAAACGATTTTTCATTCGGTCGTTCGATCAAACTATTTGCGGTGAATCCTTCGACTTCGATATTCGAAGTCAAAGGATTTACATTTGGCAGTCGAATATCGAGGGTTAATTAACCCTCGATATTCGACCATAAGTAAATTTGCCCCTTAAACTTCTTCTGTCCAATTGAATCATTGGACATATAATTATCATAATATTTATTATATTATGCTCCTCTCTCACTCTCTGTCCTACCTGCACCTCAAAGAAAATAAAGCGGAGTTCATAGTACATGGGGGTAATTTGGGAAACGTCATTGGATCCTCGTATAGTGAGTCTGAAGATTGCAGGAGGTGGTGGCAATAGTAAAATGAAACCATTCTTTACTTGTGCTACAGTTGCTCTGTCAACCTGCATTTTCAGAGGCAGATCTTCATACTCCATGGTGGCTGTAGCCACCAAGAAGTGAATTGAATTAAGGTGCCGGTGGCTTATTTATATAAGGTGGTGGTTCCTTTGCAAACTTCACAGGTTTAGCACCTAGCATGCCACCTTCCATGGTGATGGGGCATCACAAACCTAGCCTTACTTCTTAGTAATAAGGTACAAGTCTGAGGTGGTAAAAGGGATACTGTCATGAGAAAACAAGTTTTTTTTTTTTCAAAACGCATAATAGTGCTGCTCCAACAGACTTCTGCACTGAAATCTGTTTTACAAAAGTGCAAACTGATTTTTTTTATATTTCATCTTGAAATCTGACATGGGGCTAGACACATTGTCAGTTCACCAGGTGCCCCAGTCATGTGGCTTGTGCTCTGATAAACTTCAGTCACTCATTACTGCTGTACTGCAAGTTGGAGTGATATCACCTCCCCCCCCCCACAACCCCAGCAGAACAAAGGGAAGGTAACCAGATAATAGCTTTGCGGTAGACATAAGAACAGCAATCAATAGCAAAACCCATGTCCCACTGCAATTCCATTCAGTTACATTGAGTAGGAGAAACAACAGCCTGCCAGAAAGCAGTTCCATAGTGCAGCACTGACTCTTTCTGAAAGCACACGATCAGGCAAAATGACCTGAGATGGCTGCCTACATACTAATATTACAACTAAAAAAATTCACTTGTTTGATTAGGAATGAAATTTTATATGGTAAAGTGAATTATTTGCAGTGTAATTTAGTAATAAAAACTACACCATAAAAACATAATCCGTTTAATGAACAAACACTGACACTTTAGTCTGTTGTGAGAATAGTGATCTGGAAAACCAGAGGGAATGAGGATGCCCAGCTTGTAATGCTGTATTTAATACATTTGCTAATATGGCAACTAGAGGGTTCAGCTCAAGTACTTCTCTATATACAGGAAGAACACATCACTTAGCACTTCCTGCTTTCTTCTGGTCATTGAACTTCATTAGCATTTCAGGCCTTCAGTTGGTAAACCCTGCCCATAACCAGCTGTGTCTGCTGGAAAACCAGAGGAAAGGAGGAGAATGAGCTTGTAGCGTTAGTTGTGTCTATAGTGGTGCTGTATTTAATACATTTACTAATATGGCAGACAGAGAGTGCCAGGTTCAGCCAAGTACTCTTCCACATCCAGGAAGTACACATCAAATAGCACTTCCTGCTTCCTTTTGGTCTTTGAACGCCATTAGAAATTCAGCCCTGTGTTTGTTGGTTCCGTCCCTTAAGGATTCATCAAATATTTCGCATTTTTGAGCAATGGAACACAAGGCGATTTAGAGGCCTAAGAAAACGCAAATGTAATAACAATGTAGGTCCCCAAATGCAGGAATATTTAGGGGCTCCTTTTTCACAAAATATTAAATTGCTATAAAATCACTCACTGCATCACTGTTTTAAACTCTGCTCCCTGCTGTGTGAAGTACATAGTTTCAAGAATATCTAGGACATAATATTCGTATTTACACCCAAATCTCACCTTGCAGTAACTTACCTTCAAGATGATCCCCTTTGCCACTGGTCGAAGCCCCAACAAGAGGGCCAGCCGCACAGTTTCGGAACCTCTGACATATTCAAACTTTCCAATGGTAGCAGAAGACCAGAAAATGAGATTCTAAAGATCAATTTGCCAAACTGTAAAAAAGGACTGCTTACAAAAAGTTATACTAATGAATGTAGATTCAAATAGAATTTCTGCACTGAATTTTTAATTCCCAACCTGTTGTTGCAATAAAATGGATGCAAGAAATGCGTTCTTGCATCCATAAGCACAAAAGTTTAATATTTTGCAATAGTATGTTTTTTTTCACACTGCATATACTTCAGTTGGACAAATTAATTTTGCGGCGCCTAAACTCATTCAATAAGTAAGATGTTTAAAAACAAAAAAATCCATACATTGATTAATGGTGTTGTCATAGTTTGGTGAAAATGGGATTTTTTTTCCAGCTGTATGCATAGATTTATTGATTTAATGTGTGAAGTGTCTCTAAGGAAGTGCCAATTGCTTTTTTTGCATCAAAACACCATTAGTTTGTCAATGCATATTATTTTGAACAAAACTAGACACTTGATAATATGCCTAAATGAAATTGTTTTAATGCGAACATTATGAAATTGGTGTAGAAAACCTTATTATAGTCGCATATAAGAACTGTAAGATAAGTTAATCGTCTGATGGCCATTTCACCATTGAGGTTAACAGTTGTCACTTTTCATTTTGGAAATAAATTGCTGAAATCCCAATCTTTGGTGTTATCCAGCTGTCATGTTCCTGAATGGAAAGCAAGCTAACTTACGCCAGACAATGCACGTTTGTATACCATCATTGTCACAAAAGAGGACACTCATCCAAATTTTAGATTATATATGTACTAGTATGTAAACACAAAATACTGCATGATGTGAATGCATAGGGATTTTATGGAAACAAAACGTCAGTAATTCTATATTTTATATCACTTTAATTCTCAGTTTCGAGACTTGGTTCAAGAAAATGAAACTGATTCTGGGATTCTGAGCAAATTTTCATCAAGAAACAAAAAACAAAAGCAATTCCATTTCTTTAAGGTTTTCAAAAATAACGACACTATATATATATTATATTTTTCCCCTATCCTTTATCATCCAGAGCTGAACTGATGCATGGGGCTCTACTCTACCATGTATAAGCCATACACAAGCACTTGTCCTTGTGCCAACAAGTGCCTGACATCAATTTGCCAGTTAAGCCTGGTGCAGGCAACAGTATGCATGGGTACAAGGGAGTCTAATACAGGTATGGGACCTGTTATCCAGAATGCTTGGGAACTGGGGTTTTCTAGATAAGGGGCTTTTCTGTAATTTGGATCACCATACCTTAAGTCTACTAAAAAATCATGTAAACATTCATTACACTCAATAGGATTGTTATGTCTACAGTAAGGATTAATTATATCTTACATGGGGCCACGTGTAGTGGTCTTATTATTACAAAGCGTAAATTATTTAATTTAAAATTGCCTTCAGCCCCCCCATTTAAAGGAGGCCAATGTCCTGCCTGCTTGCCTTTGTTTTACCTAACAGACACAACCTGAAGCCAGATGTGTGCTGGTCACTAAATGGTTCATACATTTTCATATGTTTGTGTCAGCTGCAAATTCCAATCTGGGGGGGGGGGAATTCAGTTGTGAGTGATTTGCACTTTGGGATGACTTTTAAAATAGGCCCTATAGAGTGAAATAAATGCAATAGTAAGACTCCTACCATTTTTACAACAGAATTGAATTATTTCAAATACATAAAACTCCATTATTAGTTGTCCTAAATATTCTTGGAACTATGGCTGAAAGTCTGAAACACTGATCTGTTCCAATATATACAAAGTTGTTATGAGCTAAGGGGAGTCCTGACTAAAGGGTGATCTCCACCCTTTAGCTGAATTGAAAAAAGGCACACAACTAAGTGATTTGGGGTTTTTGTTTTTAATTACTCATCTTGCTTTTTGCCCCCTACAAAATTGTTCCTGCAAATTCATTCTCCAAAAAAACTTACTGATGCAGTTGCTGTAGGTGATGGGACCTTGACTGATGGACAAAGATGCTACTGCAGTTTAGTTTTTTATTTTACTTTGCATCAACCTCCTTTCATCCACATTTCAATACTGTTACAATTTCCAGATGAAAATACATACCGTGAATTGCGCTGACAGATTTTTTTTCTCTTACCAGAAATGTAATTTAAGCAGGGGTGGGGGTTGCTCTATAGGCCGGCTTACATGTTTTCATGAGTTTTCCAATCCTCATAACATTTTGTTGTCTGACTGGCCAAATGATAACATTATTCATAAAGCACAATGTTCAGTCACATCAATAATATTGGGATCAATGGAGTGCTATATTGCACAAAATGCGACTCCCTAAGGATCCCTCGGAGTTTACTCTGTTCCTTTAAGCTAATTCACGCCCTGCTTTCTTATTACATGTCCAAGTATCATAGCAACAGGAAAGTTAACTGGGAAGAATTTTAGATTAAAAAAAACAAAGTTAGTCTATCTATTCCTCAGAGAGGAAAACAATATGGTATTTTTTTCATCTCCTGCATTTTCTTTTTTCATATGTATTTACTTATTCGCTTTTGTTCTTTGTTATTTTTTTTTATTCAGTAAAGTGAATTTTTTTTTGTAATCCCAGGGACTAGTTTGTCATTAAGGCCCATGCAGCGCTGACAAGGTTAATTGGTTTGGTTTTAGACAGATACTTTGCTATAATGAAGACACCATTATGAGTGGCAGGTGTCAGGCTTGCCTCTTCGAGCCCTTTGAACTCTGGCTTTCCCAGAATGCTTTGGTGAGAAGGGGTGCCGCATTTTCTCAGAGCAGGGCCCTTTCATTGCGGGATTCATCTGTGTCTCTGTCTATTTATCTGGATTCCAGGGTTTCTCTGTGCTCATTAACATTTAACATTAACTGCTGCCGCAATTGTTACCTTGGTATGAACATATGAGACCAGAGTGCCCTTAATATCAATGGCAAGTGTAAGATAAAGTGCTAACATTTAAAGGCACATTTATCAAGGGTCGAATTTCCAATCAATGTGAGTTTTTTTAAACTCCCCTAAACTCCCCTAAATTCCCCTAAATTCTAAATTTATTATTAAAATCGATTTTCCTAATGTCGGACGAATGGAATCGACCTGAAAACTCGAATCAAATTTGATTCAAATTATAAAAACTCAAATCGAATTTGATCCATATTATAAATACTCAGATCGAATTCGATTCGAATTATAAAAACTCGAATCAAATTTAAAAAGACTTGATTCGAGAATGTCCGGAAGGCTGCAAACATCACCAAATTGATCCCTGAACCTCTCCCATTGACTTATACAGTAATTTGGCAGGTTTTAGGTTGCATAGTCGAATTAAAGTCTTAAAAGGGCCAGCGTATGATAAATCTTAAAATTCAAATGCAAATTAAAACTCAAATCGAGTTTGGATAATTCGAATTTGAGAATTTTGACCAAAAAAAAATTTGAAAAATTAAATTTGAATTAATAAATCTGCCCCTTAAGGTTATAGCAAGAATGTATTGGGACATGAGAACATCAGTCTCAGGAGCTGTTTGTAGTACCTATAAATATTTGTTAATGCATTGCCTATGCATACCTACAACACACAATTACTGATTGAACGTTTTTTGAGGCAAGGACCTCTTTCAAACTACTTATTTACTTAGTCTCACTTTTCATTTATATAATCTCTACCCCTGTGCAAATTTACATTTTGTAAAGCACTACGTACACTAGTTGTGCTATATAAATAAATACAATACAATAACTATTTACCTGGGGTCTGGTTTCTGTATCCCTGTGCCATAAACATTGCCATTCCCCTAGACTAAAATTAAAGGTGCCGCTACTTTCTTTGGAACAATCCTGGTTATAGCTATCATACATTACTGAACATTAACACTAATATGTTGTGGGTATAGGGACACGAACACCAGTTATATTTGCGGTTTTGGGTAAGACCTTGGTCTTGCAGGAAATAAATCAATAAAACCTCAAAATATCACAAAACATGGAGGACGAAAGGGTTACTGGAACTAGGTTAAAACATATTTTCTCTCTCATATCCCATATATGGGATCTGCATTCTGCATTGAAGAATGAGGGCGATAAATGCAAAGACAGCTAAAAAAAACATAATAAAGCTTCAAGGTCCAAGTATATTGTTGACTTAAAATAGTTTTAATAAAAGCTAGCCAACAAATATTAGTGGGTGAAGTCATGTCATAGTAATTTCAGTGCAAATTATTCTTAACCTAGGGGGAGAGAAACATTTTTTTCAATAATGTGCCCCATTCATATGGGATCCACCCGCTCAGTGTAGCACTCTATTGATTCCTTAATATTAGGTTTTCCCTTGACCCAAACTGCCCCGAGAATACCAACAGGAGAAGCTTTGTCACTTTTATTTTACAGTTCTGAGGAGGCTTCTAATCTACTCTGGATGTTTGTTGTATATGGAAAAGGGCACATGACTCTGGCTTGTTTCATCCATTATAGAGGCATGGCAGTAGATGAATCAGGACACAGATTTGCATTGCTACCTGACACTACTGGGGTCTTTGGTTTCATTCTATGCAAGGTGTTATATATAAGCAATGTGTATGTTAGCTATATTGAGGGCTTCATTCAGGTGTATATACACAGCACTGTTTTGTCCACCTTCCATGAAGAGTAAAAATACAAGTCCAGCCGATGATTAAAGGGGTGGTTCACCTTTGAATTAACTCTTTAGTAGGATATAGACGTTTCTAAAACTATTTGCAAATGCTTTACATTTTATTATTATATTTTATTTTTTGTGTGTTTTTTTTAAATATGTTTGCCTTTTGATCAGCAGCTCTCCAGTTTGAAATTTCAGCACAGGGGAGCACAGCTAAAAACTCTCGTCTTTAGGGCTCTTACTGACGAGCGGTTGAAGCTGTGATCCCCTGCGTTCCATTTTTCAGCGTTCAACCGCAGGAATAGACGCATTTAGCTTTTTTCAATGGGGCTGTACTCACACAGACGCATGTAGGCGCCAAACGCAGGTTGAGACGCAACATGCTGCATTTTTCCTGCATTTGGCACCTACACGCGCCTGTGTGAGTACATTGAAAAAAGCTAAATGCGTCTATTCCTACGCTCCCCTGTGACTGAACACTGAAAAACGGAACGCAGGGGAGCGCAGCTTCAACCGCTCTTCAGTAAGAGCCTTAGTCATTTTTCCAATCAACATCACACCTGCTGCACCTGCTGATAAGATACGTGATCTCCTATGCTGTTTTGGTGTTAATTGTGTGTTTAAGCTGCAGGATTGGGGCATGTACACCTGGACCCTATGGTTATATTGGTGAGCTCTGATTTACTGGCAACGAGTCAGTTACACCAAAAACAGAAAATATTTGACACCTGTCCTTCTAGCAAACAAAGCATGTTAGTGCAATAAAAAAGACTTTTGTGTTATAAATATGTGTAGAAAGCATTGAATGGCATTTGACTAATACTATTGCACTATAGTTTATCTGTTATCTGATACACTAGAACCCTAATGGAACTTGAATGGCAGCCCCTTGGCTCCATAGTAGCTTATTTATATCAATTATATTTGAAAATCTCCAGTACTTACACAGTTTCTACAAGCAATGATTTCTCTTTTTGCTGTGACTGGCCCTTTAAAATTAACACAACAGGTGCCAGTGTGAGTTTCTGAATTGTGTTTTATTTTAGCAACTACAGGCAAGAACTGTAGGGATGGAGCCTTCCCTCTTCAAGTAGTCTGCATATGGTGTGCCCATTCCATGAGCTGTAGACATCAAGAGATGAGGGAAGGAGTGTGGTATGCCTTGCTTTCCAATGGAATTAAAGGAGAACTAAAGCCTAACTAAAGAAGTAGCTAGAAATGTTGTACATTATGTTTTGGGCTTCTGTACCAGCCCAAGGCAACCACAGCCCTTTAGCAGTAAAGATATGTGTCTCCAAAGATACCCCAGTAGCTCCCAATCTTCTTTTCTGCTGATTCAAAGCACATGCTCTGTGCTGCTGTCACTTACCTTATGGACTGACGCACAATAAACTGTACAAATAGAGTATAACAGTTACAATATTAGACTGATTATTAATCAATACTGATTATTGGTGAATGGCAGCACAGAAACCAGTGCAAATAGCATCAGAATTTAATAATCAGCCTTGTAGCATCAGCTTATATTACAGACAAACCTCATTTTCTGCTGGATAATTTGCGACGACCCCTAAGTTTAGCTTCTCAACAGCTGCTCAGAGCCCACTGAGCATGTGAGTGTCGCAGACACTTTCCAAGATGGTGACCCCCTGTGACAAGTTTGGAGTCCTGGATCATTGCTGCTATTGACAAGCTGAAACTTTAGGCTGGTGCAATAAGTTCAGTATATAAAATATGGCAATTTTAGGGTTTAGTTCTCCTTTAAACTATGGGCATCTTTTAGCAATGCAGGCTATGGCATTACTTTAAATGGGGGTGAAGGTTTTTTTTTGAAGCATAACTGATGAATGTAGCAGTGATTTGGTTCCAGTGAGAAAGATGAGATGAATTACCATTATTTGCTTGATTAAAGTCTCTACATAGGGATACAGTGCTTGGAGGGTTGGAATCAATGACCTGGGTTTTTCTAAGATCAGATTGAGAGAGAGAGAGAAGCCTGAAGAAACAGGAACACCTCTGAGCATGATAAATGGGCCAATTCCCTGGTTATTTCATTGAGTGGAATTTTAAGGAGCCCAGTCTGTAGCTGCTTAAGGAACACCAGATATTTGCATAGAAATCAAAAACTCGCTCCACTTTGTTTTACAGGGGCTATTTATCAACTGCCTTTACTCACTTTTGAGGGTCCTAAAGTGAACAAGTAAAAATAGTGCAGCTGTAGTGCTGAATTCAGGCTTGGGATGTATCAGTATGGCAGCCTCACCAACAGACTAGTCCTACATGAGAATTATACTGAGAAGATACTGCTTATAATACTGTTCATTTATGGACAATTCATAGTTATATATCAGGGAAGATAAACCTAGCCAGGAAATTGAAGATGATGAAGGAAAGTCAAGCCAGGTAGATTTTATATCACCAAATGTCAATGGGTGCCTTTATTATTGCCAGTGGAATCTGGGGCCATTCTAATTCTAATTCACAGAAACTTTGAACACGTGTTTTTTTTTCTTCCTTTCTTGGGTGGAAATTTTGTACTAGCAGCTCACTGATTTTACCTGCATGCTGTCAATGTATTACGAATATCTATCTAATTTTCGTTTCACAATTTAGTCATCTCTGGATATTATTTAAAATAAATGATATATTTTCCCAAAGTCTGGCCAATTCCCTCTTTCGTTTAGCACTGCGCCTGCACCTGCACAATGCTCAGCTCTTCTATTAATTGCAATTATTGTTGTTTTCCTGATCCTATCAACTCAAATATTTTTATAATGTTTTCTAAAAAAAAAACAGACGAGCTCACATTCTGAGCCACGTTCTAAATGGAATGGGGGCAATTAAGGTAAAAAAAAAAAAAGTTCTATTTAATCGGAAACCTTTGACACTTGGCTAATTAAGAAATATTATTTTCCTGGTGGTTACTGTCCTTTCTAACATTTTTCGTTGCAGCCAAGTTTTCCCACTTAAAGGCGCAGGGAAAATTAGAAATCAATTCATCTTCATAGGCGCACACTGCTAACTTCTATTTACTCATTAAACAAGAAATAAAGCCTTGGACAATTTTTTTTTCTCCCAGTCATTTAATTCTTTTTGTTCAATTCCTAATACGATTGATGTAAATACAACAATGTTAGAGGGTGTAACTCAATTATATTACATCACAGTGAAAAAGAAATAATACTCTTTATTTTTCATTATTATTATAATTATTATTATGATTATTATTATCATTATTAGTAGTAGTAGTAGTATTAGTATTGTTATTATTATTATTATTATTATTATTATTATTATTATTATTATTAATAATAATAATAATAATAATAATAATAATAATAATAATAATAATAATAATAATAATACAATGATCACCTCTAAAGCGATAATATATTTTGATGGTGCAGAATGAATTCTTGTTTGAGATAACCCAACTCTATAGTGCTTGGGACTGCCTGAGAGATTGTTATAAAATGATTATATAGAAAGCAGATCTGCGAGTAGGGAATGGAAATGGTACAGCTGATTTATTTATTTATTTATTTTATTTTTTGTAGCTTGAAAGGATTTGGTGGGAATGTTTAATTATAAAACATATAACTCAATTTCTCTTCCCACTTTTCTCTTGTTCCGCTCACCCCCCTTTTTTTTCTTTTTTTTTTTTCCTTTTCCCCCTGACAGATAAGTCTAAAGCCTCTTTGATTGAAAAGCAGTTACAAGACGGGATGCAATTGTCTCCTTTTTCTTATTCTGACAACTCTTGTCATCTCAGAGATCAGAACTGTGCCACTGACAAAAAAGGAGAAGAAATCAGTGCAGGCTGTGACCAAGTTTGCATCAAAAATTCTCCAGCCCTCTATTTCTCATTGTGATCCCACTGATGTGAGCTTCAAATACTACAGCGTTCCAACCAGCAAAAAAAAAAACCTTCAGACCCTCTGATTTTTTTTCTTTTTTTTTTCCCCCCTTTCTTTTTTTTCTTTTTTTTCAAAAGATCTCCAAAAGCAATCTGAGGCTTCCTGACCCTTGACAGGAGCAGATCTGCTTATTCGTCTCTGTGGCAGCACTTCATTTGCTGAAATATCCTTTCACACTTGCACCTCTACATGATAAGGCGAGTGTTTGCCATTGCATCTATGATCTGATGGGATACATGTGGATAAGGCAGCTTTGCATTAAAATGGAAATACGGCCTTTTAATTTCAGGCTACTTTATTGTTATCTCAAGTCCAAACACAGATCCACTCAATCCCTTACAGAGACACAGGCAGGCATGTACAACTTCAGTTTTGTATCTCCTTAAAGATTATGTATCAGAGATGGTGGCCCATCAGCTGTTGCTGAACTGCAGCTCTGTCAGAGTAATTCTGCGACTTGTAGTTCAGCGCCCAACAAAAAGGGATAACAGCTTTTTCACCTGTTGATATTGGGCCGCCTTTATTAAACAGTAAGACTGAAAAGCTTGTAAACCATTTAAATAAAAAAAAAAGACCAAAATATAAAAAATGAATTTCAAATATATATTTTTTAATTTCTAATGATAGGGAAATATGGAATTAATATAATTTGTATCCGTAATAATAACTGCATTTTTTTATTTTAGTTTGAAATCCACAGTGTGCTGAATGCAGGTTGTTGGGACCGGTCTCCTGTTTAAATTAATATTATATGACTGACCAAGTCGTCGGTGAGGCAGTAATTGTGGCTAGGGGCATTTCGCTGGACATTTTTGAAGCAACCTTATTCGTTTATTCGTTTCAACGACCACTAGAAATCTGTACCCCCTTATTAGAACCAACATTTACCCAATTGTTATAAGCTTAATCTGGATTTCGGAATAATTGTGACTGTGAGCAGTTCAAGAAAAGATATCAGTTGGAACAGATTTCCAGAGAAGCTCCCAGTCTCTCATACAACAAATACAAAGCTTTTTCCCCTAGTAGAGACCCAGATTCCACGAGGAGAATGAGTCCCCCCCAGTTCCAATGGATTTTTGAAACAAGGTCACCTGGGTGCAGCCCCTGCTTCCCACTCTGAATTTCCAAGTGTTACTGTCAGGGAACATAACATATGTTTTCCATTATAATGCTCAATACTCAGCCCTAAAAATCATACCCTGACCTTATATCCACGCTGCTATAAATTAGTAGCTCTGCTCCCTTTTCCTTTATGAAAAACATAATTCATTTTTAAATATGATTAATGCATTTTCTAGTGAGCTTAAAGTGTGTATATATGTTTTATTAGATGTGTGTGTGTGTGTGTGTGTGTGTATGTGTATGTGTATGTGTTTTATTACATGTATGTGTTTTATTAGATGTATGTGTGTTTTATGAGATGGATATGTGTGTGTTTTTATTAGATGTGTATGTGTTTTATTACATGTATGTGTGTGTGTGTTATTAGATGTGTGTCTGTGTGTGTTTTATTAGATGTGTGTGTATGTGTTTTATTAGATGTGTGTGTATGCGTTTTATTAGATGTGTGTGTATTTTATTAGATGTGTGTGTATGTGTGTGTGTTTTATTAGATGTGTGTGTATGTGTGTGTGTTTTATTAGATGTGTGTGTATGTGTGTGTTTTATTAGATGTGTGTGTGTGTGTGTTTTATTAGATGTGTGTGTGTTTCATTAGATGTATTTGTGTGTGTGTGTTTTATTAGATGTATGTGTGTGTGTGAGTGTTTTTATTAGATGTGTGTATGTGTTTTATTAGATGTATGTGTGTGTTTTATTAGATGTGTGTCTGTGTGTTTTATTAGATGTATGTGTGTGTGTGTGTGTGTTTTATTAGATGTATGTGTGTGTGTTTTATTAGTTGTATATGTGTGTGTGTATGTGTGTGTTTTATTAGATGTGTGTCTGTGTGTTTTATTAGATGTATGTGTGTTTTATTAGATGTATGTGTGTGTGTGTTTTATTAGATGTATGTGTGTTTTATTAGATGTATGTGTGTGTGTGTTTTATTAGATGTATGTGTGTGTGTTTTATTAGTTGTATATGTGTGTGTGTGTTATTAGATGTGTGTGTGTGTTTTATTAGATGTGTGTGTGGGGGGGGGGGTTGTTATAGGAAATTGTGCAGGATATGTCAGCATTTGTTTTTGTTTTTTTTATTGTTGTGTGTGTTTTTTCTTTTTTTTTTCTCTCTTTATTTACTGTGTTTTTCCAACAAATACATCCATTGTATCTTCATATACTTCACTAAGGAGGAAAATCTAACATTAACTATAAATATAATTTAAAAAAAATGTATACCTCCCAGGGTAGTTACTACTAAAGATAGTCCTAGATAATGTAGGCTTTATGTTTTGGTCTTAGATAGCCAAAGTCTATATGCTTCCTGTATTATTCTTTTCTCTCTCACACCTCTTGCCACTGCTTTTTCATATTCTAAGCTTTAAGTTAGTTGTGTGTATGTTTCAGTGTGAGACTGTTGTGTCTGTGTGTTTTGTGTAGGTGTGTATAACTAGATCTGTGTTTGTGATCTTGTGGGACATTGCTGCCTGTGTGATAGACTAAACGAATCTCTGTTGTCTGTAGGTAGGGTTAAAACGTTGTTTATGAAAAAAAAAACTACTTTTCCATTTAAAAAATGAAAATTTAGCTCATCTCAAAATACATTAGAACAAGATAATATAAGCAGGGAACCCAAGATGGACTGTTATATATATAGAGAGAGGCGGGGGGGACTGAAAGCTCTATATTAGATGTTTTGTATCATTTTTGTCCATTCCACCTGCTTTATTTGTAACTTTGTAATCACCCCACTAGCTGCTCCCTTTCATGTTTCTATATGTTTCCAGTGAAGGGAAAATATAACTTTCTTTGCCTGTTTGTGTTTGTTTGGGCCACCCCCTTCTGAAGGAGACCTTGGGGACTGTCATTAGATCAGATGGCAAGTCTTTATGGAAAGTGTTTTGCATAATTACATACCAAAGCCACAATAGTCACCTCCACATTTTATGGGTCACATGCCAACTACAATTGCCACATTATCGTCTCACAAACCTCATCCCCTTTACTGACAGGGAAAACCAGAGCGCCTAATCTAAGGATGAAAATTATTTTCATTTTTTTTTTATCACGGCTGAGGAAGGGTTAAGCACCCGTTACATGCTCAGCCCCTCACGCCCTAGTCTTCCCTTTGTCGTCCAGTAATTAAGATCGTCTCCTAGGGACAGACAGCTCCCCGGTCGGCCAATCACACGCAGCCTTTTGATGTCTCACTTTCGATAGTAAGTAATCTTGAAAAAAAATCCATTAAACCTCTTCAGTACCGGGGGGAGAACATGAAGAGGGTTAAATATCGTTGCTTTTTATAGATTTTTGTGAGTGGAGTAAATAGTAGAAAGGGGAGCCATTTGTACAAGAACTGATTAACACATCTCATATGGGCACCTTCCATCTCCCTCTCTCTCCCCTCCTGGCTCTGCCATACACATTGCTGAAGTGCCATTTTCTTAGGGAAAAACTGCATTTTTTTGTGGCATGAGTGAGTTCTAGTAACAGTGGGTATAGACTCATATATTACAACCTCATGTCATGTGTAGTGACAAGTAGTGCATCCCAGCATCAACCTCTTTTATTGAGTGATATATACACTGGCATTGGCATACCATATACTACACTGTCCTGCTGTGCCACAAATTCCATGATTGTATAAACAAGACATCTACTTTTATATATGACAGTGCCATATTGTTCCACCTTGACCCATACGGTTCCCCACTGTGCTGTATATTGGTAGACAGCCCAATACAATCCAATTCTTTGGCATTATATATTTACTGTATATATATATTTATATATGTATCTAATTATATATATATATATTTAAAAAAAAAAAAAAAAAAAAATATATATATATATATATATATATATATATATATATATATATATATATATATATAATTAATTATAAAATACATATGGAGCCCAAAAGTAGGATCTAATGCTATACATGACATTATAGTACCGTCTAGTTGCCATGCCTTGTTTTAGGGTACCATGCAGCACAGTTATATATTAACGAATAGTACCATTCGTGCTATATCTTTTTTTCTTTCTTTCTCAGGTATTTGCATTGGTTTCAAATAAACAAGCGAGTGATCAAACTTACTCTTTAGTACCAGGCACAGTTATATATATCTGAATAGTACCATTCGGTACTATACATTACCTAATATTGCTGGGCAATGCTATATATTACTTTATAGTCCTATCTAGTAGCACTCATATAGTCATATAGTGTCACACTGTTTTATGTAGTGCTATGACTTACCTTACAGTTCCATCCAGTGCATCTGGTGCCATGTAGTAGTGCTATACCTTAAAGCACCATGTAGTGTATTACATAAGCTTTAAATGAGAACTTAAGCTTAACAAAGTAGCTAGAAATGTTGTACATTATGTTCTGGGCTTCTGTACCAGCCCAAGGCAACCTCAGCCCTTTAGCAGGGAAGATCTGTGTCTCCAAAGATGCCCCAGTAGCTCCCCATCTTCTTTTCTGCTGATTCACTGCACATGCTCTGTACTGCTGTCACTTACTGAGCTTAGTGACTCACTCACAATATACAGTACACATAGAATAGAAATGTCACAATATAAGGCTGATTAGTAATTGATACAGATAATTACTACATGGCAGCACCAGTGTAATTAGCATCAAAATGTAATAATCAGCCCTGTAGCATCAGCTTATATTACTGGGCCAAACTCATTTTCTGCTGGATAATTAGTGACGACCCCTAAGTTGAGCTTCTCAATAGCTGCTCAGAGCCCACTGAGCATGTGAGTGAGACACTTTCCAAGATGGTGACCCCCTGTGACAAGTTTGAAGTCCTGGATCATTGCTGCTATTGACAAGCTGAAACTTTCAGCTGGTGCAATAAGTTCAGTATGTAAAATATGGCATTTTTAGCCACAATAATTTTTAGGGTTTAGTTCTCCTTTAAGTGACCCACAGTGCTATATATTACCTTATAGCATTACTCAATGCTATACATTACCTTATAGCATTACTCAGTGCTATACATTACCCTATAGTGCCATGAGTATTATACCACATGAAGAGCTTTACATATAGCTCTATGCAGTACTATAAATTGCCTTATAAGTTCATGCGTTGCTCTAGGGCAGTGATCCCCAACCAGTAGCTCATGAGCAACATGTTGCTCCCCAACCCCTTGGATGTTGCTCCCAGTGGCCTCAAAGCAGGTGCTTATTTTTGAATTTCAGGTTTGGAGGCAACTTTTGGTTGTATAAAAACCTGGTGTACTGCCAAACAGCCTCAATGAAGGTTGACAATCCACATAGGGGCTACCAAATGGCCAATCACAGCACTTATTTGGCACCCCAAGAACATTTTTCATGCTAGTGTTGCTCCCCATCTCCTTTTACTTCTGAATGTTGCTCACGGGTTCAAAAGGTTGGGGATCCCTGCTCTAGGGTCTAGGTTAAAGGAACTGTAACACCAAAAAAAATATGTTTTCAAGCAATTCAAACATAATGTAATGTTGTGCTGCACTGGTGTGTTTGTTTCAGAAACACAACTATAGTTTATATAAACAAGCTGCTGTGTAGTCATGGAGGCAGCCATTCAATCACAGGATACACAGTAGATAACTGATGCGTTCTGAAGAATCCCATTGTATACTACAGAGCGTATCTGTTATCTGCTGTGTATTGTGTGCCTTTTCTCCTTTTTTAGAGATAGTCTTCTTGAATTCTCAGCGCACTCTGGTTGGTAACTAATGGACTTTCTGAGCTTGATAACGGTAACTGGGTTAAAGGAGATACTGGTGATTGGGCTGGCACTGTACTTCCAACAAAACCTAAATAGATTCCAGGTCCGCTCAGAGCAGTGTGGCACTGGGGAGAGGGTTAGAAGAGTAAATATAACTGCAATCTGTATCTGACCTATGGTTGTATTCGTGTGTGTTGTGTATATGTATATTTAGATCCCTTGTAATTATTGTGAATAAACTCCAGATACCACTTCCTACTTGGAACTATGTCCAGTTCTGCTGATCAGAGGCGAGAACATAGAGGTGACACCCAGCCCTGGCACTTACTAATAACTTCAGCCACTCGCTTCCATTGAGTTTACTGGGGATGTCAACAGACTTGTCTTTTCTTCTCAGAATTTCTAGTTTTTTAAGATTCTGTAGTAAGATTAAAATATTTATTTTTCTCTACAGATAATAACCAAATAAATGAATTCCTGATCCGGAGCATCTAATTGCTTGTCAAGATAGAGGCAAGTGGATGGATAGATATATATAGAGAGAGAGAGAGAGAGAGAGAGAGAGAGAGAGAGAGAGAGAGAGAGAGATAATTGATTGTTAGACAGATAGATGATGGATGGATGATGGTAGATAATGGATAGATAGATAGATAGATAGATAGATAGATAGATAGATAGATAGATAGATAGATAGATAGATAGATAGATAGATAGATAATAAATAGATAGATAGATAGATAGATAGATAGATAGATAGATAGATAGATAGATAGATAGATAATAGACAGACAGACAGACAGACAGACAGACAGACTGACTGACTGACTGACTGACAGACAGACAGACAGACAGATAGATAGAATAGGTGATAGATAGATTAGATAGATAGATATAGATAGATAGATAGATAGATAGATAGATAGATAGATAGATAGATAGATAGATACTGTTAAAATAATTCAAAGGGAAGGCTACATGGACGAGATGAAAAGAGAGAGTATCAGTATGGAAGTTTACGCAGGATCTTCCGAACTAGCAACAGGCATCATAACCCGAAACGTTGGTTTTCTCTTGAATTCATTCTTATATAAATATGTCACTTAGGAGCCTTGGGTTCGCAGTGAGGAAGGGGCGCACTGTGCTCACGTGTCCTGCAAGTACCAGACTTACCTGTGGGTGTCACAGGGCTCCCCCATCTCCCAGCCACAAGGTGTTTATGCAAAGCCCCGAGGCAACCCCACAGTTCTTTAATGTTTTGGACTCAGGTCTGCTGCACAACACCCTTCTCATGTAGCGCCTGTATGCAGACCTTATACTAATGAATTAAATCACTGCTGCATTTGTTATTGTTATTTAAGTTATAAATGATAATCAGACTATTTTTACGCGAATAAGCAGCATAGTATTCCATGAGAAATCCCAGCCTTGGCTCATATTTTATTCTCTGCCATGAGAACATATTTCCTTTGCTTTTCCCTAGCGCAGACTTGTAACCAGGGATAAGAGCTCATTATTAGTTATACCGAGTTTTTCTCTCATAGTTTATATACTGCTTGTATACAAATGGATGCATGTTTAAAGACATGCATTATTTATTATATATATATATATATATATATATATATATATATATATATATATATATATATATATATATATATATATATTTTTTTTTTTTTTTTTTTTTTCCCTCTTGAAACATTTGAGACTAAGAGAATCTTCGTTTAATAGAAACCAAGGACAAGCCCTTGCTGTGGTCTTACAGTGCAGTCTGGGGGCCCCAGAGCTGAAATGAGATAATAGGTTGATGTAGAAGGCTGCGGGCCCATCCCTGACTGCCACATGATTGAGATGTCCTGTTAGACAGGCGCTGCAATGAATACTGACAGTTAGACAGTCACACGGGCTCAATGAGAACAACGAGGGATACAGCTGGGGGGAAAGAATAAAGATCTCTGCACCCAGGCTAATGCGAGGCTCTGGCACGCCGTGGGTTAATTAAGAAGGCGAGCCCGGGCCGTCACGTGACCGTGCCATTGATTGCTGTGGATAAGAGAATGATTTGGGTTCCAGTGGGTGGGTTGTTAAACTAATTACAGACAAGTATCAGGAGGCCGGGATACATTTTCACATACATTATCGTTTATTTCTCTCGGTGCGAACTTGAGACACAGAATTCCCTGGGCTGTGCCTGTCATGAACAGAAGCAATAGAGATGTATAGAAAGCGAGTCTGCTCCTCCCCCTCCATATCTATATGCAAATCTGCCTGATGGGTCACAATCAGGGGCTTGTGTCTTTTTGCTGCTAAATGGAGGAAAAGTTTTGTCACATTTAGTCCAACATTCTCTGTAACCCCACAGTTATTTAGCGCCTCCCTCACCCCCAGACTTAAAGGAAACAAACTTCTTGGAGGGGGGGGGCACTGATCTCTAACTATTCTATTCTTTAGCAATGAATATCTTTCATCTATTTATCTGTCTGTCTGTCTATCTGTCTATCATCTCTCTCTCTCTCTCTCTCTCTCTCTCTCTCTCTCTCTCTCTATCTATCTATTATCTATCTATCATCTATCTATTATCTGTATATCTATCTATCTATCTATCTATCATCTATCTATTATCTGTATATCTATCTATCTATCTATCTATCTATCTATCTATCTATCTATCTATCTATCTATCTACTATCTATCTATCTATCGATCTATCTATCTATCTATCTATCTATCATCTATATCTATCTATATCTATAATCTATCTGTCTATCTATGTCTATTTATCTGTCTGTCTGTCTATCTGTCTATCATCTCTCTCTCTCTCTCTCTCTCTCTCTCTCTCTCTCTCTCTCTCTCTCTCTATCTATCTATTATCTATCTATCTATCATCTATCTATTATCTGTATATCTATCTATCTATCTATCTATCTATCTATCTATCTATCTATCTATCTATCTATCATCTATCTATTATCTGTATATCTATCTATCTATCTATCTATCTATCTATCTATCTATCTATCTATCTATCTATCTATCTATCTACTATCTATCTATCTATCGATCTATCTATCTATCTATCTATCTATCTATCTATCTATCTATCTATCTATCTATCTATCTATCTATCGATCTATCTATCTATCTATCGATCTATCTATCTATCTATCTATCTATCTATCTATCTATCTATCTATCTATCTATCTATCTATCTATCTATGTGATATTGTGAGCTATGGAGGGTGTGGGTGATGGGTACTTTCAGTGAAGTTAGTCTGTCAGTAACACACTACTATTACACTACAATAGACAGTAAAGATGTTTTTTTTGCAAGGATAGCTCAAAGGATAGAAGCGAAGAGATAAATTCAGATTAACAAAGCAATACGCAGATGATAGAATATACGCAGTCATTTATAACTATTATTTTTACATTTCATGTTCACTGTTGCATCACTGGCAATTCTTACTGCCCAATGTTTTCAAGTAGTAATGTGCCTATTATCAGAGTTATCACTAATCCGATTAAAATAAAACATGTATCAAACATTGCAGATATGCACCTGTAAATGTACAAAATAAAGTGTATCAATAATGGTTAGTAATAGGCACATGTAATTGCCCCACACGCATTCTGAGATATGCAAGCATGGGAAGGGATAGCTGCAACCCCTAATAAAAACAATATTCCTTTATAATGCCTGCCCTGACCTGGAGTTATTTTTTAATATATCGTAAAACAAGAGGGGTAAGAAAACGAATTATTATAACCTCCTAAACCATGTAAACACCAACAAGGTGGAGTAAATTGTGAGTTAATATCTGTGCTATGAAGTGTCCCATGCAAAAGCCCTAAAAATAACCGCCTGCCTTTACTTTGGAATTATAACTTTTTATAGGATGAATAACAACCGCAGTTTACGTAATCTAAATGTATATTAGTACCATAGAACAGATAGGTAGATAGATAGTGGATGGATAGATAGATTATGGATAGATGGATGGATAGATAGATAGATAGATAGATAATGGATGGATGGATGGATGGATGGATAGATAGATAGATAGATAGATAGATAGATAGTGGATAGATGGATGGATAGATGATAGATAATGGATGGATGGATGGATAGATAGATAGATAGCTAATGGATAGATGGATAGATATCAGAGAGAGAGAGAGAGAGAGAGAGAGAGAGAGAGAGAGAGAGAGAGAGAGAGAGAGATGGATAGATGATGGATGGATAGATGATAGCTGTGCTAAGAACTCCTCTGCTCCCCCAAAGCAGGATTCGTTATTATGTAGCACCAAGTATTGTTCTGATTTTATTGTTCGGTTCTTATCTCCAGAATATGAATTAAGGAATAAAAGAGGGATGGGAGAGTGAGGAGTATATGAGAGAATGACACAAAGAATAGAATGGCAGTGGGAAATTGATGCTAACGTAATGCAGCTGAGATCTGGACTTCAGTTCCGTACAATAATATATTGGACAATTTGCAGATAAGAGGCCAGATAGCAAATGCTGAATATGCCATGTCTCTCTCCCAAAGCCTCTGGCCGGCATCTCTGCCTGTGCTTCCCTACTCTGCTCACATCTATCGACACAATCATTACATGCGACTCATCCTGTGTTTGTCAACAAAATTCGTTCAATCAATTGCTTCCGCCGATCAGATCGGCCTGAAAACTCTGTGGAGGGGTAAAAAAAAAAAGAAAATCTTTGGAATCGTTTTGCTTGGTATCCAAAGTCTCATCTCAGGACATAAAAATCTTTCCAAAGAGACAGGGCTCTTGGGGTAAAGCTAATGAATTAGCCCAAGCTAAAAAAAATATGGTTCTATAGAAAGAAAGAAAGAAAGAAAGAAAGAAAGAAAGAAAGAAAGAAAGAAAGAAAGAAAGAAAGAAAGAAAAAGAAAGAAAAAGATATATATTTATCTCAAAATAAGAGACAGACGATGCTCTCAGTCTCAGGCAGACATCATTACCCGTTTGCCCTCGTTCGTGATAAAAACTAAAGCGCAGGTTAATGCCTCTCTGACTTGTTAAACGGTGTATATTCCAGCTGTCGCTTTTTATATGTTTTCTTCAATAAATAAACGAAATATGTTGATGTAAACCCAGAGATCACGCCCCACGCCAGCCGCTCTCATTTTACACGACTCCTTTTTCTCCTAAGTGGAAATCGCAGATCAATACAGACAGGGGGACAGTTACCTCGTGCGATAGTCACAAAATCGCTTTTTTTTATTCATACTCGATCGAAACAGATAAAAAAAAAATTAGAAATATAGGAGCCTCGATCTGTACAATTTCAATTATACAACTATTTCATTTGTTCTGCGTTAGGGCTACAGAATAATAATAATAATAAAAAAAGAGATCAAAGTCGCACTTATTAAATATTAATATATAAACCATAATTGAATTTAAAATCGAAATAATAAAATATGCCATTATCCGTTAACACCAGTTTGGCAACCAATAATTAAAAAAAAAAATTACCTTTAATTCATCAGCATATTTAATCATTTTGTGGTTGCCAGAAGTGCATATTCGTTTCGTGCGGATTAATAACTAGTTGCATTCGTTCAAATAGCAAGGCTCATTGTCTTTCGCTATATTTGGTTTATTATCATAATATAATAAGCAGCGCACTTGTGATAAATTAGCCCAGGCTTTTTATTAGTTACTGAAGCCAATACACGGTGTGGAATTCACATCCTACTGCAGGTTGCTATTTATAGTTTACTCCGAGTTTTACAGTAAAGAATATGCATGTTCGTTTATTTGTTGATTAATTCTCTTTATTGCTTTCCCTATAAAATGCCTGCATTAATTATCTTGCAAGTGACCTCTGCGCCGGCTGCAGAGACTGTGCTAATGAGAATGAGGAGAGAAAAAAAAAACCTCGCAGCGACACCTTGCTGTCACAGTGAGAATTGCCGCATGGAAAAAAAATAAATAAATGGGCTTTTAAAAACACTTGCGAAACTTCAGTAAAGCTTTCTTTTCCAAACCAAACAAGTGAATGGGACAAGGACACTCAGAAGTAGCCCTTGAGCAGGCCTCTTTAGAAAAAATTCTATTTTTAACCATATCACATACACATGCATGCAATTTTTGGAGGGGCTAGTAGCATAACAGTCTTCACAAAAAGAGTTATAGGCTGTCAATATTCCCATGTGATATACAGACTCTCAAATTGCATTTTCCCAGCTAATAACCAAATGATATTACAGGCAAGGATCGATGCAAATAGAAAGGGCAATGGATACAGGCAATTCCAAATGAAGAGTGGAACAGACTAATTACAGGGAACAAAAAAAAAGCAAGATATATCTTGGATTTTTTTTTTTACTCCAATAAATATTATAGCCTGTGAGTGAATTTAGCTGCCAAGTCGATGCTCTCCTGGAAGACAGATAATTAGCCAGAATTTATCAAGACACTATTTTAGTCGGGGCAGACAAGTAAAAGGATGTGGCTTCCCAACTGAAAATGTTGTACTGGGATATCTCTACTAGATTGGATTCCAGCAGCTGAACCAGTTTTTAGGAATTGCTGAATTAATATGAAATGGGTTTATGGGTTTTATATATATAGATATATATATAGATATATATATAATTATTATGATTATTTATTCCATCAATACTGCCATTAATATATAAT
This sequence comes from Xenopus laevis, assembly GCF_017654675.1. Taxonomy (NCBI): domain Eukaryota; kingdom Metazoa; phylum Chordata; class Amphibia; order Anura; family Pipidae; genus Xenopus; species Xenopus laevis. The sequence goes on along the minus strand of NC_054375.1, from coordinate 120,184,894 downwards.
AATAAATAATGTAGTAATTGTTAATATTGGAAGACAGGGCTGACAGGAGAAGAGTATTATGTAGCACCCCTAAACTGCAGCAAGAAGCAGCCCTTAAATTCTCCTTATTTGAAAGCGTCGGGTTGCTGTGACAGCCAATGTGGATCGGTATCTGTTACACTCAGGACACAGAGATTCAAAGCAAATAGGCTGGGTGTGTAGTACAACTATGTTAGAGTGTTTCACTGATGCAAAACATGTAGCCAGAGGGGATTGCTAATGATTCCAAGGTTTGAAAGGAGATAGAGAGAAAAAAAAAAACCCCAGCAATAATTCAAACACATTTCAGTACATACACAGTGAAACACAGACACATATCTGTTTGAATAAATATCCAATAAAAACATGATGGTCTCATCATTTATTTTCCAGCAGGTGAAATGATTCAGTCCTACATAGAACCCCCGTCCATTACGTCATCTCCTGACGCAATTAGGCTTCTCTCTGTACCGGTCCAAATGTCATACGATGGATAAGAAGAAATTATATTAAAAAAAATAAAATAAAAACAACATGCTGCAAAATAAATTAGTGTATATAAAAGGCCATATATATATATATATATATATATATATATATATATATATATATATATATATATATATATATATATATATATATATAAGCTAAATAGAACAAAGAATAGCAATGCTTTTGATATTACACTTTTAAAAAAAACGATCCCAGCCTTGTAGAGAGATTTATAATGTTAACTTAATTTCTAAATGTGTCCAGCGACTATCGTGAGTGCGACGGCCGAGAAATCGCAGTTTCTAGCTCTGGGAAGACAAGACTTGCCATCTAAATGTAATTGTCATGGTTTGCCCTGAACTTTAATGCCCAGCCATCGGCCACTTGTATATAAAATCCCTGACAGTGTGCAGTATACAGCAGAAGGCAAAGGCTAGCAAATACTCTTCATGCACATCCCTATTTTATATATATAAAAATTTTTGTGGTCACACCCTCATTGCACCCCCGCCTAATGATTTTAAAAACTAGTGGTGAGCACAACTTTCCCCTGTTTGTTAATATCCCACAGTATATGAGATGTCTGTGTGTCTGTCCCAGTATTTTGCATTCGGTCAATGTGTCCCCCCAAATCAGTGGCACTAAATCGTTTTTAATATCTCTAGCCATATAATGATATATCTATGAGCAGGAAAATATAGGCAACATTATAAATCTCTCAGCAAGGAAGCAACTCTCCTCTTAAACAAAAACCTAGTAGAAACTGTTACCTCCCTTTACTGCATGTGAATTGGCATATAACTAGCACAGAATGCTAATCAGTGTATCCCAGGCCACAGGTATTGCGCTAAACCCCAGTCTCCCTTAACTGCAGAGATGGCACCTTCCTTCCCCTGACTGCTCCAGACTGCACAAATTATAGGTGTTAAATGGAGCCCAATCACACACACCTACAGACACCCAATGGCACGTGATACTAATGCAACTGATTTATTTACTGATTGGGTTGAAATGCCTTTCTTTCTTTCTTTCTTTCTTTCTTTCTTTCTTTCTTTCTTTCTTTCTTTCTTTCTTTCTTTCTTTCTTTCTTTCTTTCCTTCTCTCTCTCTCTCTCTCTCTCTCTCTCTCCCTCTTTCTCTCTCTCGCTCTTTCTCTCTTTCTTTCTTTCTTTCTTTCTTTCTTTCTTTCTTTCTTTCTTTCTTTCTTTCTTTCTTTCTAGAACGCTATAGAGAAAAGATAATGGAGCTAGATAGACATACAGACAATAAGTAATCTTTTTCTTTCTTTCTTTCTTTCTTTCTTTCTTTCTTTCTTTCTTTCTTTCTTTCTTTCTTTCTTTCTTTCTTTCCTTCTCTCTCTCTCTCTCTCTCTCTCTCTCTCTCTCTCTCTCTCTCTCTCTCTCCCTCTTTCTCTCTCTCGCTCTTTCTCTCTTTCTTTCTTTCTTTCTTTCTTTCTCTCTCTCTTTCTTTCTTTCTTTGTTTCTTTGTTTCTTTCTTTCTCGAACGCTATAGAGAAAAGATAATGGAGCTAGATAGACATACAGACAATAAGTAATCTTTCTTTCTTTCTTTCCTTCTTTCTATAACGCTATAGAGAAAAGATAATGGCGCTAATTAGACATACAGACAATAATTCATCTTTCTTTCTTTCTTTCTTTCTTTCTTTCTTTCTTTCTTTCTTTCTTTCTATAACGCTATAGAGAGAAGATGATGGAGCTAGATAGACATACAGACAATAAGTAATCTTTTTTTCTTTCTTTCTTTCTTTCTTTCTCTTTCTTTCTTTCTTTCTCTCTTTCTTTCTATAACGCTATAGAGAGAAAATGATGGAGCTAGATAGACATACAGACAACAAGTAATCTTTCTTTCTTTATTTCTTTCTTTCTTTCTTTCTTTCTTTCTTTCTTTCTTTCTATAGAGAGAAGATGATGGAGCTAGATAGACATACAGACAATAAGGGGTGTACTGTACATGTTCCTGTAGTCTCAATAGTACCTTTATTAGGTTTCAGCTTTTTTGTTTTATAAACAAGTAGAACGTCAATATCTGCACTAACATGCACACACATGAATTGCCCCCATTGTTACAGATGTTGCGGCTTTGAGACAACCAAAGAGGCATGTGGAAATGTCCAGCCAAGCAGGGGTTAAACATTCCTTGCCATGGTTAGAGCTATCCAACATGTGTACAAATAAACAACGGCATGGTCACTGTTTCTTTTCTTGCTAGAAAAATTGCTCTCATATCTGTTCGGGCTCTAATGTCGCTGTTTAATTTCATGCTACACAAGAGGAAGAGAAGAAACTGCTGCACTATTGCCACTTTCGTTTTTTTTTTTCAGCCAAAAATGTATATTGAGTAGTAAAAGTAACTGCATGGAGTTTTTATTTGCATTTGGGAACAGGATCCTTGAGGAGCCTGTGGTTCAACAGCACTAACATGCTCATTTATTTAGAAATTAAATTGCATTCATTAGAGCAAAATGATTCTTGTGTCCAGTTTATATCAGTGAAATGACATATTTCCTTTGTTTTAGCCTAGTCCATCTTGGCGCACATGGGGTTAATTGTGAAAGTGGGAAGGGCTAATTGGTTGAAGGTAAATAGGTGCAGCTATTGGGGTTTTTTTTTAATCCCATTCAGTAAAAATAAAATGTGAGATGCAAGTAGACTTTTCCTTCTTCTGGAATAGCAATGGCTCCTCGATGCCTTCAGTTTATTAGACTGAATAAAGATTGCAAGGGGAGCTGCTAGTACCTAATAGCCCTTTCATTTTAGGCTGTGGCCCATCTACACTGGGTAGTAATGCCAGCCTGACTGGTGCATGGATTCCATTGGGCTGGAGATGCCACCAGGGCTACTGGTTATTAATCACACCAAATCAGCTCTGACACCAGTGAAATATCGAAGAAGATGGGCAACATCATTAACGCAATGCAATCAGCATCCTAATCGACATGATTCCTTATTGGGGTTGATTGATTTGGCTAGTCGGAAATATATGTATTTTATTTAATCAGGAGCAGAAAAAAACCAAGTGGCTGGCAGGAGAAAAGTAATCCTAAGTCGGGTAATTATAGGCACATTTTATGGCATTGGGGAAAACGCACCCTTGAGATGCCAAATAGAAATCCCTTAGCACTAAAATACATATGTTGGAAATATTATTTCGTAAGCGATAGAATAATTTTAATTGCTTCGTCTCTTTTATCCCCAGCTAGCTAGGGACTTCTAGGTATTATCGAACTACATTGTCAAACACTTTTAGCTATGGCTGCTGGGAGTTGTAGTTTATATGCAGTTGAGGGGGGATCGCAGATTGCAGAGGCTCCACCAGCAGGGTTTACTTTGATTTCCCACTGCTATATTTACTAGGATGGAGCTTCAGCGAATTCTACAAGAAAGGAAAACAAAGAAAACATTTTCTTTGTGTTTCGATGGTAAAGAATTTATATAATATCTCCTGTCTGTAATACACAAGGCTTTGTCATTTTAACAACAATGCCCCTCCTTAAAAACATATCGCCTGTGCCAGAACAACCGACTACAGGCAGGATGGCTAAATCCACCCCAAACATTAGTTGATTGTAAAACTTTTTTTATTTAGCATTTTTTTTCTCCCTAAATTGGAAGAATTTGGCAAGTTTTAACGTTAAAAAACAGAGAATGGTAGACGGGGCAAGGCTGGTAGACTCCAGGCTGCCTCTCTACAAAAGGTACCGGCTGATTGAGATTTATCGGTTTGCAAATGAAAAGGTTCATTCGGTATAAGAGGTTAACTCCGAGTTCCTCCAGCGTGACCAGAATTACCAACAGGCCGTTCCTGCTCAGCACAAAGGCGCTTCAAAGGCATCTTTAAAACACACACAGATATAGACATACACACAAACACACTCTCACATTTTCGCCTGCACTGCAGTTTTCTTTTCATTTTTGTTTCTTTCTGTCCTTTCAAAGCCCCCAAGTCCCTTTGTAGAGAAAGAGAGAGAGAGCTGGGCAACTATCCTTTTTCTATAGCGCACAACTTGAATAAAAGACACAAAAAAAGATTAAGGAAGAAAAAAAAGTGAAAAGAACCAGAGATGGGGGCTGCAATCCTACCGAGAAACGAATAAGCTCTGAAATTGAGGAACACGGGGCTAGGAATATGGGGAAACAGCTGTAGTTAAAGATCGGGGCAGTGCGTCTTTGGTGCTGCGTAAAAATAGCAAATTGCGCGCGTTAGCGGTTTGCGTTACAAGGGCCGTGCGGAAAGAGATCGAAAAGAAATGGAAGATAGAGGGGGCGGTGAGGATGAGAGAAGAGAACGGGGGCAGCCTGTGCTGTAGAAATGTTAATAAGGGGACATTAACCCATCCTTTTTTGCAGTATTTCAGAAAGATCAATGACTGACCCAGGGGCGAATGAAATAGCTCGCTTCTCCTTACACAGATATGAGATAATCTGTTGAAACAAACCAGTTCTGTAATAATACATAGAATAAACAGCGTTGCATCAAGGGCTCCAACGGGAAGGCGACAGCTTTTAACCCCTTTATGACCGGGAACCCCGAGAAGGCACCGCAGGTGTCTCGCCCTCCGGTTACAATAAAGAACTTTGTGCGGCAACCTTCATATTCTGTCCCCACTGAGGGGGTAACAGTACCACTGCCTGAAATTACTTTTATTGCGTGGGGAATGAAGGACACTCACTAAACAATAGAGGGTTCCCTGTGATTTTTTAAAATCCTCCTTTCTGTTTAGTTCTTTCTAAAAATAATTGAAACGCGTAAAATACTTATTTCGGAACTAACACTATTTAATATCAACGCATTGACAATTTTGTATGATCATGGATATCATATATCAACAAGCATGCATTTAACTTCACACTAAAACTGTATTCCATAGAGCCTGAGCTCTGCCTTATCCCTCTAGGTACCAGTTGTTACCCCCATATTCAGCTTTACTGCCTGACCTGAAGCAAAAGACAAAAAGGAAAGAGAAAGTGGCCAACGCTTTAATGTCCTAATATCAGTAAAATAAAAGGCTTATTGCATTAAATTCTCTAAGAATAAGGATGCCCCTGACCTTATGTATCTGACTATTAATGAGAAGGGTGTAACATGCGAAATGTTCTACAAATACATTTTTTAACCCGAATTGTTAGCGGGTTGGTCATTTTTTTGCCAAATCAAAGGGGTAAACAGTTACATTACAACAATATAACGGGTGAAAAGAGATAAAGAATAGAAATTCAGCTTAAAAATAGTGTTGAAAAACTGTGAATATGGTAAAAGCGCACGAGTGTGCGTAATGCTGCCTGCTCGCCTTGTGTATTTATCCTTGGTGTCACATGTAGGGGTTAGAGATAAATCATTTAGCAGTTTCCAGTATTAGAAACGGACCCTGTGGATTTGTTTGCGGGGAATGGGAAGATCAGGAGCTTGGTACTGGCAGGCCCGGTTCCTACTAGTCCTAGCCAAGCTGTGTGCAGTCCCCTCCAGCCAACCTCTTGACACGGCTGCACTGAAACGTGCGCAAGGTCCTTGGAGGTCTGTGACTGTGTCAGTACTTAGTATAACTGGTAGATGGCACAATTTTCCTACATTTAGAGAGAGCCCGGCACATTGAGAGCAAGGAGTTCATTTAAACCTCCTTTATTTAAAAGAGACAAAGATAACTGACAGGCAAATCAGGGGAACAAGTTAGGGTAACCTGGAAATCTGATTTAAGCCATGGCGAAGGAAAAGGGCCCATTGTTTCTACTTTTATTTAAAAATGTTTCAGTCGAGGTTACTTAGATATTTTGCTTGTTGGGCTGTAACATATCATATACTACCATCTATGTTTGGATACATTTGTACATATCTGATGATTTACAGCCCCAGGGTTCCTGTGCAAATTGATCTCTCATTTCCTGTATTAAATATAAACGCTACATTCTATATAAATATTTCTTATAAACACTTATAAAATGTTTCCATGGTCTTTGTGCATTTTGCACTTCTGTTTAATGAAAGGGAGAAGGGGTGTGGGAAACACTCACTGCGCTCATTGGGGCGAGCTCCAAATGAAGAACAGGGCAATGTCTTTCTAGAATCCTTATGGGAATGATTTCAAACCCCACATACAGAAAATAGATCAGCAAAATACAGGAGAACAAAAAAAATAGCATATTTTCCTAAAATAGAGCTGGAATATTTAGGAAAGTTGATTTATAAACCAATTATGCTAATATGTTGCAATTAAACAGCAGGGGAGGAATGTAATACCAAGGAATAGACAAACGACCAAAGAAGATATATATATATATATATATAATATATATTATATATATATATATATATATATATATATATATATATATATATATATATATATATTATATATATATAGATGTAAATAAAATACTTGTCTATTGGATTGTAGCAGTATATAAACAATTGCTTAATAAACAATAGGAACACCATTAAACTAAAATACACAGAGTAGTATATGGGAAAGTCGTGCCTACTCTTCATAAAGAATCCCATAATAAAATAGGAGAATGGTGTAATTGTAACTCCATAAAAATCTACTGGAGAGAAAGGGGCTTTATGGAGATGGATTTAGGGAAGGAGAGAGAGAGAGAGACAGAAACAGCTTGTGTAAAATAACAGTCTGATGAAAATGCCCCCAGTAGACCAGTAAAAAAATGCGCTTTTTCTCCTTTTTATTAGTCATAAGAAGAAGATTGAAAAATGTAAAAAGAGGTTGGGTGGCTGGGAGCTGCCAGGGAAGGAAATTCAGATTGAGGGCAAATAATTGTATTTGGGTGGGTGCTTGTGTGTCCTATTTGGAGAGTGGATCTCCGGCTGTGCTGCACCAGGATCCCTGTTGGTAAATCCATCATTACCGTTCGGATACAGGGAGAATGCCGGGCTACTAAATTTATCTTCCATTTGTAGCGCTTTAATAGACATTTATTAAATGCTCTCAGAGAGAGACATGCGGCGCCTGATTACATCCCAGTTATAGGCAGAACAGAAAGGCGCACGTTACAGGCAATTTACTGGAAGGGAAAGGGAAAGGAAAGGAAAAAGACTGGAGATAAGAGAGAGAAGAGGACTCTGAAACAATCAATTCCATTTTCCTATACAGCCGGGCTGGAAGGCTAAAGACATTCACACCCTGAAATATTGGCCCCTTGCTCTGCTGGATTTACCGCTGCTGGGGCCCTCCGTGCCAGTGGAAAGCTGGCAGTTATCTTAAAGGACCAGTAACCTCAATTTAAAAAAAAAAAATTGCTGTGTTATCCGACGTGCCCTCACACATGGACAAAATAGGGAGCTGGTACTCAGAGGGTTAATAAGCCTTTAACGCCTTCGTTTTCAAAGTCTCACATTGGCTATATCTGTTCTGCTGCAGGGGCTTCTGGGAGCTGTAGTGCAACATTAACAACTGGTAGGTATCCCTAACACCGAATACACGCGGTTCTAATGTTCTTCCCGAAATAACCATGGTCTGTGTATATATAGATGTATATATATATATACAGAGGATTCTTGTATTTGACTATATGTATTTTGTGGTCACAGCCTCATTGCACCCCCGCCTAATGGTTTTAAAAAATAGTGGTGAGCACAACTTTCCCTTGTTATATATATATATATATATATATATATATATATATATATATATATATATATATATAATCATGATCTCTCTCTCTATATATATTTATTATAAGACTGCCCCTTACTACTTTTAACATGCACCTCAAAATAGCATTTGCAGCGAGTTTATACACCCCCAGCACATGGACATATAAATGACAGTTCCTCTAGCAAACGCAATGAAAATGTAAAAACTGGCAGTTAATGTCCTTTCCACTCTGTACCATCTGCAGCTCAAGCAGCCAAACAATTTTACTGGTATCATCTATGGATCGTGCGCCAATCTGAAATAGCAATTCCAATAATCCAGCAGCTGTATATATATATATCTATATATATATAGATATATATATATTTATATTTATATATATATATAACACAGAGATATTCCTTCCCCCTCTATACAGAATGCATGGTCTCACTGCAATTTATGTTGCTTCTTTTTTAGACAGCTAATGGCCTATGATCTCCTGTGCATTAATCTCTTCTCATACAACATTCAGCCTGTGAGCAAACTCAAATATCTTTACTCTGTGCCCAAAAATCCATCTCTGGGCGCTAATGCATCTAATGTATTTAACTGTGTAAAGCGGTGCAAGCAACAGGGATATTGGAAAACGGGTTTTTTTTTTTTTTTATTCTTCAGAGAACACTTGCACTGCGTTAAAGTTTCTAAAAAGAAAATAAATACAATTGACATTGTGCTGGGGGAAAACTCATTAGTTCGGTGTCTCTCTCTAATCCAGCAAGAGAAGTGCAAATTATAGAGTTCTGCCTGAACACACGCTCTGTCAAGTGAAATCAGCCCAGCGCACTGCTGATTCCCACTGCCCAGCCGTCCCCTTGTCTTGTTGCTGCTGCTGCTGCTGCTTCTCTGGGAAAGGGGCTTGGCTGTAAAAATATTTTTCTAATGGGGGGTGGCGAGAAGACTTTTTTTTTTTTTTTTTTTTACATTTAGGAAGAAGAAGATCCAGCCTCGTTTCCCCTCGGTAATCCCAATAAAATGAATATTGCAGCCTTTGAAAGAACAATATTCTTCTTCCAGGAGGGCTGCAGACTCTCCCTGTTTTGGTAATTAAGCAAGGAGAAACTAAGAAAGCAGATGTGTTTGCTTAGCTAATCATTGGCATGTTTCTTTCTGAGAACCTCTCGCGCTTGGAAATTCCTTTGATTTTTTTTTTTTTTCCCCTTCCTTAACCTCTCCAAAAAGGAATCTATCTCTATAAATTACCCCAAAGCAGAGCAGCTCCCCGGCGTCACGTGGCATTCTTTACACTAGTGTTTCACTTTGTCAACAGAGATCACTATTTGAGATTTTCTTTTTATGATCCGGAGGGTAATAAGGCGCAGGGTCCATTTAAATAGACTGCACCGACTATTATCTTTGCATTATCAGGGAGCAGATAAGATTTATAACTTCTGTAACAGCTCTTTAGCTTGTGTCGTACAGAATGGAGCTGCCTCTCCCCTTTGACAGGTGCTATAGTGCGCAGCTACTTAGTGACTTAACACTGATCACTCCCTGCGCCACTTAGCCCTGCAATCCTCTAGTGTTTACATTTTCCACTGGGAATATTTATCCCCCGACACCTTGAGGAGACCTTGCCTGTCACCCTTTGGATGCCACAGAGGTCAGCAATGTACCTCAGGCCCTAGTCTTTAACCCCCACTTTCCCTCGGGGGTTGTTACCATAACCTCACCCTTTTGCACGAGACCACAGATCTGAATCCCCAATATTTATTTTTAAAAAAAATTTTTTAAATTTTTTTTTTATTTATTCTTATTTAACCCCATTGGCGTCCTAGAGGTTTTTCAGATACCATTCTTTGCTCCAAGGGGTTCAGTTAAAGAGAGAAGCTTTGCGCCATCAATAGCGTTGATTGCAAACTGAGATGGGGACTTCCTTATTCTAGAAGTTGTACCGAAACTTTATCCCAAATTCCCAGGGCCCGCTGACAACCGAAACGTTAGCAATTGTGTTCCAGGCCTACCCCTCAGCTAGAGACCCTTTTCCTGACAAAACAAACGTCTCGCTTGCGATGTATTTTCCCTAATCTCCCTTGCTGTACACTAGGGATCAATGGAAATGCACCCTTCTCACTGGAAGAGTCGGCTCCGCACAGGAAATCAACATGGCAGCCCCCATGTACAGAAAGAATGACATATTAATATACTCCAATACAACTGCTTATTTAAAGGAACTAAATATCTACGTGAAAACAGGGTATATTTTAGGAACAGGCCTATAATGGCAGCCATTTGTCCTATCACCTTGGCTTTGCACTGCTCTTGCCTTACAGACAGCTCTGCACATATATCAGCACAGACGCTGCCTGGGAGCTGCAGAGCCAAGGGGAGTGTTGCTGTCTAACAGCATGCTCAGTGCACAAGCCTTTCCCTGGGCCTTCTCCTTGCACAAAGCTGTAGGCAGAGAATGTAGCCTTTCCCTGACTGCTGGCTGCTGCTCACAGATGGAAGGTCCCCCGCCTGTCCTCCCTCAATGTGTTTTGTATTACTAAGCTCTGCCTTTGCCTTGTACAGCAGCTAACATTGTACTGAGCGCCGCCATGTTGGCTCAGCTAATAGGACAGCAAGTCACAAGCAAGCTTAAAGGCATACTTTCACACGCTTGGTTTGTCACTAAAACACCCCCTAAAAATTCCACTTAACGTAAACACAAGCCCTGAGACCAAATAACATAAAGGAAGCAGCTTCCCTGTGTGTGTGTGTGTTAGTGTGTGTGTGTCTGTATGGAGGGGGGATCACTGGGAAAAAGGGATGATCTGCAAAATAATCCAGATCTTAACATAGGAGGATACACTTAACCCCCTCTCACTAGATCACAAGCGAGTTATTCAGCAATCTGACTGCACAGGGAAATAAACCCACTCTCTACATCTTTCAGATGAAAAAAAAAAACAACAAAAATCTCAATTGCTGGATGAGATCGTCCTTGGTTAACTGCAGATTGGGAACAGTCTGGAGAGAGAGAGAGAAAAAAAAAAAAAAAAGAAGACGACACTTTTATAGTGTTGCCATGTTGAGCAGCAATGCTTTAACCCTTGCAGCCCGGGCCTCGGCAGCACTGCCCTTCAGAGGCTACCCCCCAGCCTTTAGCCTAGCAAGGAGAGGGTTAAGATCTCACAGAACTTGCTCCTAAATCACATCCCCCTCTTTTGTCCTTTTCAAATGCTTTGCTAGATCTTTTGTTCTAACTCAGCATGGGAAGGCAAACTTGCTGTTATACTTAAAAAAAAAAAACCCAAAAAACTGCAGCCTTCAAACAGATCCTCCTTTAAAGCAGCACACACAGGTTTATGTGTTCAGCGATCATGCACAATCTGCCTTAACTGGAATAGCACAAGAAGATTTTGCATTCGGGCAATGTAATAAGACAGGCAGGGACTGGCTTTTGATTTTCAAAATCATAAATTATAATTTAATACCAATGACAATTTACAACACATGTTTACAACAAGCTAACACAAAAACAAACAAGAGATCCTGTGTTTTTTTTTCTTTTTTTATCTCTTTTTTTTTTTATACAAACTTCACACACTCACAAATGACTTGCAATGGGAAATTTTTAAACCTAGAGGTCAGCACTACTCTGCAATTGTCATCTTGCTCAACACATCCTCCTCCATATATATATGTGCTCTGTATGTATACATATATGTATGTCTCTACACACATATACACACACATACATGATCATATCCATTTTCATATTATCATGAGGTCACATCCGTACATCATTTTTCTGGTCCAGAGACGTGCATTTCAAATAAATTAAAAGTGAACTTTATATTTTTCAATTTTTTTTTTTTTTCACGGACTAAAACGTAGTTTTGGTTAAAAAAATAAACCACATTGAACTGTGGCTGAATACGTCTTAAACCAATTACAGGCAATCTTGCTAGATGCCTACATTTAAATTTATGAGGAAAGAAAAAAAAAAAAGAAAAATTCATATATTATCCAAACCAGTTTTCTGTTGTAGTTTTGTGTTTTAGATATATATATATGTGTTTTTATAATTGTAAGGCCCAGTGCATGTTTTAATTGCGTCTTATGAATTAATGCAAATTTCTAGTTAATTAAATATATATATGGTTATAAAAAGTGATGATATCTATATATATATCTATATATCTATATATCTATCTATATATCTATATATATATATATATAGATATATATAGATATAGATATATATATATATATATATATACCACCACTCTCTTTTAATTGTAAAATATATTCAGATAGCTTGCTTGAACTACCACAAGTTAAATTGAAATTAAATTCAGTTTGCTGTGTGTATTTTATAACCTTAAGGCTAAGCCAATTGATGTGTACACTTCACTCAATAGCAATGATAAATGGTATCTGGGATCCCAATTTATTCCTGAAAACACAGTAAAAAGCAGCTGGGCTGAATATGTGTGTATGAGTGTGTGTGCCACTGGTTTTTGCATGCACACCAGATATATTTTCTGTTTAGGATTGTAAAATAGATGCTAAATGAATTCCGGGTTGATAGGAACAATCAATTATACTTAGGAGGCGCTTATATCAGGCCTTTTTTCCCCTTTAAAAAAACCCCTACCTTTAATTAAATATGGGATAATGATACAAGTTGTTGGCAATATTGTACAGCACTGGTGAAACCGCAGATAAATCATTGATTTTTACATTTTCCAACCCAATTAAGCATGCAAATACACTGCTACACCTTGTGACTGAGGTGGGTGATATCATTAACCCTTGCAGCACCAGGCAGACTGATAAATACCAGATCTAAGTATGCCAAGGGCTGCATGGGGTAAATATCTCAATCAGCACTAAGGTCAGAAATAGAATGCTTGGGATGGTTATTTTTTTTGGGGGGGGGGGGGTTGAAAGACACTTGTGACAGCCAGATTTCAGATATCAAATAATATTTTAATTTCTGAATACTTTCAATTTTCCTTGGAATATAACACACAAAGACTTGACCAAACAGTTCAGTTATAACTTTTACAGTATACAGAAAAAAAGTTGCACTTAAAATAAAAAATAACCCTTCAGTTTTAACACAAAACTGTAAACTCTAAATACCGAATCAATCACATTATCTATAAGTGCCAACAGTGTTATTTGTCATGCTGATCTGAATTGTAAATTTTTTTTTTTTGTCTCTTTTCAAAAAAAAAAAAAAAAAAAAAAAAATGGGCAAATATCAACAATTATAATACAAAGGGATTGCAAATATACAAACAGGTATAGGAACTTCAGATTGAGGATACTGCGTGGACAAAAGGTAATTGAACTACACTGAAGTGTGTGTGTGTAACACGGCAGCTCCTTCCACTTCAACCCCACAAAGCAGTTATTTCTTAGAAAATGAAACAGAAAATAAAAAATATCTGTTTTGGGTAATGAAGTAACGTGTGTGGTTCAGGTAGGGAAATAATTACAGGTCAATAATTAATTTAGGCTCATCACTTGTAAGTGCGCATCCAACCTGATTATGTGAATTCCATTTTTTTTCCTATGATATTTGTGTGGACGTTGTTTTAATTCCTGGAGAACATTTCTTTTTCTTTAAGGATACAGTTTTTTTTTTAAAGCCAAGAATATATCAAAAATATTATAGAACCACAGAATAAACTGGTTTGGAACCAGAAAAGTACAAAAAAGAAAATATGTTATAGATACATAGACACAGGACAATTAATAATTTGGAAGAAAAAAAAAAGAAGTCTCTTGCTTTCCCATTTCTGCTAATTTTGTCCACTTTTCCTTAAATGCACTTTTTTAGCGGTACTTAAAAGGTTACAAAAAATGACTAATTTCCTGTTTTGTTTTTTGAACATTTTTCTGTCTTTTTTACAAAAAAAAGATAAGTAGCAAGTTGTTCTCAACGACACGTGTTTAAATGCATTTTTATATGAGTTCATTGATAGTCTTTTTTTTTTTAATTCACAGTCCAATAAATTCTTCCCTCTCTTCTTTAAAGTAAACGTGTAACAGCTTTTTTTTTTTTTTAATCCTTTCTTAGCAGAGGGGGATTTTATGCAACCAGACCACCAGTCTCTTGTTTACAACTTTTTTTTTTTTTTTGCCCTCCTTTATTTCCCTTTCATTACTTAATGTTTTATTGTATGGACATATAGGGCCAATTGAAACTGCTTCCAGAGAGTAACATATCCCTAATTAGGGTCTCTATAGGGGTTTTACCTACCAACCGGACGAAAAACAACTGCTCTATGACAGAGGAGGAGACAGTGCGGAGGGAGGGCAGTCGAAGTAACAATTTCCCAAATCTTGTTGGTTGGTTTGGGTACTGGCTTCTAACATATTCTTCCAAAGCACATTGGGACTTTTCTTGCAAACTTTCCACATGTGCCACATCAGACAGACCACAGGCATCTGGAAGAAAGTGTGATAAAAAAATATATATCTGATTAGGAGTTTGCTGACTTGCTTTGCCCTGCCACAAAACTGCAGATGTTCTGCTAATTCCCCCTTGTTAAAAGTAATTTACCCTCCCCAAACTGTAACAGAAAGTGTATCCAGCTCATAGATCCCTCATTTCTCGAGTTACTAGTGGGAGTTACTACACTGCTTGCAATTCAGCAGAGGCCTGTTAATTATTGCTGCACAGCCCCTGTGTCCAGTCAACAGTAATGGCGTCCAGCACTCTGATATATTCTCCTTGGAGGACTATAGTTTTTTTTTTAGTCTGGGAAACTGTCTTAAGTGGCTCTTTAAAGATCATGTCCAGGGTATATAGGCTGTTTAGAAGCAGCCATGCAGACTCTAATAGCCCTTCTCCCTGCAACTCTTCCCTTGAGCTCATCCTATAAGGCCCTTCTTTAAATAGGAGCCCTGAGAGACCCTCTGCCTACACTTATGCCCCCCACAAAAATACAAAGGGTGAGGGTTTAAGCAGAAGGGATGTTTAGCCTGTGAGCCATTGGTTTAGCAATGCAACACTGACATAGTTATGCACAACATTAATAGCATGGAGATAATCTGAGGAGTGGGTCTGGGGAGGGAGGGGGATCCCTGTGTAATTTATTCAATGCCCCTGTTTTTGTTTGGGGGGGGGTGTAATCTGTGGGGCTGTTAAGAAAACGAGAAGCCTTTCAGGCAGAGGAAGGGTTAAATGATTGCCATTGCAACATAGTTATATTTTAAGACTAATAACTAAGAAAAAAAAAGCATTTTAAGGCAAAAACACGACTCTCAGCATATTCTGTAATTGATCTAAAATAAGACAGATCCCAGCTCCTTCATAATGACAGATAAACAATGCCATGGGGCTCTGATGACACGATTGTGATGTCACACACTATTTCATTATTATATGAGCATGCTCCTTTAAGATCACAAAATATAATACCCCGGGCTTTTTTTTTGTAAACACAAAAGAAAATCATATCCCCCCCCCTCCCACTTACAGATTGGGTGACTAAATGATTGCTCACCATGTTGCTTACACACCAGGCACCGTGTTAGTGTTTATAGCATGAGATAAGTGGAGCGATCAAGGCGCTGATATTGGAGCAAATCAATAAATATGAAACCATTTTATTATTATTATCACAGAGAGGGAGCGACAGACGCTCAGCAGTGGGAATGGGACATTTTAACAATCAGTCTCAATGCTGGCAACTTATTATCAGGTTTTTGTTTTTTTTTTAAATGATTTTGCATTTTTTCAATGTTTGGACTAAAGGGACACAAAGGCCCCAAGCCACTGAGATACAGTAAAAGCATTTGTTTTTACAGTCTGGACCGACGAGTTCATTATTGTCAGATATATTACTCCCACTGATTAACTCTTATACTTTCTAATTAGATTTCATTACTGGTTTATAAGTGACACTCTAACACACAGTTAGAGTACGCTTGCATTTTTGTTTGTAATTTAGATTTATTTTTATTTTTTTTGTTCTCCCTCTTTCCCTTTCTCTTAACTCCTTGCAGTGACAAAGTTGTGGCTCGTATTTCCCACACCAAAAAAAGAACAAGAAAAAAAGCAAACAGGCTGGAATCTGTCTAAAGTTACACCGGTTCAGCAAAGAAACCCAAAGTGCCTGCCTGAACTCGTCCGATTTACTCTTACACTTGCACTGTCACAAACAATGCACTAAAAGCTGCACAGTCTTGCTCCCAAAAAATGCCCAGTAAGTAAACAAAGGCAACTAGAGATATAGGGATAGTGTGGCAATTTTTTTAATTACGCATTATTATATGACTTGTCATTATATTGTTTCCTCTCTTCTTTCCAGGGGTATACAATAATAATAGTAGTAGCTGAGTTCTATTATTGTATTTTTTTTAAGGGAGAATGCTATTTTTAACGGGCTGGTCGTTCTTTTGTATACATTGAGTTAAGTCAACAAAGAAACCGTGTGAGTGACTAGAACAAGGGACTGCACAACAAGGAGAATCCCTGGCACCAAAGTTGGCAGCAGAATAGGGGTCTTACCTGAAGTGAAGAGGACTATGGCCTTGAGGCAGCTGTATTCTGCAGAGTCAACGTGCAAAGCCTTCAGTTTCTCGACCTGCTCTTGGAAGATTCGTATGTGATCCATAAAGGCCACCACTCTGTCCGCAGACATGGGAGAAGCGTGCAGGCCGGCAGCGGCCAGTAAAGGGGCCACGTGGAGGGGCATGGAACACTGGGCAGCGTTGAGGACAAACAACTCACTCCAGGTCAGCCTGAGCAATGCCACCTGGTCTGTGATCTGGAGGTCGGGGAAGAAGGGGATATTCCTTGCCCACTCCACTGCACTGAACAGCATCCTGGCTGCCAGCTCACAAATGTTCTCGATGCCCATGATGTTGTTGGGTTGCATGCACTGGCTGCCAAATCTAGAGGTCGGGTAGGGTTCTGCCCTCAGGAGTAACGATATATATCCGGATAGGTAGGAATGGCAGTTGAGAGGGTCTCCATTTGTCAAGGCGAATTGCCCATGTGTAGGCTGTGTGGGTGGCATTCTGCCCCTCTGAACTGCTGCAGTAAATAAAGAAGAAACTACAGCAATTAATATCTTCATCTGCATTGATCGTTCGGTGTCGTGCAGTGTGTGTGTGTGTGTGCCTACGTCTGACAGCGACAATAAAAACTCCCTAAACACTGCTGACATTAGTCTTAACTGGGAGAGGCACTAATGTTTGATTTTAATGATTAAATTACAACAACGCATAATCTCAAGTGCCGTGCCTGCGATTGCTTAAATATCACTGCGATTGTGGCTCCATAAAAAAAAAAAACAACAACAAAAAAAATAACTAAAAATCTGCTGACTTCCCAAACACCAAGACATTCAATTATTCCTCCATATGTGCTCGTATTGTCCTTATGTTTCTCTCTCTCTTCTTCCCTTTACCCATACAACATCGCTGCTACATTTCTAATTATACATATATATATATATTTTTTTATTTTCCTTTTAAGCATTAGATTGTGGCTGGAGGGGAATATATAACAGAAGTAACAAAGAGAAGGCGTTTTCTGCTATGGGTATTTAAAGAGCTGATCTGTGGGTTGCACTTGCAAGGCCTTTGGGTTGCAGCAGGTTCATGTTTTTTTTTATTTAAAGAGAAATAAAAAATAATCACTAAGGGTGAAAGGAAGATAAATCGCTGGGTTTCAGCTAAATGTTAAAAGTGTCGTTTTTTTTAAAATATGTTTTGGGGGGATTTCTATGGGGGCATTCCATGCAGCAGTAGCAGCAGGCCAGTGAGAGCACAAAGGAAACAGCAGACTGTACCCTCTCCCCTCCAGCCAGTGTGAGTAGCAGCAGCCCAGCTACAGGCAGTCTCCTCAGCCTCAGCCTCTCACTCCAGCCCCCTGCTCTGCTCCCTTTCCCCCGCACACTCACACCATAATGACTTTTAACCACGTTGTCTCGACAGTCAGAACCGCCGCATCAGGGGGAATGGAGTCACAAGACACACAGTGATACAAATAGGAAAAGAATGAGATGACATTAGATCGCTTTGTGTGTTATGGGCGAGACTAGAGTCGGGGTCGCTGCTGACATTCTAGGTCAACGGGGGCACGAAGAGATTATTTAAAAAATAAATAAACATAAAATAAAACCTTGAATTTTAGCATTAACCCTTAGCCCTGTAGCAAAAAGCGCTGAGTATTTGTGCAGTTTTAGATAAAAAGATTTGTAGGCAAAAGGCATGGGGGTCGGGGTCAGGAGAGACAGGATATGTAGAGGGAAAGTTACACACAGCTCTGGATGGAAGTAAATGCGAGGGTAGGAGGGCGGGGAGGAGAAATAAGCAAATAAGTGCAACAAAAATCCCAATACCTTCCCGTCTCATGCCGACTTTGAGGCATTTTTTCAGGCGACAGTACTGACACTGATTGCGGTGGTGCTGGTCTATGGGACAGTTTCTGTTGGCACGACACGTGTAAGTCAGATTTCGCCTTACACTTCGCTTGAAAAAGCTCTTGCAGCCTTCGCACGTGAACTGTCCGTAATGTTTCCCGCTGGACTTGTCCCCGCACACCACGCACTCGATGTGCTGCTGCTGCTGCTTCTCCCCTTGGTTCTGGCTCGATTGGCTGGAGGGGTTGGACTGGGCTGGGGTTGTAGGGGGAACCCCTTGGCCCGGGGTCTGCGGGGTGTGAGGGGCCCCGGTTGGCCCTGGAGGTGCTTGTGTAGTTTGGCTTCCTGGCATATCGTCCTGAGGGTCTCGCCACGCACCCACTACCATTGCCATATCTATTGGGAAACGTTTCTCCCTCCTTTCTTGTTGCCTTCTTCTTAGGGGGAGAAAGAAGAAGAAGAAAAAGAAGGAGAAGAATAAGAAGAAAAGAAGGAGGAGGAGAAGAAGAAAACAAGGAGGAGAAGGAGAAGAAGAAGGCGAAGAAGAAGAAGGAGAAGAAGAAGAAGGAGAAGAAGAAGAAGGAGAAGAAGAAGAAGAAGAAGAAGAAAAGAGACAGGGGTCGAGGGGGGGAAAGGGGGGAAGTGAAATCAATTCAGATGAGCTTCAGACTTGGGGTCGCGGTGTCTTGGCCGGGAAAGTGCACGAGGAGAGTCGGGGATGTCCCTTGGATCGCTGGGGGCCAGGTCCTGGGCAGATCACTCTCAGCCATGGAGAAAAGCCATGGAGTTGGGAGAAGGCTGAAGGGTTCCCAGTCGCACAGGAGAGAGCGCGTCTTTCCCAGAGCTGCTGCTGCGACTTCTACTGCAACTGCAACTGTCACAGCCAGTGGTGGAGGCTCCCTGGGTATCTCTCCAGCAGTAGCAGCACTTGCACTGATCTCCTCTTCCTCCTCCTCCTCTGCCTCACTCACACATGCACACAGTCCAGTCTCCAGCAGCAGCAGCAGCAAATAATAACAATAACAATAACAGGGCAGCAGAGAGAGGAAGCAGTTCACAGGCTGCTGGACATCCTTCATGCAGAATAAAAGCTCAAATAAAAGGCTGGAGCCTGGATTCAAAGTGATCAAATATGCTAAAGAGAACAGGGGGAGCCGGCGGGCGGGGGGGGTGTAGGAAGTGATTGCGATTTGTAGGAAAGGGCTGGCAGAGTGGTGTCTCTCCGATCAGCTCACTGAGCTCTCTATATAGTGAACTTTGACACCACTGCTGCAACTTAGCACACGTTACCATGGAGACGCCTCTCCTTATAAGGCAGGAGATTGTGTTTAACTGGTCAGGGCTCCCGGCCCTCCCCTTGCACCTCATTGGTCAGGCCAGCCTCAGTGGTACAGGGCGCCTGGGACGCCGTGCAACGCCCGGTCCTAAAGACAGTCCGCTCTAGCGCTCACTCTACAAACCCTGCTGTTCCCATCCAGACACAATAAGGTTGTGCTGGGTAAAAAAAAAAAAAAAATCACTTAACATTGCTGGAAGGGTAAGGCAGAGAAGCCCGGCTAATGCGTGTGGGATATTTTCTTTATACATGTATATATGGCTTAATCTTGGAGAGTGGCATGGCTGTAGAGCACTTGAATGTAACCCTATTCATTCGACTGCTGCAATATATACTTCTTATTACACGGGTACAATAGGCAGAATGTAAGGGCAGCCCAGCAGGTGCATTTACAACTGTCACTGACAGTCTCAGTCTGGGACTTAGTGCTTGGCAGGGGGCACAAAGGCTGCCACTGGCTATGACAATGGGAAGGGGTCGGGCATTTGCCCTACGGCATCTATCTATCAATCTGTCTTTATCGGTTTGTAGATCTATCTATCTATCTATCTATCTATCTATCTATCTATCTATCTATCTATCTATCTATCTATCATCTATCTATCTATCTATCTATCTATCTATCTATCTATCTATCTATCTATCTATATCTATCTATCTATATATCTCATCATTTCATCTACTATCTATCCCACTCTGTAGAAATGTGTATTCTCCAGTGGGTCTCAAACACACCAGATATACACGTTCATTCCCACAAAAAAACACTTGTGTGTTTGAGGGTGAGTGTGTCAGTGATTCTTGGTTGGACTGAAGGAGCAGAGAGTCAGGCTGAAGGAGCAAGAGGAGGCATTTCAAGGCGAGGTGAGGAAGGTTCAGATGGACAATGTATGTTGAAGGATGAGGGGTCGGCTGTGTTTGATCACTTGCCCATCACAAACTCAATAGCTGGTACTATGATTGACTTGGGGGGGGGTGCTTTTCTTGCCATCTAGGACTGCAGGGATCTGTTGGTTTAAGACTAATTGGCCAGACAAGTCAGTATGACATTATCAACTGGGGATATGTGTCATTTTGCTTCTATTGCACGGATTTGCCTTTTATGAAACTGCTGCACCCCTGGACCTCCACAGCGGATAGAGGGAGTGAGCTGCTAAGGTATTTTTATACATCTATATTTCTGATGAAAAGTACATCTAAGCAATGTGCCTTATTGCTTTTATATACTTACACCAACGGATAAAGGTGTACAGGCAAAAGTCAAATGTACACATTCCAAAACCCCAGTCTATAATAACGCATTCCTCTGATATTCAATAAACTCCCGGCTAAACTCTAGTAGAGAGGCAATAAGCACACGCTACAGCAGCAATACATGGATCCCTACATATGTCTCATTCAATGTAACTCAGGCTGGATTGTCTGCTCACACATGTATCATCACAGATATATCCACTGCTGTCTGTTGTCACAAATAAACCAGTAAAAAAACAATAAATAACGTAAACTCACTGACCTCATATTTATGTGTGTGTGCGAAATATACTATATACTATATACTATATACTTATATATATATATATATATATATATATATATATATATATAGAGAGAGAGAGAGACACATTCCTATTTATAAAAGCAGTCATTCTCTAAAGCCACACCGTATATGCTTCCCTTATACACCCTCACTCCTTATCCTTATTAATAAAACAGCACACTGTGTAATAAAACCCTGTGCATCCCAGATTTGCGCCTAAGTACGAAGAAGTCACACATTCACAATGACTCTCGTTGCTATTTATATTGAGCCACACACACTTTCCTGTGAGCGCACAATCCATATATATATATATATTTTGTAGTAAAATACCAATCTGCTTTCATGCCCTGTGTGTGCCCATCACACTAAGCACAGACAGAACCACCTCCCAAGGCACACAACTGGCATGCTAGGACTTTTTTTTAAGTTTTTCTAATAAGTTTTAGGGTATAAATGGGCACTTTCATATGTGTTGTACTAGGGTAATGGCAGACAAGAGATCCAGTGTTACCCTTCTCTAAACCCTGGACAGGGGGAATAATTAGCATTAAGAGAACGTTCCTTTTCCCTGGGAACTTTGGTTTACATCGGGGTAGATATGACATTATATTTTTACAGCTATGGATCTCACTTGCACTGAATTCTCCTCCAGCCACAGTTTGGGAGCAGATCAATTTCACATGGTCATTTGACTCTAATAAAACTCAGTGCATAGGGCACTAGAGTCACAGCTTCCAATGCACCTAATAAAACCCCAGCTAAGCATCTAGGCTGCCCCTGGTTTCACATGTTTGAGGCCAGCAGGTTAGCAAGGAATTTCCTTGAATGTAAAGTCCAATGATCAGGTCAGGAGTCAGAGCAAGCCCTCTCCATCAGGCCCTGTGCCCTGTATCTACATGCTGCTGCACACGTCTTTGTCGCAGGCAGTGTATAGATGCTTTATATTCCCATAATATAATTGTCAAATACTAAAGCTAATATTGTCCTCCAAGGAGGCAGTCAGTTGTAACATGTACACTGCGGGCTGTACAGCAGCAGCAGATAGGCATACATTGGAACCTTATCAACTACTTACTACTTTCCCCCTAATATAACTTGTGCCTGATGAATACTGATATGCCAGGGTAATTGTTGGGTAAATTTGGAAATGACTGCGTTCATTTTTGCAGCCTGAATTGACATTGGAAATTCAACCAAGGGAATGTCTGCTTGTGCGTTTTTGTGCATCCTGTGACTGTGTGCATTGTATAGAGTGTATACTTGTCTACTGGGTTTGTGCAGTTTGTGAGTCTTTTTTGTGTGAGGCACTGTATAAATGGGATACTGGAAATGTGTATCAATGCTTGTGCGATATATAAGTGCATTAGCGTGTGTGTGTGTTTTGGGGTGAATGCACACAACATAGGTATTTGTGTTTTCTGTATTATATTGTGTGTGCTTATTTCCTGTATATTATTGTGCCTGTTTAATGTATATCTTTAAATGGTGTACTTGTGTATGGTGTGTGAATGTTATATATATATATATATATATATATATATATATATATATATTTTTATATATATATATATATTTTATATATATATATATATATATATATATATATATATATATATATATATATATATATATATATATATTTGTGTGCTAATGTGGATTTGAATTTGTGTGATTGGGGTTTGTGTGCATTTATATTGTGGGTATAGGTGTGCTGATTGGCTTATTGTGTGTGTAATTATTAAATATGTGTGTATGTTTTGTTGTTGTCAGTTTATTGTGTGTGTAGTTTATGGGATAGTTGTGCCGGTTAAAGTGTGTGAAATATGGAATGCACTTGTGTTTTGTGTGCATATATTGTGTTGGTATGTTAATGTGTTTGTGTGTTAATGAGTGAGTGTATAATAATGTGAGAGTACATGTGTGTGTGTGCCCCCAATGAGCCCCATGCCCCAGGGGCAGTGAGAGTGGCCCTTATTGTGTCCCTCTGAACTCCCAAGTCAATGCAGTTTTTAACCACTGGCTTGTGGTACTGTGGGAATCACAAGGGGCTGCCAGAGTTGGCTCCTCTGCACACTGTACAGTGCTAAATCAGAGTATATGCTGAGACAGAAAACGCTGAAGATTGGAGCAAGTACAGTATCTGTGCGCCCCCTAGCGTAAGGCTCTCGCCAGCCTGCGACCAAAACTACAACGAGGGGGGAATAATGTCTCTTAAAGGGGAACGACTTTTTGGCTGGCTCCTGCGAGCGAGCAAGAAACTTCTACGAATATTAATGTGATTAAGCGCAAAGGATCAGCGACGAGCTGACTCGCGGAAGGACTGGAGCGCCCCAGCGTCAGGGAGCGCTTTGTCCACGTTGCGAGTCATTGCTGCGGATTCAGGGCTGAGCTGCTCCCTGGACTCAATGAGACGAGCCGTGTGTGCGCCTGAGCGGGCGCTACATAGAAGCCTTGGTACATCAGCTCGTACAGAAGCACAGAAAGCAGCCGGTACACAAGGAGAACCGGGTAAGTGAGCGCTAGCGTTCTGCTGCCTTTCTGCGCCCAACCGTCTCGGAATTTTAATGGATTTAACGCACTTTTTATTTAAGCACCCAAGTTGCCTAAATCTGACCACTTTTATTAATTGAGGTGCAATAGATTGGCTGTGGTGCAATTGTGCCCTCCGGTACAGGACAGTCTGCCTCGCCCCTAGCAGTCTTATGTAGCTATTATTTAGCGCATCTCTATACATTGGTAGCTGCTGGCGCTAAATAGTAACATCTCTGCATTCTGTCTAAAGCGCACAGTCAGCAGCAGCCTCTCCAGACTAGCAGAGAGTTAACGAGAAAGAGAGAACATCTCAAGGCAATCAGAGCACACAGAGAAAATAATCATCATAATAATAATAAATAGTGCACGTACCAAACACGTATTTTCCTTGCTCTGCGTCCCAAATGGCTTGCATCTTCTTCCTAAAACTGCAAATCCCCTTTATAGAGTGGCAGGTGAAATGACTCCCTTTCTGCACGTTAAAAAAGGAGGGTTTTTTTCTTCTTCTCTCCTTGCAAAGAGAAGAGAATCTCTCCCTTTTTCTGTGTTTATTTTAAGCGATTGAGCAAACTGATTCAAAGTGAGCCAGAGGGTGCAGGGAGAAAGGTGAATGGGATATCTCCAGCCTGGAGAGAAGTAAGTACTCTTTTAAGGCTTTCAAGCTAAGGGGGGGAAAACTTGATACTATAACTTTAAATATAGTGGGGATGATAGAGTTGGGAGTGCAGAGCCTGAATGGAATGTGAGACTCGCCTTTAGGAAAATCCCCATAGCCAAGGTAAAAGCAGCATGAAGTGATCTCCTCTCATCTCATTCCTTAGAAGGAAGAGAGCCAGTCTGCTACACCTTCTTGTTTGGGGCAGGGAGATATGGGACTTCAAGCATTCGCCCAATTGGAGAAAAAAAGATCTTGAGGATTTTTTAGGCAGATTATGGAAGAATATGAGCTCCACATCATCCCTGCACTAAACACATTGCACCATTACCTGAGTATTTTGGGGCATAATATAGCCTGGCATTTACTTATTTGCTAGGAGTGTTTAGCAACTTTATTGCATTAGATGGATGCTTGCTTGTGCTCTGATACGATGAACTCACACACACAATATATATATATATATATATATATATATATATATATATATATATATATATATATATATATATATATATATATATATATATATATATATATATATATATATATATATATATATATATATTATAGCTGTCTCCCCTAGGGCCCCAATATATTGGGACATTTAATTATTGCCCTGCAACATGGGGGTATGTGTAAAGCACAGCGGTGGTGGGTGATTAATTACAAAAGTCTCAATGGGCACAGCCTTGGTGCAATTGATGCTCTAGAATCCCCACAGATTGATCAAAAGAAAAATACTGTAAAGATTTATTTATATGAACATGGTGCTGTTGTGCACCCCCACCCCACTCACACAGTCATCTTTTGTATCTAATCCTCCCTGGCCTGTCTTCCCTTTTAACTAACACCCCCCCCCCACCGGTTTACTAACTATCCACCCCTCTTATTTGTAAGTTCAGCACAAGAAAAAAAAAAGATTATATACACATCCACACAGAGCTAAATATGTCACCATGACATCAGTATGTCAGAAATGCAACCATAGTTTCACATGTCATTTGTCTGCCTTTAAATCATGGGGATGGGGTGGGGGCTGATTTTTTAATTTTTAATTTTATTTAAAAAATAAAAACAAATCTGTGCTACATTTTTATTTAACCTAATCGCCAACATTTCCTTTCTTTGACACTGTAAGTAAAGAAGTGATAGACATCATTTCATGCTAATTACATGTTTCCCAGCTAATGGGGATTACTATTGGTGTTGCCATCTCAAATAAAGCAGGTAGGCAAAGTAATTACAGGCTTTAGGGGGAAGGAGTCTGGGATCTTATGCAACTAAAGTCGGTCGCTTGATTCTGCTATAAATAGGAGCAGGTAATAATGCAATTATGTAATAATAACAATAATAATAATAAATATGTGTAAGCATAAAGGGATCTTTGCTACCCTATATAGTGGTGACAGTGTTTAGAAGTCTGGGTATTATATAGTAATAAATATATATATATATATATATATATATATATATATATATATATATATATATATATATATATATATTTAATGTTGCTGAATAAAATAAGGGGATTTAAAGGAATTTCGTGTCCCAGGGTGTAACATCCCATGCCCACTCTAACACAAGGCAGTGCATCAGGATTCAGTGATTGTGAAGTTTAAAGAGATCAGTTGGGATCACTTGAAATATGTGCTCCAGCTTTACCCCCGTAGCCACATGAGCTTTTATTTAAAGCAGAGTGGAGTTCACTAGCTGAGGTTTTTTAAACTTTGGCCCCCATTGTAGTGATAGCTGCAACTCTGCTCCCAGGGGTCAGGGGTGAGGATTGCCTTGGTCCCTGATTGTGAGGCTAAAACCACAGTACCAAAAACCCAAAAAAGCCCCAACAGCCCAACGTGCTAAATTTAGACTTTACTATTTATTATCTGCTTCTTATTTTGTGCCATATTCCACATTTATTTTAGCAGTAGAATGGGAATGGTGGCGCTTTTGCTAAAGAGACTCGCCTGGCATTCCCAAGACTGTGCCTTTGTGTTGCAAGGAATGGGGGTCTCTGAATGGTGTGAAAAGGGACCTAGAGGGTCGCTTCAAATCGATTTTACTTGTTCTCTGTGCCTTTTCGGATCAATGACTCTCAATGGTCTTATATGAGCTCTTTCAACCCAAAAAAAAAACAAAAAACTTGTGCAACATTTTCTCTCTGTATTCGTGCTAAATACAATAAATTTGGTGTGGTTTTTTTTCCAATCAGAGAAGTCTCTTATCATAAAAACAAGCGGCCAACGTAATTAAGCCCAGGCAAAGTAGGATGATTTTGATAATTAGCATGTGCTTTTTTAAATCCACCCTGCACTGAAATAAACACGTTCATGCAGGCTGGAGATAAGGACTAACAGGTGCCTCTTGTAGAATTCTGGTGTCATTTCTATATTATTTCATAGTGTCCTTTCCTCTGTGCAAATAATGTGCAAGTTGAATGCACGTGCATTGTTTTGCCAGTATAAATGCAGTGGGTATACTGCCACAGAGACACCCACATTTCCTTTTAAAATAACAGCAGCAGCAGCATAGGAAGGTAAATTCAAATCTAAAGTTGACAAATCAGATGCTAAATTTGTTTGCCAGCCCACGTTTAAACCCATCAAGGACTGGCCACATAAAAAAAAACTATATTTGAACAAGATCTTCCAATGTGTAATGTAATTAATACAAGTCATGCTATTACAATGTATTGCTGGATTTAAATACATTACGGCCATAAAATCCAGAGCTGAATGCAGCGGCCAGGGTGGGCTGCAATTATAATTTTTTGTTGTTGTACCACCTTTTTTTATAGAAAGAATCGCCATCTGCATCCCTAGGTCATACTATATTGGTATAAAAAAAGAATGTAAATAAATACTGCAGCAGTGAAAATGGGTAAGTTAAAAATTCACCGGTATTGTCAAGAGCAGTTACCCCCACAGAGCTGATTTATATACAAACTTTTACTTACGTTTGGGCTTTAAGAAAGGGGGGCGTGGGAAAGGATTACAAAGAAACTTATAGTTATTAGTTAGGTAACTAGTGAGGTTAGAGGTTAAAAAATACAAAAAGGAAGATAGAAAAGTCTATCTATCTATCTATCTATCTATCTATCTATCTATCTATCTATCTATCTATCTATCATCTATCTGTCTGTCTGTCTGTCTCTGCCGTCTATCTTCTGTTTTACCAGTACTTCTCCCTCCAAGCATTCCCCATGTATCTATCAACTTTCTATTATATTTCTTGGTAATCATACCCCTCTCCTTCTAATCACTATCTATCTATCTATCTATCTATCTATCTATCTATCTATCTATCTATCTATCTATCTATCTATCTATCTATCTATCTATCTATCTATCTATGTAATATCTATCTATCTATCTATCTATCTATCTATCTATCTATCTATCTATCTATCTATCTATCTATCATCTATCTATCTATCTATCTATCTATCTATCTATCTATCTATCATCTGTCTGTCTGTCTGTCTGTCTGTCTGTCTCTGCCGTCTATCTTCTGTTTTACCAGTACTTCTCCCTCCAAGCATTCCCCATGTATCTATCAACTTTCTATTATATTTCTTGGTAATCATACCCCTCTCCTTCTAATCACTATCTATCTATCTATCTATCTATCTATCTATCTATCTATCTATCTATCTATCTATCTATCTATCTATGTAATATCTATCTATCTATCTATCTATCTATCTATCTATCTATCTATCTATCTATCTATCTATCTATCTATCTATCTATCTATCATCTATCTATCTATCTATCTATCTATCTATCTATCTATCTATCTATCTATCTATCTATCTATCTTTAGGCAGACCCAGTGTCTAGGTTGCAATGAACATTATTGAGCAAGCCCAGCGCCGGACAATGCAAGAAGCCCCCTGCAGAGCTGACTATTGATTAACACAGAGGCTGATATGTCCCCACACTAAATATTTACGGATCACAAACAAATAGCTGGGACCTGGGCGCTCATCCCTGGCTGTGAGGAAGGAGAGGGAGAAGTTAAATCAGTGTATTAGTGTCTATAGAGCACTGAGCACACCCTGCTATAGAGGGCTTTAAGATGTGTCTTTAACGGGATGAAAAGAGTTAGGAAAATCGATAGTAAGTGATTAGGAGACCCAGCAGTGACTATTCTCTTAGTGCAGACACAACATTCATTTATCTGCAACAGGAGGGAATTAAAAGGCAAGTGTAAGGACAGAGATTTACAGCAAAGCTCAGGGCAATGTACATGGAGCAGGGAGCTAACTGCCCTGAATGAAGGCAAGGCAATGGGCCATCAGTTAGACTTCACAGCTTAGAATAACGATGTCACAATGGGTTTCTGCTCTGGGCTTGGATCTGCCCGCTTACTTATCACTAAGCAGGTGTCTGTAACAATATAACATTTCAAATTTACAATTTAGGCTGTTTTTATTGATTGCGTTTAGTTGGTGAAATAACTAATGGACTGAATAAAAGTTAGTTAGCCAGGGATGCCACAATGATCACTAGCCAGGGATATGAGAAATGGTCACTAGTAATATGGGAGTGGAAGCACTAGGGTGTGTAAGGGAACTAGGGATGTGAGAAATGGTCACTAGTAATGGGAGTGTAAGCACTAGGACGAGTAAGGGAACCGGCGATTGAAGGGTGCTCACAAGGGAACCAGGGATGGGGAATTTATCACTAGGGTCAGAGTCGTTTGCTCACTATGGGGCATTTTGCTGGACATACACAGGCTGTTGTGCATCAGGAGCTGGTGGTGCAGATAATAAACAGGCGCTGCTCGGTAGGAATGTGGCGCTGCAGGGGTGGCACAGGCAGCTCAGACTGAGAGACGCAGTGACAAATCGCTGAAGGGAAGCAGAGCATTTAACCCTTGTCACCGCGTTGATGGCAGAGGACGGGTCTAGGCGCAAGGGGCTACTGGAAACAAACTTTGAGGTTAGACACATCTGCTAATAATCACCCTGGTCACTCCTCCCATTGAGAAAATGACTTTCCAATGGCCTTAATAAGCCCTCTCCATCTTCATTACGCTAGTGAAGTCGCTGACTGCCTCGCCTATTTACCTATTGACTGTGTGTGACCCAGTGCTAACCATACTCTCATATTACATAGGCTCAGATTAACCCATTCGGGCCTATACGGTTTATCGATCATCTAGGGTAAAGTGCTGGGTCACAGTCAGTGATTTATGGATGAAGCAATGCATCAAATTAAATAGGATTTATTAAATCCGAACACTAAGAGAGAGAGAGAAAGAGAGAGAGAGGTCAGCCTTTTATTGGCAGTGAGTGGGTTAAACCCTGCAGCCATTCTTCATGGGAGAAGCTAAATCTCAGGTGCTCAGTCGCAGCAGCAGCAGCTTCCTCAATCCTCAGACAATTGCAGCAAGAGGGCACCTTCTCACTAGATAAACTGCTAGCTCCCTCCCTTGCCATTCCGTTTATCTCCACTGGCATCAGTCTCTTTGTACAAGGAACCGGCGTTGAAAAGTCCACTACAGGTGCTAAAAAGAGCAATATATTTACATAAAGCAATCCTTGCTGCTGCTGCTGAGCTTGTCTCCCTGTATCCAGGCAAAGCAGCTCAGAAACGCCTGCTAAACGCTTGTGCGATCGATATAAATATCCAGGTAGCAGTAAAGTTCAGCGTATTTCCCAGCTGAACCCGGCGACCAAGTGACTCACTTGTCATTATCAGCAATAGTAAGTGCTGTGTTTTGGGTAAGTGACACTCACAAGAAGCAATTTGACACTTTGGGGCTGAATATGTTTGTAAACAAATCCACATGCCTTTATTTCTGCAGGACCTGCAGCTCTGAAGCCACAGGAAGGGTAGGTAAACCCAAAAATAATCTATTTGCCTAGTAAAAGAAAATCAAATTCTAAGCATGCATTCATTAAAAAAAAAATATATAATACTAGTATTGGAAAATGTAATTGCTATTGGGTGCAGTTGCTGCCTGCACAGCTGGTTCTGACTTAATGTACAATGTAGCAAAATGTCATGCTTCTTCACCTGTCTGTCAATCAGCTGACTTCTGCAGCATCGTTTCAAAAGTCATAACCACCAGGGGAGAGAACAGAAAGATAAAAGCAGATGCCCCCTTGAATTTCATTTATAAATTGTGTAATGCATGTATAATGGAAAGTGGCCTAAAATTAGCTTTCATTAGGGATTTCTGGGTTTAGTTCCCCTTTAGCCAGGGGTAGATGCACACACTGCTTGTGAAGGGACTGGGAAGTTTGAACCCATTCTGCCTGATTCTCACTATCTATCTAGTCTGTGCCCTAGGGCCGCTGAGAGAATGTTACAGATGCAAGATTGCTTTCAGAGTTCTCTCACTGATGATGGATTACCATGTCAATTTAAACGGCATAGGATTAATTTGTTTCAATGATTTCTCTTTAGGATGAATGCCAGTCTTTTTTTTCTTTTTTTATTATCTGTTTTTACTTCCTTGATCAACAAGAAGAAATCAAGAACAAAAAAAAAAAAAGAAAGAATAAAAAAGAAGAAGAAGAAACTTCTCTAACATTATATTTTGGTGGCTGATTATTGCAGGGGACAAGCTAGGTGTTACCGTTGCCTATGATTTATTTGGCTCAGGGCGCAGGCTCCTAAATCCTAAAGGAGAAATGATATTGGTTCCAAAAAACTTTCCCATAAATACTTGTCTGCTGAGTTATTTAGCGCAGTGCACTTCTCACATACAAGGACTTCATTTGTCTTGGATATTAAATGGCACATTTAAGTATTTTACTTAAAAAGGCAATTTATTTCTCTGATATTAGTCCCATCATTTCTTGGGAATAAGTGCTATTAAAGAAAAAAAAAGAAAACACAAAGAAACATAGAGCAATATTTCGTCTCAGTGTTCTCAGTGAATGAATGGGTTAAAGATAGCATAGCTCAATTAAAGTGGCCTACAATTTCATTTTATCTTATGTGAAGCAGAATTTACAGATTTTAAGGAACTCAGCAGAGTTGTACAAACAGAAGATGTAGAGGCTCCTGACCACAAGATCTTATAATCTAGATTAGTGGAAACCAGATTCACATCTCCATGAATTTATGTGCCTGATTAAGTAGGGTATAGGGCCAATAGCAGCTACACAAAAAGAAACTAAAGTTTGTGCTTCCAGGTATTAGTGTTCTTTATGCTCATTCAGTTTATATGGGAACTCTGTTCTTTTGCTTAAGGAAAAAGAAAATGTTATTCTAAGCAACTTTCCAATATACATAAATTAATGAATTTCAGAGGCTCCAAGTTATGTGGAAATGTAATTGCTATTGAAAGCAAGAGGTTTTTTTTTTGCATTCTCTGCACTTCTTTTCTGACTACTGAAACAATGTAGCAGAAGCCAACTGATCTACAGACCTGGAAAAGAACTGATTTCAGCTACACTTTTTTCCAAGACTCAGAACGAGGGGACAGAGAAGGGTTACGGCACACCACCGCAATGGTGTTTAAAACAATTGTATATTTGTCATTCATTTATATTGAAAGGCTGTTTAGAATTGCAATTATAAAAAAGAATACATGTTTTTGGGTAGAGGTTCCCTTTACAGACAATTTTGTGGAATGCGCTTTAGTAACTTTACTTTGCCTTGAATGATTGTGTCTACCGAGAGGAATTGGTGATAATCAGTGACATGTTGTAGAGAAAGTCGATACACGGAAAACATATTTCCTATTTATGTGTTTGTACATTGAAGATAAGAATGACTGTTTTATTTCAAAAAATAGTATTGGGATGTTTGTGAAAGTTCTCATTCATCCAGGTCATGGTATATCTATAGAAGTAAGTCAAATCAACTGGACTCAGCAAGTCCAGTTGATTGGACTTATTTCTATAGTATCAGGATATCTGGGCAACAGAATCCTTCTCACAATCATGTCACCCACATGAGGCCACATATACCCACATGCACCACAAATTATATAGGAATACATATTTGGGACACTATTATTTGTACTGAGTGCTGGGCAGTTTTCTTTTACTAAATACATTCAGTTTACCTACATTTCAAGACGTGGCATCGTTTCCTTTGACGTGCTAAGCTTTATTATCTCAGTTACGCTAATCCCGTTAAGAGCTCAAAACCTCACAGTGATTCAAACAGTGGCATTCATAAATATATAAAAGTTTAGCCATAAAGCATGACAGAACTGTTGCTTTGTGAGAGGCAGGAAGGAGCTGTAACTGAATACGTTTCTCCATCCAATACAATTACAGGTATTCGTTATCCGGAAACCCGTTATCCAGAAAGCTCTGAATTACGGAAAGGCTGTCTCCCACAGACTCCATTTTATCCAAATAATCCAAATTTTAAAAATGATTTCCTTTTTCGCTATAATAATAAAACAGCACCTTATCCTTGATCCAAACTAAGGTATAATTAATCCTTATTGGAAGCAGAGCCAGCCTATTGGGTTGAATTCATGTTTATATGATTTTCTAGTAGACTTAAAGTATGAAGATCTAAATTACGGAAAGATCCATTATCCGGACAGCCTCAGGTCCCAAGCATTCTGGATAACAGGACCCATACCTGTATATTTCTTTATTTCAGTAATTTCTGTAGGCACAAACTGCCTTTTTAGAATTATGTTATTTCTATTTCTTTTAATCTGTTTCGAGGAAGTATTTATAGTCTTCCTTGCTCATAATATTTATTAGATTTATTTGAATACTCTGCACCTCTTCAAAGTCAAAGTACAATGCTATCTGGTAGCTCGGGGTCAGTGACCCCAGCCACCGCACTGCAAAATGATGTGCAAATTATCACAGAAGAATATTGTTGTCTTCCCCTGGTATTTAACCGCCGTTTGTTGTGTCTGTCTCTTTCATTAGCCTAACAACTGAAAATTAGATGTAGTTTCCTGTTACGCAGATAAGGAGGGGACAATAAAATGAAATTTACTTTAATAGGAACATTGCTTGATCAGCTGATCTACATACACAGACTAAGGGCCCAATTCACTAAAAAACACTGCCAATTGCTGTTTATTTCTTTCTCTCTCTCTCATTTTTGCTATATATATTTATATACAGGTATGGGATCCGTTTTCCCAAAACCTGTTATCCATCTTCTATAGACTCCATTAAAATTAAATATTTCCCATTTTTAAAAATGATTTCCTCTCTGATCTCTGCAATAATAAAACAGTACTCTGTATTTGATCCAAACGAATATATAATTAATCCTTACTGGAAGCAAAACCAGCCAATTGGAGTTTATATAATGTTTACCTGAATTTCTAGTAGACTAGTAGTAGTACGAAGATCCAAAATACAGAAAGATGCATTATCTGGAAAACCCCAGGTCCAGAGCATTCTGGATAACAGGTCCCATACCTATCTATACATATGTGCAAGAAAAATGACTAAAATGTGAATAATAATATTACAATTTTACATTTTGGTAACCTTTAATCCCTAAAGCCAAATTTCTATAACATTTAATTTCCCTTTAATTTCAATAATCTGCTGGCCAGATGCCAGGTAAGTGTCTTTTTCCCCCAGTATATTAATGCATATATATATATATATATATATATATATATATATATATATATATATATATATATATATATATATATATATATATATATATATATATTAGAACCCCCATTTTACATTTTTTCAGGGGACCAGAAACAAATGGTGCATAATCCAGGAAAATCTAAAATCAGGGAAATGTATAATATATAGGAAATAGGATGGACCACAAAACAACAATGTAAAATGAGGGAAGACTGAAAATCAGGGGATTTAAAATTGAGGTTCCACTGTATACAGGTATTGGATCCATTATCTTGAAACCCGTTATCCAGAGAGCTCTGAATTATGGGAAGGTTATAGATTCCATTTTAATCAAAGAATTCAAATTTTTAATAATGGTTTTCTTTTTCTCTGTAATAATAAAACAGTACATTGTACCTGATCCTAACTAAGATATAATTAATCTTTATTAGAAGCAAAGCCAGCCTATTGGGTTTAATTAATGTTTAAATATTTTTTTAGTGGATTTAAGGTATGAGGATCCAAATTACAGAAAGATCTTTTATCCCGGACTCTGGATAACAGGTCCCACACCAGTATTTGTAGATGTCATTTTAAGGAATGTTAAAAAAAACAACAACATTCACATGGTTACAGTCTGTATTTTATTTTATAGAGCACAAGAGCTGAGAGAGCTTCATGCCTAAGGATGCTGGGGGAGCCCGTGGCAAAGACAGCTGGGGGGACCCAAGTTGGAAATTCCTGCCCTTGCTTGAAAGGTAATTCCTTTTTAGATCCCAGGTACCAGATTAAATGAAAAACTGTATGTGTTTGGCTGTGATACAGTATATAAAAGGATAGATTCACTGGGAGATTTGCATGAGGACCTGGAATGAAGACGTTATGAGGCTGGGATAGGGTCCTGGAGTTGAGGTGCTGGACACAGAGCGAGACACCTATTGAATAGTATGTGAGGAAGATTAATAGGAAGTGTCATGGGTGGGAAAGCTCTGCTTTGCTCTATATTCCTAACAGTAGCAGATAAATTACTGATGAACGCTGAGTTATCCTCCCCATTCCCTATCATTAGACACTACATCAAACTGAGCACTCACTTGCAATCGAAAATGCCACATTGCCTGAGAAAACAATATTATGCCTGCTAAGTACTTACTAGGGCAGAAGTGTAGGATAATTCCGTTCTTTTTCTTTCTGTATGATACAGCCAGTACATTAATTTGCCTTAAACTGTTAACCCACTAACTGCCAAATTAAAGCGAGCACTGCATTTCCCCCAATCCCTAGAGAGGAATGCATGACATATGACCTGTCACTAAAAGGAATGTAAATTAAAGGAAAAAAAAAAGCACACTCTATGCCTTCCAGTTTTGCTGGGCAGAATAGCTTTAGTAAGCATTTATTTGCCTAAGTGATATTCTGTATGCAGCCATTTTGATTTCTTATACACAGGGAGACAAATGATAATCCAGTGGATGATTGCTTAGTTGGCTAAAGGAGGCGGACTGTTGCAAATATTACAATTTAATACAAGCTTCAGCATACTGAGATGAGAAACTTTGTAAATACAATCAATTAAAAACTCTGTACCGTTTCTGAAATAATCAAGTTTATCTTCACTGTTCCTCTCTCATCCTCTGTTTCTTCTAATTCTGTCTTCAGCCAGGAGTTGGGTGTCAATGAATGATCCAATATATCGTATAGGGGGGCTCCTTTTGCCTAGAGCTCACTCTATTAAAATCACCAGGAATCCTGTCTCTCTA
Source organism: Xenopus laevis (assembly GCF_017654675.1). NCBI lineage: Eukaryota > Metazoa > Chordata > Amphibia > Anura > Pipidae > Xenopus > Xenopus laevis. The sequence continues at coordinate 120,149,036 of NC_054375.1, read as the reverse complement.
CATGCAGAATTTGTGCAAAAGGCAGTTATTTTGTTAGATTTTGTTTGGATTGGAATCAGTTAATTTGAGTGAGCTCTATATCTGTTAGGAAAGGAAGCCCCCCTATAAAATATTGTTTTATTCATCATCTGACACCCAACTGCTGCATGAAGAAAGAATGAAGAGAAACAGATGCTGAGAGAGGAACAGTGAATATAAACTTGATTATTTTTAATTGATTGTATTTAGAAAGTTTATTATATCAGTATGCTGAAGCGTATATTAAATTTTCGTTTTCGCGATAGTTCCCCTTTAAGGGCAGATTCCCCAGTTTTACTGGTAGTCTTGTGACTTTACTAGGAAAACCCATTGGCTGTTCTCAGAGAGCAGAACAATTACATGCAAGATTAAGTGCTGATTATTAAGAAACAAGAGGCCCCCTGTCCTGAAGAGCATACAATCTAAACAGGTAATTCACAGAAGCAAATAGGAGGGTAATAAATGCTGCCGTTTTACTGTGATTTTATATGTGCCGAGACTAAATCAGTATTATATAAATATGACCTACAGCAGATACTGTAGACACAGAACATCAGGTCATATAATCTGATTTATTGATCATGTATATAATATAATGCATATTTATGTTCCAGCTATAGATAGATGCACATATATAATATGCTCCATATATAAATAAAATATGTGTTGTTATGAAACTGTGAGTAGGAAACACATTTTTTACAGCTCTGAGTAACTATTGCTGTGATTTACTGCATTAATATTAGGCAGACGTATATTCACAAGTCGGCGATATATCCCATTTTATGCAGTTAGTTAACACCTTGCTTACCCGGGAACCAACGTGGTGTAAAGAAGCCTCTCCGAATATGGTTTGGCAAAAAGAAAATCCGTAAGGACAATTCCATTTGATATGCATATCATCTGCATGTAATCATCATTACAGCTCAGAATGTTTGCACATACATAATTACAGAATGGAACGCTTTCTTGGGCTGTGTTTGAATATCCAGACAGTATAATAGCAGCATGAATGCACCTCGGAATATGAGCAGTAGCATTAGCAAATATTTCTAAAGCACCAACATATTCCATAGCAATGTACAATAGAATGTAGGTCATATCTCACTGGCCACGTGGAGTAACCCTTATTGCTGGGTTATCCAGAAACCCATCATCCAGAAAGCTCAGAATTACGGGGTGGCTGTCTCCCATTGACTCCATTTTATCCAAATAATCCAAATTTTAATCTGTAATAGAAAAACAGTACCTTGTTCTTGATCCAAACTAAGATACAATTAATCCTTATTGGAAGCAAAGCTGTCCTATTTGGGTTTATTTAATGTTTCAATTATTTTTTAGTAGACTTAAGGTATGGACATCCAAATTATGGAAAGATCCGTTATCTGGAAAACCCCAGGTATCCCCCTGGATAACAGGTCCCAGACACCTAGTCCATTTGGTGCACTCCACATACTATGTATATACCAGGGTGCCACAGCAACAAGAGCATATGAATACAAACAAAATAAGCTGCAGTTTATTTAGATACAAAACACATGCAGAATACTCAACGTTTCAGTGATATACCGGGACCTTTATGAGGAGCATGTAAACAAGTAATCGTCTATAGGGACACCACTATATATATATATATATATATATATATATATATATATATATCCACCATTAAGGTCCGCACTCGTCGTTAAGGACTGAACTCGGGTGCTGTGTGTAGATCGTGAAATCCAAAAGTCCAAAGGTTTACACGCACACCGATGTTGATATAAATGTTACTTTATTAGGAAGTCATTAGTTTATTGCATCAACGTTTCGGTTCGGAATCTAGAACCTTTCTCAAGATGCTTTTCCCTCTATATATATATAGTTATATATCTTCAGTATCCGCACTCCAATCAAGCAATCTCAGGGGTGCACGGCCAATTCTCAATCATATAATCAAAATCTGGAATAAAGCATTCCTGGGCCAGCACTTCCCTTTGTAAAACAAGTGTCTTTTTATTATTTCATTTCACACATCACACATAGATATATATATATATATCTATATATATATACAGTATATATATATATATATATATATGCAAGAAAGATGTGTGATGTTTATACCTTTCTATTATACAGTGCTATGTTTGCATTATATAAATATGTGTTAATAATTAAGTATAGGAAAACACTTCTGCTTGTTATCTGTTCATTACGGGGCTGGTGAAAATACATGTTCAGTCTCTTCTGAACAAATCTTAACCAGATAAATGTGTCTAATTTTTCCTTAGACTTGCTATAATAAGTCCTTGGCACTCCACCAGCCACTGGATTAAAACTAACCAACGTCGGGCAGCAGCAACATTTGGAAATCACAGGACTTTTATCAACTTCCTGCCACATTTCAGCACTTAATCTCTGGTACACGGCTTCCCTGCTGACAGAATGGGTAATGTAGTATTTGCTGGTTCCTGCACCTTTCTTTTTAATTTTCCTTTTATATTAATGTTCTAAAAAAAATAAACAGGTATGAGATCCGTTTTCTGGCAATCCGTTATCCAGAAAGTTCAAAGTTATGGAAAGGCCATCCCCCACAGACTCCATTTTAATCAAATAATTCAAATAAAAAATAAATATTTTCTTTTTTTCTGTAGTTATAAAACAGTACCATGTATCCGATCCAAACTAATAGACGCACAGAAAATATTGCACAAAACGAATTTTCATACAATATTCGGCGCGTCTATGGTGGGCAAAGAACTGACCTTTATCGGCAGAAGGCTTGGATATCGGTCGGCTTGTCGAGAATTTTTTTTTCTTTTTTGGATGCAAAACCTGATGTGGAAAACCCAACATTCTGAGCATTCTGGATAACAGATCCCATACCTGCATACATGAAATGAAAGACCACCTCTCCAATAAATTGCCAAACCAACATTTATATATTTTGCATCACTGTGCAGCCAAAGTTTTGGTTCCCTTTATCAAGAGCGGTTTAGTGCTATTATATATCTATATCTAGATCTATATCTATATATATATTTACAGGTGTGTCATTTATTTAATACAAATGGGAGAATTTACCCCCATTTTTTTTTATACCAGTTTGAGTCAATAGGAAAATTCTTTAATCCTCCATGGACATGGAACAAAGATCATTCTAACCTACTCTATGGGTTTTTTTTTTTTTATAAACTCATATAATGTTAGACAAACACACAGATACACATCTGTTTTTTTTCATATTGCAGAATTTAGTATTTGATTTACAGTGCAAACTGATGAGTATCTGATGAGTATATCCGAAATGTTAGCATTGCTCCTGCCTTGCCATGTATCTGTAATTACAGCCTTAACTTGTGATAACTTTCCCTTGCAGAATAGGAAGACTAAAAGATAGGCAAGACCATTTTCCATTCAAGCAGAATCAGCACAGGTAATGTTATTATTTACTTGTTTCTATTCTATCATTATTATTATTACAGGTATGGGATCTGTTATTCAGAATGGTCGGAACCTGGGGTTTTCCGGATAAGGGATCTTTTCATAATTTGGATCTCCATACCTTAAGTCTACTAGAAAATCATTTAAACATTTAACAAACCCAATAGGATCCTTTTGCCTCCGATAAGGATTGTTTATATTTTAGTCTGGATTATTTACAAGGTACTCTTTTATTGTTACAGTGAAAAAGGAAATCATTTTTAAAAATTTAGATTATTTAGATAAAATGGAGTCTTTGGGAGATACCTGTATTAATAACATTCTGATAAAGTGCTAAAATATTCTATATAAAAAACATACAGATGAAGAGGTAAAGAATATGTCGGCACTATACAAGTATGTGTTAATGTAAATAATAATATGGGTCATTATTCCATGTATAATTCAAATAAATGGTGCCTTTTTAAGTGGACCAGGTCCTATGTATCCTAGATTGGACTTTGCTTTATCTGACCATTAAATGTATATATAATTCATCCAAAATATCAACAGTCACCCTCTAAAGAGCAAGACATAAGCAAGAGCGCCAGCCATGACTTTTGCTTGGGAACCTAGTTTACGGGATCTTTTAAGCGGTTAGATCGTTAGATGCTTTATTATTTATATTTGAGAGATTCACTGAGTACCTGATATCGCTTGTTAGTTTATTCATCCCCTGCTGAATGAAATGCAACAATGCACCATTATCTCTCTCTCTCTCTCTCTCTCTCTCTCTCTCCCTCTCTCTCTCTCTCTCTCTCTCTCTCTCTCTCTATTTCTTCTGCCATTAGTCTCACTTCTTCCGCTTTTTACTGTTATAGTTCAGTTGAAACAGTTCAACTTACATGTTTTTTTTTAATCTGGGACAAAGCCTTGGCAAATACAAGAAAAGCGTAAAGACTCTGTGTTGACTCGAATTGAACCCAACCGCCCTCCATCCTTTTGGGCTCAGTATATAGTTTACTTTACAGGTATGGAAACTGTTATCTGGAATACTCGGGACCTAGAGTTTTCTGGATAAGGGATCTTTCTGTAATTTGGATACTTGTTTATGTCTTAAGTCTACAAAAAAATATTTTAAACATGAAATAAACCCTGTAGGCTGGTTTTGCCTTCAATAAGGATTCTTTATATCTTAGTTGGGATCAAGTACAAGGTACTATTTTATAAAAATTATTTTTAAAAGTATGAATTATTTGGATGAAGTGGGACTATGGGAGATGACCTTCCTGTAATTCGGAGCTATCTGGAGGACGGGTTTCTGGTTAACAGATCCCATAACTGTATTACTGTGTGTATGATAACGTTATTTTTTTATACACATTAAATCATATATCATACATACATTATGCCAATCTTTTATTGCCCACAATGCACTTTTCCTTACTGCCATTCCAGAGTAAATGCACCCACTCATCTGGCACAGATTCACTTGATTCTGGAGGTGCAACTATTTGCCCAGTTGGTGAATAGATCTGTTTACCTGCACAATTTGTAGCCTCAAAATGGAACATCTTTAGGGTCAGGGCACACTCTCAGATTCGGGAAGATTAGATGCCCGGCGGCAAATCTCCTCTTCTTTGGGGCGACTAATCTCCCCGAACTGCCTCCCACTGGCTAGAATGTAAATTGCCGGCAGGATGGCACTCGGAGCGCTTTGTTTTCCGAAGTCCAGATGACTTTGCAAAACGAAGCACTCCGAGTGCCATCCCGCCGGCACATTCTAGCCGGTAGAAGGCAGTTCGGGGTGATTAGTCGCCCCAAAGAAGAGGAGATTTGAAACCGGGTGACTAATCTTCCCGAATCTGAGCGTGTACCCTGAACCTAAAGGTGTAAGGTGCAATAGGCACTTAATTGATTAAAGATACTTGTTTATCTGTGCCTCTCATGAGTTTATTGCCACTGCAGATAGAGACCACTGGTATTCCGAGTAACACTATTTACTACACATGAACTATTTTGAGCTACATTAAAACTGTAATGCTGGCATTTTGCCCCCCCCAGAGTGCCCATTAAACCTGTCTCATCATATCAGTGATTCATTGCTCCTAGCAATTTTAATGACTTGTTGATAGCTGCACCAATTGTTATAAAGTTCTAAGTCCTTATGGGGGGATAAAAAAAAATTTTCTTGGCCAACATACAAGGGACAGCAAGTCAATGATGTGGAAATGTGAAGCAACTTGGCTCAATCAGTGAGAAAATGGAAATGGAAAAGTTCACAGATTAGTCCTGACTTTTGGGACAGGCTGCAGATGGTTACTGAGCTGTGATGCTCGCCTTTGGATAAATAAGTTGATACGTGACAAAGTTACAATACAATGTTAACAGACAGGCAGTTTTTTTGGTATTTTGGGTTCTTGATTACTCTTAGGGGGTTATTTACGAAACCTCGAATTTTTATGGTCCGACTTTTTGTGGCAAAAACTCATAAACAAACCCCGTAACTTGGATCTTCATACCTTAAGTCTACTATAAAATCATAAACCTAAAAAGCTGGTTATGCTTCCAATCAGGATTAATTATATTTTAGTTGGGATCAAGTACAAGTACAAGGTGCTGTTTTATTATTACAGAGAAAAAGGAAATCATTTTTAAAAATGTGGATTATTTTAATATAATGGAGTCTACGGGAGACGGCCTTTCTCTAATTCGGAGCTTTATGGATATTGGCTTTCTGGGTAACAGATCCGATACCTGTTCCCCGATGCTGCAAAAAGCCAATCCTGAAAATCCGCCATCTCAGACCTGTTGAGGTCCTGTATAAGTCTATGGGAGAGGCACTAATCTCAATTTGAAGATATCGTGGTTGGCGCTGGGTTTATCCCGAAAATCCGAAAAATTCAGGGGTTAGCGGGCAGAAACGTTAAAAGATTGAGCGATTCAGGAAAAAAGTCTGAAACAATCTGATAATTTGGGTTTTTACTCGATTTTATCGTTTTTTCCCTGATCCGATTAATTTGAGTTTTTTAAATTAATAAATAAGGTCAAATCGGGCAAGGCTGTTTGGTCACAGTTTTTTAATAAAGCAATGAGATAATGTCCCTACCATCTACCTCTTTCCATTCAGTTATATAGAGCAAGAAAGCAGTGGAATGGTGTAGTGTTAAGTCAGGCTTCTCATTAGTGGGGCCATGGCTATACAGATATCTCTTATATGAGGCCCTGCAGCTAAATTGAGCTTATTTTATTGTACACGAGCCAGAATACTGAAATAAGGTGCGATAAAACAACCCAGCCCTTAGGGACCACCAAACAGGCCAGGATTTGGGTTTCCTTGTCTGAACCCAGGTGGTACAATCAGATGGCATAAGGGTGCTCAGTCATTTTGATTAACGTCCCTGTTTTCAGGCAAGGTTATTCTTAAATCCAGGCCTGTTATAGGGTCCCAAAGGACTGCGCTCAGAAACACAGTGTTACAGCACTGACAGATATGGATGTAAATAGTTCCATACCTTGACATCACTTGATATACAAGATATATGAAATTGTCTCTCTCTCTCTGTGTTGTGTTTTTATTAGGGCTCAATGAAACATTTTTTCCCGCACCAGTTTCTCTCTGATGCACCAAAGACAGAGTGGAAATACAGAAGATTGGAGTTTAAAGCAATACACCGTTATGAAAATAGATTCAACATATCTCCTAAGTGGAAGGTAAGAAACACGTCATCTGACAATGGGCTTTCTGTTAGAAAGTCACTTTTTAGGTAAGGCAATTGAGAGGTTTCTGATTGGATATTAATAGCGCTGGTATTTTATTTTTTTTGTGGACGCTAGGGAGTAACCACTAGGGGGCACCTATCAAGGGGTAATAGTACAGACATACATGCAAATTATGCCATTTTCATTTTACTCCCAACAGTCTATGGGAATTAGTTGTGAAGCTTTAACTGGCACACACAATAGTTATTAGCTAGTCCTAATTACTTAATCATCTGTGTCGATTTATTGTATGCAGATTTATTATATATTTATCTAGGGGCCTTGTGGCAGCTGGAGATTCCAACATAGTCCCAAAGCTAGGCAGGTTGTATGAATTTGCTGTAACTAATAGCATATCCCCCTCAGCAACTGATTATATTCTGTATTATTGCAGATATGCTCCCTGCAAGCTTAATGGTACAGATACGGGATCTGTTATCTAAAATGATTGGAACCTGTTTTTTTTTTTAGATAAAGGTTCTTTCTGTAATTTGGATCACCAACCTTAAGCCTTTTAACAATCATTTGAACATTAAAAAATAAAAACAGTAGGATTGTTTGCCACTATCATGTATTCATATAGCTTAGTTAGGATCAAGTGCAAGATACATACTTAAGTTCTGTTATCCAGAATTCTTGGGGCCTGGGGTTTTCCAGATAAGGGGTCTTTCCATAATTTGGATCATAATACCTGAAGACTACTAAAAAAACAATTTAAACATTAAACAAACCGGATGGGATTGTTTTGCCTCCAATAAGTATTAATTATATCTTAGTATGGCTTAAGTCAGGTATGGGACCTGTTATCCAGAATGCTCGGGACCTGGGGTTTTCTGGATAACGGATCTTTCTGTAATTTGGATCTTCGTATCTTGTCTACTAGAAAATGATGTAAACATAAAATAAATCCAAGAGGCTGGTTTTGCTTTCAGTAATGATATCTTAGTTTGGATCAAGCTACAAGCTACTGTTTTACTATTACAGAGCAAAAAGGAAATCATTCTTTAAAATTTGGATTATTTAATTTATAAGGGAGTCTATGGGAGATAGCCTTTCCGTAATTCAGAGCTTTCTGGATAACGGTTTTCTGGATAAAGTATCCCATACCTGTACCTGTAATTTTCTAGATAACATACTCCATTCCTGTACTGTTTTATTGTTACAGAGGAAAAAGGAAATCATTTTTACAATTTAGAATTATTTGCTTAAAAACTATTTTATGGCAGATATCCTTCCCTTTATATTGGAGCTTTCAGCATAACAGGTTTTCAGATAAGGGATCCCACACCTGTATTATAAGGAATCAGTCAGTTGCTCTGCTGAAGGCTGGCTGCTAGGAGGCATAGCTAACCGATGCAGTAAAAATAAATATTAACAATATATGATTAAAACAAATATCTTCTGATCTTACAGAAAGGCACTTTTTACAGAGTAAGTTTGGTAGCAGCAGTAGTAGCTGGAATGCCACAGGTAGGAAATGACATCAGGGCTGGCTTATGAAACCCAGGAATGCAGGCCTACAGTACAGGGGTCCTGTACTTAGAAAGACGTGTTAGTGGGTTTAAATCATGGTCGTTCCCTAGGCAGAGCACACACTGAGGGCTAAGATATTTGTGCCTTTGGACAGATGCTTCAAGTCAATCCAACAGCTCCGTGCAAGGCAAGATTAATGTTATCTGGAGTTTGTATAAAATGCCTTAGCCCAGAGAAACTATGTCCCACTTGTTTATGTAACACTTAAATCTACTATGTCTTTTTGTGTAATAACCCAAAGAGCCAGAGCTTGTAATTATTCAGTCCCCTCACTCTCGTTTTCGTTTAATGCTAAATATAAAATATGATCACTAGTGACATTTTTCACGAAATTTTGCCGCAAAAATTACGCCCATAGAAAAAAATTGTCGCGTCTCAATAATTTGTTGCACAAGTTGTTGCGTGTCAAAAAAAATTGACGCCTATGGCAAATTTTCAACATTTCGCAAATTTTTGCAGAAGTGAAACGGGTCAGATTCGCCCATCACTAATGATGATACTGCTTCATGGCAGACTTCATGCTTGTACTGTTTCTGCCAGGTGTTTCAACTCAAAATCTCCCCAACTAATTTGGACACATTTTTTTGTAAAGAATAGAACATATTATATAATGATAGTTACGTCATGTCTGTAGCGTCCTTCTTAGCCAAATATTGCACTAAATAAATAGCATTTCAGTGCACCATCATTGATGTTCATCATGATTTACTTTTATGGGGCTAGTGCTCTGCAATAATTTACAACAAACAAACAACAAAAAGGGATTGTTCACCTTTGAGTTACATTTTAGTATGCTACAGAGAGTGATATTCTGAGACAATTTGTAATTAGTTTTCATTTTTTATTATTTGTGTTTTTTGAGTTATTTAGCTTTTTATTCAGCAGCTATCCAGTTTGCACTTTCAGCAAACTGCTTGCTAGGGTGCAAAGTGCCCTAGCAACCAAGCATTGATTTGAATAAGAGACTGGAATATGAATAGGAGAGGGTCTGACTAGAAAGACGAGTAATACAAAGTAGCAGTAACAAGAGCATTTGTTTTTTTTAGATGGGGTCAGTGACCCCCATATGAAAGTTGGAAAGAGTCAGAAGAAGAAGGCAAATAATTGAAAAACTATAAAAAGATTAAACATTTGGATAGGATAGATACAAGCATACATTTATTTATTTACATTTTTGTCCCAAATGATATTTTGTTGCTGTGACTTTTCTAAAAAAAATACGTAGTCATTATTATTCTTGTTGGCTGCCTTATTCTGCCATACATCATAGCCCTGCCAATGCCAAGGATGTAATTATGGAGGTGCTTTCTCACACTATCACTCTTGTCTAGTACAAGGATAAGGCAGCCAGTCTCCTATGCTCTGAGAGATTAGTGCATGCGCTAAAAGAACATAGCGCTTATACGGTGCCACACATAATATGGCCGCCTTTCTTTCTTTCCAATCTTTCATTAGGGAAATAAATGATTGGAACAGCATGAAGTGAAGGGGAACTTCAGCTCCTTTTTGCTTCCTCATCTACCGATGTACCATGCACTCGCCTGGTAAATAATAATAATTATTTTTATCATCATTATCCTTCTCTATTCCTACGAATTTTACGCGCATTTCAGGCACGGCAAGTCACTGCCGTATAGAGCTAAATAAGTAGATAATAATATAATCTTTGCAGTAGGTGGATGATAAAGCTCATTCTGTACACTCATTATTATATACATCAGTCCAAAAAATCGAGTTGCAAATGGAAACATTACACCCCGTATCTTTTCTACGTCCAGAGGAAAGTATAGGAAATTATGTTGATAAATGAAATTTGAAACATTTGAATCGGCTCCAGAGAGCTCTGGCACACAGTCAACCTTTCTTTGGCAAGAACAAGCTTTTAAATATGCTTGAAATATGTACATGGACTTCGAAGTGTGATTTTGCTGTTCAATCGGTTTTGGAAGGGGGGGGGAAGAAAATGCAAAACTTTTAAAACTTTAGATATTTAAAAGAACTATTTACAAGAATAAAAAAAAAAAAAAGAATGAAAATCACTGGACATTGTACTCGGCACTTGAATTACTTCTGAGAAAATATGATACAAATTGGTGGAGAGAAACGTAAAAAAGTGTGTGTGTGTGTGTGTGGGGGGGGGGTGTTACAAATTCAGACACAGGGTATGTACAGCAGAAATAAAGATATAGGGATAGGGCTGAATTATATCAGGAAATGTATCCAACAACAGCAAACTTTACTCTTTTTTTTTTAATTAATCCAAAACTTAGTTTTGTTGTTTGTCTATATTTACTACAGTATATTGTACTTTTCTCCCTTAGCCTACCATAAAAATATACTCTTAAATGTTGCCAAAACTCGCTTGTACTGCATGAGACACTGGAGGATTCCTGGAATATCACATGGTAAGGCCTTGGGTAACCATACCCTGTACAAAAACACCAACAAAACCCAATAGTGTTAATGTCTCTTTAAAGGAGAAGGAAAGGTTAAAACTAAGTAAGCCTTATCAAAAAGGTCCATCTAAATATACCAGTAAACCCCCAAAGTAATGCTGCTCTGAGTCCTCTGTCAAAAGAAACACTGCATTTCTTTCCTTCTATTGTGTACACATGGGCTTCTGTATCAGACTTCCTGTTTTCAGCTTAAACCTCCTTGCCCTGGGCGTGAGCATGCTCAGTTTACTCCTCCCCCCTCCCTTCTGCTGTAATCTGAGCTCAGAGCTATAAGTGAGCAGGGAGAGACTCAGGCAGGAAGTGATGTCACACTAAGCTGCTACCCTACGCAAACAGAGAGTTTCTAGAGCTTTTTACTCAGGTATGGTAAAATATTTTACAGAATAAATATAGCATTCTAGCTTGCACTATTGCAGCTAATCTATTGGCAATAAATAGATTAAAATAAAATAAATGCCTCTGTAGCCTTACTTCTCCTTTAAGAGACTATGAAGTCCCTTTAAGAGACCACAAATCATCCACAATGTATGTGCAAGTGCCATTGCTATCAATTTGAAGGCAGCATTTACTGTCCTTCTGTCTTAAGGCTAACGTCATCCACACTTTGCCCTAGTTATTACATTGCCTAGGCTTGAGGGACTTAAATCTGACCAGTACATCATGGTAACATTTCCATTCAAAAGTTTTTTTTAAAGGCTTGGTTTAACCTGCATGTTTAGTTTTAAGAAGTTATAGAATGGCCAATTCAAAGCAAATTTTCAGTTGGTCTTCGATATTCAATTTAATTATTAACCTTCTTCTTCTTCTGCCTCTTTTCAGCTTTCAAATGGGGTCACTGACCCCATTAAAAAAAACAAATGCTCTGTAAGGCTACAAAGGTATTGTTATTGCTACTTTTTATTACTCATTGTCTATTTAGACCCTATCCTATATTCCATTCTTTTATTCAACTCAATGCATGGTTGCTAAGGTAATTTGGACCCTAGTAATCAGATTGCAGAAATAACAAACTGGAGAGCTGCTGAATAAAAAACTAAATCATGCAAAAACTGCAAATAGGTAAAAAAATTAAAACCAATTGCAAATTGTCTCAGAAAAACACTCTCTACATTGTACTAAAAGTTTATTTAAAGGTGCACAACCGCTTTAAAAAACATTACCTGTTTTTATTATACATTTTTAATTTTGCTCAGAACAACAATTTTGTTTTCAGATCCACAAACATATTTCATGGATAACAACTGCTCTTGCTTATTCCTACATGTTATTTCTGCTCCTGTTTATTCATTACTTGCAGATTATTCTGTAGCCGCAGGTGGAACTCAGTATGTTGTGCATAAATGTAGCAAGTGAGGACAACATCATCAAACATAGACACTAGTTAGATTATAACTGGGAGACGAGGCTCCCCTGTCTTAATGTTTCTTTGTATAGATGCAATGTAATATACTGGATTGGGTCTTGCTGCCCTGAAACCCCTGTAGCGCTGCATAGATGTGTTATACAAACTGTCATGTACACGCATGTAACTCATGTCTTAAATTCACAACAGGTTCTCTAGCGCAGACATCCCCAGCATTGTGGATCCCTGAATTCCTCCTGTGGTTGGCAACTTCCCTGGTGCTTTCTCTTGACACCGCCATGCATTCGGAAAGGTATTTAGGTGTTAAGCATATCTAGAAGTACTTTGCTTTCCCCAGTTTACTTATACTGTATGATATAATTGGGCAACGCCTGTATATTCCCTTAATAGAAATGCCCAGATGAAATGGTGACATATTCATTTATCAAAGCACACCTATGTATTTATATGACATTTTCTTTATAATTAGGTGTGTTTAGTGTGTCACTAAATGATTACAGCCACGCTATAGTGTGATGTTTTAAAACCCTTGTGACAGTTGTCATGTAAAATGAATGTATCCACCCCAGAATCCTTTGTACTACAGGAAATATTGTTGAGCCATGCCTTAAAAGAGAATCAAAGGCTAAAATTAAGTAAAGCTTTATCAGAAAGGTCTATATAAATACACCAGTAAACACTCAAAGTAATGTTGCTCAGAGTCTGTCCTTCTATTGCTTATACATGGACTTCTGTATCAGACTTTCTGTTTTCAGCATAAACCTGAGGAGCTCGGGCTTGAGCATGCTCAGTTTGCTCCTCTCTCTCTCCCTCCCTCCTCCCCTCCCTGCTGTAATCTGAGCCCAGTGCTATGAGTGAGCAGAGAGAGACTCAGGCAGGAATGATGTCACACCAAGCTAATATGGCAGCTGATATCCTAAACAAACATAGAGCTTCTAGAGCTGTTTACTCAGGTATGGTAAAGCGTTCTGCAGAATAAATATAGTGTTATAGCTTGCCCTATTGTGGCTATTCTATTGGCAATAAACTGCTTCTGTAGCTTTCCTTCTCCTTTAACTAATGCAGAATTTTCATTCTCATATCAGCTTCCATTCTATATCAATACAAATATTTTCCCTTTGTTTAATTGCTCAGCCATTTACCTTTACATTTACAGCACTGAAATAATAATCCAACCTATGGAAGTGTGTAGCCTGCCTGAAAGGACTCCTGTATCTAAGAGAGGTCCCTGCAATAGGATGAAAGGAAGAGGATGAGTGGTCTGTAGTAAGGATTCCTGAGTTCCTGGAGGTAAGCATTTACCTTTAGGGTTAGTTCACACGAGGAGACTGCCTCAGCCTTTCTTCCCATAGGCTATAATGAAAAGTCGCCTGCGCTAAAGCACACGCGGCACTGCGTTTTCCTAAGTTGCCCGAAGCTTCCTCAGTGAGGCAACTTCGGGGGACTACGGAAAACGCAGCGCAGGCGACTTTTCATTATAGCCTATAGGAAAACACACTAAGGAAAGACCTTGATGAACCAGATCTTTCTGGGTATGGCTTGCAAAGATACATCATGTCAAGCCTATGCAGGAAGGCTCCACAGTAAAGAAGCATTAACCTCTGTCCAAAAATAAATAATAACATTGCAAAAGTGCTCATGGGTACTGGGTTACAACCCTAAGTGCACTTTCAACAGAGCCAAAGTCATCACAGAGCTTGCTTCCGGTTTGAATTCCTTGGCTGCATATGCAAATTAGGGGTGGGGAAGGAAAAAGTTGTTATTACTTCCTTGTTTTGTTATGAAAGGTCACGTGATTTCCCTTCCAGCCCCTAATTTAAATATGCAAATTAGGATTTAGATTTGGTTCGGCCAGGCACAAGGATTCAGCTGAATCTGAATCCTACTACTGAAAAAGGCCGAATCCTGCCCGAATTCCGAACCTAACACTGGGTTCGGCGCATCCCTGAATCCTACAGAAATAAATACAATAGGAAGGATTCAGGTGATATAGTATGCCTTTATATTTTGCATTATTCCATGAAATATGGTTAAAATATAGGCAAGCTTTGTGTCCGCTAAGAATAATTCCTTAAACTCTCTGCAGACAATCCACCGCCAACACTCCTCAAACTGTATAAATCTACTGGGGTTTTCAGCGAACAAGTTTAAAATGACTTGTCTGGCCAACATATTTCCTCGTGCCAAACACAATGCACTGTTAAGCACAACTGTTTAAATGTACCACACAAAAGTAATTGAACTCTCTCCTTGGCCAAAAATCCAGCCTTGCAGCTGAAAGGCAAGCAGACTCAGACTTTATTTTAGAAAAATCCAATTTCTATTTATCTCGTTTTCTTCAATTAAAGGAGAGCAGGAGCTTGGAATAACAAAGCGTGTGGAATTTCTCCATTTTTAATCACAGAGTTTCCTAAATGGGCTCGGGGGGATAGGTATCAAAGTGTCACTGCCTGCGCAAGCTGCAAAATAGCTTACTTTGTGCCAAAAGGAATAGCTAGCTCGTACTATATACCTATAGCTGTTATTTCAGGCAATATTGAAGTAGACAAAATTCCCAGACCAGCATATAGTGTACAGGTGTGATGTGCCTCAGTGCTACGTATGCATGAAACAGATCTTAAATCAACTCGCTTAGTACATCTGCACTTCAGCAACTCCAACACACTGCACCCAGTTTCCTGCACCTGAGACACTTCTGGCTTATACTTTATGAATGTGGACATGCATAAAGTATTGCAACACCATGCTGAGCTTGCTGTGGCCATTAAGTGATGACTTCTAGCAGGGTGCATCACGCTTTACGATGACTATGCAAAGTCTCCCAGGTCTGAAATCGTAATAAGCCAACATGCGATGAACCACATGAGCTGCCTGGTGCATTCCATTCAGCCATGCAAAGTTGTTATACTAATGTTTTTACATGTCTGCCTTATGTAAACAAAATGAGAATTGGGTAACCTTTTTCTCTACAGTGCCATTCACACTAGGAATAATGACAGCTGAAGCTGAAACAGGTTACCTAAGTAATTACAGTAGAACCCACAGATTTTACTTTTTCCTATAATTGATGTAGTTTTCTTTCAAGGTAACAAACGTCTTTTTTTCCCCCTGGATTTTACATTTTCCCGGAATTTACACCA
Organism: Xenopus laevis; assembly: GCF_017654675.1. Taxonomy (NCBI): domain Eukaryota; kingdom Metazoa; phylum Chordata; class Amphibia; order Anura; family Pipidae; genus Xenopus; species Xenopus laevis. Next base: position 120,133,356 of record NC_054375.1, on the reverse strand, counting down.
TTTCGATGCCATCCCCTGGGAAGTGTAAAATTGGGGTTCTTCGGGACATTGATACTGTGTATTTATATTTATCACTGTGAATATTTTCTTGTATCAAGCAATATCATGGGCATAGGGGTGGCACCAGGTGTAACAGAACACAATTCTCCATAGAATGGTTACACATTATTGTGGTCATTTATGTAGTGGAGAGCAGGGTGCAAAGTGCAAAAAACAAGAGCAATCAGCCATGTTTTCTGCACTGCCCTGCACACTAAAAAATTGCATCCCCCAAAAAATACAGGGCTGCTTGTCATTCAGACACGGGCATAGGCCTCAACAGTACCCTACAGCAGGCACTTACTCATAGGCTTGAGTAAGTGCCCCAGTAGGCAAGAAACGCATTAGGCCTTCACCTGTATTGTCCTAATAAATGGATTTGAACTTTAACAACTTTTTTGGTTTATTGTTTTTGAAAAAAATTCATATTTTCTTGGTAATGTAAGTGCTTTTTTAAACTAATTCTACGGGGTACACTATTGTGCCCCTTTATGCTTTTGCACTTGTGTCTATGGTGTCAGCAAACGGCAACCTTAGGGGTAGATAGAGGAAAAGGAAAAGTGATTGGAGACTGGGGGAATAAGTATAAGTTTTAATAAATGGGAAAAAGAAGCTTTTGGCCACAGCCTACTATGGGAATCTCATCTGTTACAACTATTGACTTTAGCATTCCCAAGAATTGCCAGACTTCTTGTTTTAATCAACTGATTATGGTTTATCCACTCCCATGCAGGGGCACTGTTGCCAGGAGGCAAGTTGAGAAACTCTCCACAGGCAGCAGCAGCCTCCAAGTTAACAGGCAAAAAGCTACTCCTGGTAACTCTAAAGGAGAACTAAACCCCCTTTGTAATAAAAACCCCTACCTTCCATAGTCCCCCCTCCCTGCTCCACCTGCACAGGAGTTAACACAAGTAAATACCCCTAAGCCGGTAATAACCCATTGTTGCAGAGTCAACTGAGCGGAGCTCACGGGGCCATTTTTATGCACTTCAGTAATCTCAGTAAGGAAGCTCCGTATTGGCGCATGCACTGTTGGAGCAGTTTCCTGGTTTGCTACAGACATGCGCATGCTCCAAAAGTGACAGAAATAACTGAAGTGCCAGAAGAAGACCCGAAGATTATCGAAGCGGCTAAAGATGGCTCCACTGCGCTGACTCTGCAGCAAGGGGTAATTACCGGCTTTGGGGTATTTTCTTGTCTTAACTCCTGTGCGGGGGGGGGGGCATGGAGTGTAGGGGTTTTTATTAGAAAGGGGGTTTAGTTCTCCTTTAAGAGACAAGTTTTTGATTTAATAACTAGTGATGTGCCCTGGACTCGCTACCTGAGTAAGAATGGTAAGCGATGAGGAGTGAGGGGGATGGGACTGAATGGGGAGAGAATCACCCCTGCTCCCATGAATGTTGACTCAACTCTACTTAAAGGGGTTGTTCATCTTTAGAGATGTAGAGGGTGATATTCGGATACAATTTGCAATTGGTTTTCATGTGTAGCCTTACAGAGCATTTGTTTTAGTTGGGTTTAGTGACCCCCATATTGGAATCTGGAAAGAGTCAGAATAAGAAGGCAAATAATTAAAAAAATAAAACAACTGACAAATTGCTTAGAATTGACCATTCTTCAATATACTAAAAGTTAACTCAAAGATTTGAGTTTAAATTAGCACAGACCATTTCCCTACTGATTTTCTAAGGGAGATCTTTCCATTGAGCCCTGCTAGGAAGGGTATTTGCAAAAGGGCCCATCAGTTTCTAGTTACCCCATTTCCCTGGCACTCTGCACCTCTGTGCCAGTCAGGCAAGATAAAATATATAGTTTAAGGTTGGATTTAGAGGAAACTGTTGATTAACTGACAATTATTCTGTTGAGTGCCATCGCTTGCACTCCGATTTAGGTCATTGTGTTATTGTTAAATGCTCAGATAAATCTTGCCTGAAAGAGCACAAAAGATAGTATCATTATATACAAAAAAAGGGGGGAAATAGCTAAACTGGAAAAACATATGCCAAGTAACATCATGCAGGCCTTGGAAAACAGGAATTTATTATTTACAATGAGCATTTAACTAGAGGACACAGCGTTTAATGGCTAACAGCTGTCTAAGAAATTGCCAAATAATGCACATATGATGCATGTGAGACAGCTTGAAATTATAGGACTTAGTTCTGCTTTCCGAATTGTGAGATGCAGACTGGTGACAATTGTAATCGGGAGAGAGGCATAATGCATACAAGGTATAATTAAAATATCACAGCTTGAACTGGGGCTTCTCCGGAGCTGTGTTGCCGATGTAGAGAGAAGCCACTTGGCTGGAAGGGAACAGGTTAACATTAAAAGGCAATGATAACGTATTTTTAAAAAAAACTCATGGTTGATAATACATGATACCAAATCTCCCAATGTTTCTGCAGCTTTTATATAACTGCATTTATTGGGATTGTCTGTGGCATCCACAGGTTTAACATTTGGACCGTTCTTCTTGACTCTTAAATCTGGAAAGTCTCTATAGCAGGGGTTTCAAGATTAAGGGGCCTGAGCAGTGTCCAGTGAGCTAAACCTAGAGGCCGGTTAGAGTCAGATTTGTTTATTGGATTTGGAAAATCTTTATTTGCTCTCCTATACAGGTATTGGATCCATTATCCGGAAACCCTTTATCCAAAAAAACTCTTTTACTTAATTACTGGAAGACCATCTCCCATAGATAATGAAATAACTAAAATTTTTTTTTAAAAAAATATTTCCTTTTTCTCTGTTATAATGAAACATGACCTTGTATGTAAGATATAATTAATCCTTATAAGAAACAAAACAATTATATTAGGTTTTTATTAATGTTTAAATTAAGTAGACCTAAGGTATGGAGATCCAAATTACAGGAATATCTCTTATCCGAAAAACCCCAACCAGGTCCAGAGCATTCTGGATAACAGGTCCCATAACTGTATACGACATCCTAACTTGAAAGGGAAAATGTATTGTGTGCTAGATATCCTTAGAAGTATGGTGCTCCACAGAGTGACTCAACAGTACAGTTTCACAAGATGTTTGTAAAGTAACTGTATAAAATATAAAAGCAAGTTCAAAATGTCACCTGTTAAGGTATTGGGTTCTAAGGCTTTGTTGGTGTTACTGGTGCAGAATCTTGAGGTATAATTGGGGAAGGTTGTAGGCTAATAGACAAACTCTTGGTCCCCTATCTTTTAGCGTTCTAGTACAGGAAGCTACATGTTATAGATCTGTGATGTTAAGGCTGAACAGACCCACATAAACTCTCTGGCTCATTTCACTTGCTCATTTCCATATGCCTCCTTTCCCGCCCTACACTGACAACTTTTTATCCTAGAAAACCTTTATATTGCCTCATGCAGAATATATAAAATGATCATAGCTTCTCATACTGATATAAATCTGACATTCACTGCAAAAACGTATTCCTCATGGTGCAAGTCCCTGCTATCAGTGGCGTAACTAGATGTTCCTGGACCCCATAGCAAATTCTATTTGGTGCCCCAGAGCATTGGCAGATTGACCTATTCCACTCAGATGAAATTGCTCATTAATTACTGCCTTACTGGGCCCCTACTCTCAAGAGCCCCCCTGCTCTGTAGTTATACCCCTGACTGCCATCATTAATGTAAACCCCACTTTCAAAAATAGGATATGGCATATTTCCCTTTAAACAAATCAAAAGAAGTGTGGCTACATATTTATCCAGGCCTGGAATGTCAGGAGCCAGTCCATAGCTCATATTCTTTCTCATAAAATGTATGTTTCTCTTTTTTTTAGCCACTGTTTATAAAGAAAGACAAAAACGTCCCTAATGCCATTAAACTAGAATCCGCCATTGATCATGGTTCTTTCCAAGAAGAATCTGCAAACATGGATCTGGAGTGATTTCATACTTTCAATATTGCTTTCAGGTGAGTACATGAAAAATACAGTCATTCACTCATTTATACCAAAGTCAAGCTGATGATTGGCCCTAAACTTATAACATTATGTTACACATTGCAGGGCTGCTCATTGCACTTCTTAGGACCAACACATGCATTTCTGTTATTTCACTTTTTGTTTTATTTTATTTATATACTCTAATATGAATGATTTTAGACTGGTTATACTGCAGAATGCAAGCAAAGGGAATTAAGAAAAATATACAAAATAGATCATTATAATAAGTCTGACAATTAAACAGTTATGTAATAGGTGTGTGCATAAAATAAAGTTTTAGAGAATCTATCACCTGTGATTTGTCTTCTAAATTCTTTTTTTCAAATCTTGGCCAGCAGCAAATGACCTAGGACACATAGCTTGAGATTCTTATGCCTAGTACTGCCAACAATAAACTAGGTACCCCTTCCTGCCCCCTACCTATTCCCTAAAAAGTTAGGCTGTGGACACAGGCTGACACTGCACTGTGCACATTGCTCCAGATTTGTTTTATATGTCACAAACTGAACATTAGAAGTGCTCCATGAATGAGCTCTTGTGCCCCTCGGCACCGGGAAACGGTACATTTCCCTAAATATCTTTATTTTTACCATGGAAAGTTGGTGCTACCCCTTCAGGTTTTGCAAAGGCACGACACTTTAAATATTATTGGGGCAATGTAATAAAGTCATTAAAAAAAAAAGTATATTGAAAGTAAATTAGTAAAATAGTTTTTAGGACTTATTTATGGCAGGCAAAAGGAACAGTGACACTAGAAGGCGCAGACCCTGTTTTTACAACTCAATTTTTCTGAAGACTTGGGGCACGTGGGGACCTTCTAGTTGCTGCACTGGCAGTGCATGGGACATTCTTGCCACTACTACTACCCATCTCAGCTGCTTATACACTTCTTACTGGTGATAGAAAATTAAAATGCGTATCTTATTTTGCTCTAGAGCAAGTACATTTTCTGATAACTTCTGCTATAAACCAGGGTTCCCCAACATGTTTTTACTCGTTAGCCACATTCAAATGTATAAAGAGTTGGGGAACAATACAGCCATGAAAAAAGTCACTGGGGATGATAAACAGCCTACAGGAGACTCTGGCATTACACCTAGTTTTTATGCAACCAAAACTTGCCTCCAAGCCTGGAATTCAAAAATAAGCAGTCCAAAATAAATAGATGCCGACTCCACCGGAGAGATATTAATCCACGTGGGAACCAAAAGTGTTAAAAGTTCCAAGGCTTTATTGAATATTACATTAAAATCAAACAAATAGCGGGCAGGGGAATGTGCGCTCAACGTGTTTCATGACTCTTGTGTCACTTCATCAGAAGCATGAGTGCTATTCAAAAATTCAAAAATAAGCACCTGCTTTGAGGTCACTGGGAGAACATCTAAGGGATTGGAAAGCAACATGTTGCTCAAGAGCCACTGGTTGGGAATCTTTGCTTTGAACTGACATTTTGTTGATGTCTAGACATATTCTTCAATGGTCCATATTTAGACAGGTATCATGAACCATGGACCCCTCAAGGGACCCGGCTTAGGGGAAACTAGATGGGGTCAGGAAGTCTTGGCATGGCCTGAGCTGTCTTGACTATTCAGTTGGTAGGATGGGTGCTAACGTTTAGCACTCACCCTTGGTTGTAAGAAATTATTTATTATAAATAAATTGGGGAATCCAGAAGGGTTCCAGACAGAACCGGAGCTATTTTTTATTTGTTGTATGAAGTATGGTAATAGTACATGTAAATGTACCAAATGTACCAATGCCCTGTGCCCTTAAAACACACTTGGAAACTCCCAACCATGTAATATTCCAGTTAGCATCAGCATGCAGTTAGTATTAGTTTACTTTCCTTGTGTTTGAGTTAGTTTCCTCTGTGGATCAAGTTTCTTTTTACACTCAAGTTGCATAGACAGTCATTATTTATTGGGCTGGTGGGGGGCTATTTGGACCTCTGTGAACTAGAAATGCGAGGGCCAAATCTGGGCCTGGTCTGAATTCTGGGTACAGAAACACAGTATAAGAGCAAATGAGTATTAGTTTCACAACATTCATTCCTCATGGAGATATACATAGAGCAATCCATTTAACACATGTATAGATTACGGGAAGATCACAGTGCAGCACAGAGAGAGAACCCCACTGAACACTACAGCATAGATACTATGGGGCACAGTTACCAAAAAGTGAATTTAGAGCTTAATAAATTTCTCCACTCCCATTTAAGCTCTATGTATTTATGAAAGGGTGAACTCTCACTTTCATCCATTGATAAGTCTTTAACAAATCCATATACTTGAATAGAGAGTGGAGGAATTTCACTCTGGCACACTGACTTGAGCTCTAAATTCACTTTTTGGTAAATATGCCCCTATGAGTAATAGTAAAAGTTAGTTAGGAGAAATGAGAAAGGCATTTTCTTCAGTAAGAGCAGCCTATGGATAAGAAGCACAATATGGAATGTTTGCTAACTACTCATGAATTTGCTCTAATTGTTTCCAGATTTGGGATTTTGCAGCTTCCTCTGTGAAACATCTAATTTCTTCCATATAACAGCCCTATGCATTGTAATAAGTCGGTTTAACGTTGTTTTATGTGTGTGTTCCTGTAAAATGTGTATTTTACGCTTCGTTTCAGTTCCTTACCAAAAATACTTCTGTGCTCATCACAGCTGAAGTCATAGATGGATTTAAAAAGCAACTTTCTTGGAAAACAAGTTCCTTGATATTTCGGGTAACAGATAATAAAATAGTGCAGTGAAAAAGCGTGACGCATTTGTTTTTTCCCTTTTAGTGCATTTACTTGAGAATGGGACTTGGGTTTGATTTCACTTGAGGGAAACGAATGGCCATATTGCAAAGACCTCTGGAGAAACATCAACCATTAAATTCATATCCCTGGTTTACATTCATATAGTGACATTTGTTTTTAGGCTGGGCCACAGGGATGAATTAGCTTGGCCCATATGATGTGGACTTGAAGGTCAGCACTTGGGTGGCCAGAAATGGTCCTGTTTTCTCCAGAGGAATTCTGTGATTCACTAAACATGATCAAGTCTGTTATTTGTTTCATGTCTAGTAATATCTGCAGTGCTGGCCTGTGGTCACCAATGCAAATATGATAATAATAGCATCATTAAGAGTCAGGTACTAGAAGTGTTCCGGAGACGATGTCTTAGCTGACACAAACATAAACCCACTATCTCATTAACTGTATTGGCTAGAAAATTGAGGACTGTAAAGGCACATTTTAATCCAGTTGCCCCAGATTGACTAAAACACATTACTGGGTGTAGTAAGGGAGGGAGAAGATCTGGGGAAGAGAGGCAGGAATTTTAAAACTGTAGGGATGGGATGCCTATGGGGCCCAAAGCAGTGGCATGGGGGACAACCTGAAGGTCAGTTACTGTAGGATTAGGGGAGAATGCCAATTTGATTTTCTTTGTACTCAAAGGTTAAGGTGGGATATTAGAACCTATTTTCTATCCTACCTGGAACTATGGTTGAAGAGTGAACACAGCAATTGTTCATTTAAATATTTGTTATATTTTTAAAGGAGAACCCTGATCATTGGTTGGACCTCAAAGGGAGGTCCACAAGCTATTCTATTGGAGGGTCCAGGATATGATCTACTACTAGGGTGCTAAGTTAGAAGCTCTGTAATTGCTTATGTAGAAATGTGATGGTAGATTTGTTATGAATATATAAAAGAGATCTGGGGTTAGGATACCCAGCTTTACCCACATTACATATTTTAAGAGAATCACCCTTTGTATAGCATCTGCTTTTGTAACTGAGGCACTTCTAAGGCTAAAGCGACTGGCCCTGTTCAATGGAACTTATTTATGAATATATAGCCTAATTTTTTCAGTTCCTGCTATTAGCAGGGATAGGCCCTGACAGATAGAATAAGTTGTTTATGGTGGATAATGGAAGAAGAGGTGGTGGATAATGGAAGAAGAGGAAAAAACAACCCTTTGACACGGTGCATATTTATTTTTGCACCCAAAACGTATGCTTGATCGCATGTCTGCATCCATTTGATTCATGTCATCTATAGTTTATAGCCTTAGGCTGTCATTGGAATGACAATAAAAATCACCTTTGCTTTTAAAGGTAAATAGGATAAGGAAGGCAGTGGTGGTTTTCTTTTAACAGGAAATAACACTTTGTCAGGCCTAGAGAATGGAACATGTTTTTATTCCAGATAAAGAAATGAAACCCAGTAAGCTCTTAACACTTCTATTGTCAGAAGAGAGACCTATTTTAATAATTTTTATTGGCACCACATGCTTTATTTCAGCTGCTCTGGTAGTGAAGGTTAAATGCTTGGAAACGTTCAACTTTTTTTTTTTCCTCTGGAATAAATGTTTACATCTTTTGTTGTTCCAAATGGGGTGAATACCAGTAATTATTTCCATCTGAAGCCTTGTAATTCTCCCAGAACATTGTGAATTCTTTCTTTTTAAGTTTCCCTTTGTTTCAATATTGCAGCAAAGCACCGGTGACTCAGGGAGGGAGCAACTTTGATTTTAACTACAGCAGAAACAATATTATAATACATTTAAATAATATAAATGGTATAATTATATTTATAAAATACACAAGTGCCATGAATATCCTGTAACTTATATGTCATTGGTTATAATCGGAGCTTAGTGATGTCATTTCTGTCACATGACTCACTGAAACTTGTGTATTATAATAATAAATAAAGTTCCCCCTGTTGCAAAATATCGGTAACCTCGGTAACTTATAATATCTTTATATTTTACAATAGGGGGTACTTTATTCAGTATATCATATATTGCATGATATTCTATGATTATTTTAATCACTATTAAATAATTGATATAAATATTGTGTGCAGAAGGTATAAAATGCATGTGATCTTTCTGTAAACTTATCTGTGAGATGAACCCATATTTATACAAACCCCAAGAACCCCATAAGAGAAGGAAAGTGGATATTAACAACATATCATAAACAATGTAACGATTTACAGTTACAATTTATTAATATGTCAAAACCTTGAAAAATTGTGATATTAGAGAAGAAATCTTTGCAGAAAAAAACAGCGAAAATCACTACATTGATTGAAATGTTAATTCAGTGTTTGATAACTCCCCAAATAGATTTCATATTATTATTACAGGTATGGGACATGTTTTTGAGAATGTTCAGGACCTGGGGTCTTTCCATAATTTGTATCTCTATACCTTAAGTCTAAAAAAATTGAAACATCAAATAAACCCAATGTTTTGCCTCCAATAAGAATTAATTATATCTTCGTTGAGATCACGTACAAGATACTGTTTTATTATTACAGAGAAAAAGGATTTTTTTTTTTTTAAATGTTTGAATTATTTCATTAAAATTAAGTCTATGGTAGATGTCCTTCCCAGAATTTGGATCTTTCTTGATCCCATACTCGTATTATTATTATTATTAATTCATAAAGTGCCAACATTTTCCACAGTGCTGTACATTAAATAAGTTTATACACTGAATATACAGAAAACATAAAAAGCAACCAATAACTGATATAAGAGGTGAAACAGGCCCTGCCCAAAGAGCTTATAACCTAAAAGGAGAAGAAGCTGAGGCATAAGGTTTTGGACTGGGCAAAATTAGAAGTGAGTAAGGTGAAAGAAGTTGCATAGGGTATTGTATAGTATAGACCTACCTGCCACTAGTGTCTAACCAACCTATAAAAGTACCAAATGATCCCCCAGTGGGCCCTAGCCTAGAAGAAATCCCATTAGCCCATTATGACTTTCCCTGAACTATATAAAAACCTATAAAATTTGGCCCTAACTGTCTAAATCTAATTGCTGTAAGAGTGGGCTCAAAGTGTCAGGTTCTCTGGTGGGTCCTAGGAGACCCAGTCTGGAGACACACACTAGCACCTTTCATGAAAACATGGTAACCAGTAGAAACCCAGTTGGTCTCCTGGGGCTTGCCTCAGTTATAACATTTATGGTCCCTTGTACTGAGTTGTGTTTTTGAACAACCTGGGAGTGACTGGGTTACTACAACTGTAGCACTAGAACAGGTTTAATGGCTCCAGAACCAACAAGTCAAATGAATTGGCATTGGCAGCTAAGAGTTTTTTTTTAACCCATTTTCTGATCCATTATTGTGCTTCCTCAACCCAACCAATGTTATTATTAGTGATTCATGCTATCTTCCTGCTGGATAGTCCAGTTGCTGACACTTTCTGGATCCATTTGCCACACCAGGGACATAGCACTTAGCAGGATAGTTTTCTCCATAGAGCAGTCACCCATGCTGTCAGGGTGACTGTGCTGTGGAAAAATCATTAAGAGGCCATGGTAAAAATAAAATAATCTCACTAACCACAAAAGAAAAAAAAACACCTTTGGTAGATACAAATGTACGAATACAAGTTCCTCTCAAAATGAATTACTCAAACTTTGTTGCTAATATGATCCCCTTTTTCAGGCTGGTTAAGCTGTCAGCCATCAAAGAACTGAATAAAATGTGATTTTTGTGGCAGAGGAGTATGGGGAGTGGGATGACTGAAATGTAACCCAGTGTGAATCAGACACACTTGCAAATCGTCAATCAGATCTCGGGATTTTTGCCAAAAGAATTGGGAAGCCGTTGCTCAGCTTGTGGGTCTTTTCAGCCGCAAACAGAGCTACTCTCATTTTCAGTTCTGCGAGGCAGTGCTATGGGTATAGCAGGGAGCATGTGAATGCCTTCTGTTTCGCCCAGGCTTTTACTGCTCTCAGACTCAAAAACTGTTTTTATTGCATACCGAGAATGTGATGAAAGGTGTGAAACAACAGCACCATACTCAGCCTAACACCAGACAGTGGGAACATCACATTTTTTATTTGCTTGGAAAGGGAACACAAATCGCAGGCCTTCCTTTAAGTAAATGTACAGTTATCCTCTGACAAATATGCTAGATAAAGGGACATTATTGTGCACGCAAATGTAGAAATTACAGAGTAAACACCGTACAGTTCATTAAAATATCAGTTTACACTTGTGCAGCGACCTAAAAAAAACGTCATTTCATCAAGCTAATGGCCTTAAAGAAAAGAGAGAAAGAACTTAGGCTATTAGCCTATTATGGGGCTTTCTCTTAATCACAAATAAGGGCTGTGGTTCCCCGGGGAGAGTTGTATTCTAATTTACAATTGAACCACAGATCACAGTAATCAATCTTGTGTAACACATTTACAGTGTAATTGCAGCAAGATGACAAAAAACAGTACTTGCCACAGTTTGGCTTGAGAAGGGGGGGGACGCCACTACCTCTGGTTTAGTGCTGGAATGAGGAAGTGGCACCATGTCTATGAATATGCAATGAGAGCTTATTAGCGGTCTACGGTGGTGTCTGAGATGAATGACATTATCTCGAGACGGGTACGGCCTAAGCATGAATTTTATAATGACCCATTTTTCATGGCTTGTCATCAAGGATATATAATGCTGCACAAACACCTTTAGCTTTCTCAGCAACATACGCATCGCTGTTGCTCTTCCTTTCTGCAACTGTCACAAAAAAATTGTAGATTGGTGAGCTCTCCATCTTCATATAACTTGGGCGGAAAACAGTAACATTTCATGTTAGAAAAATAAAAACAGAGCAGGGCTTTTCTTTTTGTAATCATTTATTTATAAAGCACGGGCACATTATGCTGCCCCGAACACAGGCAACAGATCTATAAATAATAAGCAGAAAAATATATGTATATTTATAATATCAATATATTTGCACACATATGTATGCACTTGTATAAACACACTCAGGGCAGTGCACTGAATAGGGAACAACTTATTAAACTTGGAAATAATATCCAGAGGGAATTGCGAGCAACAGTTGCATGACTAGCGGAGCCTTTTATGGACAAGATAATCAGAAAGTGTAGCCACTAAAGTGCAGTAGATTTGCAAGTAGAAGTAGAGGAAGGCAGAAAGGTGGAAGTCTCATTTGATGGGCAATAATAATAATGCAATAAGGTAATGTTGAACTATCTGGGGCACTAACACATATTTAGTCCTATTCATTAAGCAGAAGATGTACTGTACCTATATAGGGCATCAGAGGCCCAAAAGTGGGTTTCTCATGATAGAGCTACCACTGGCAGCCAACCCCTTTCCAATACATTAACAGATAAGCCTGGGCACATAGTAAGAGCCCCAGCAGTCTTGTGCAGGTCCTTCGTGTCATAAAAATGCATTGTTCATGGACTGATTCATTGTTCATGGACTGATGCATTGTTCATGACAGGGTAGTATAGATACTGACAATAAGGATGATATACTGATTACTGAAAGGGATGGGAATGGATTAATGGATATGAATGGCTACCCAAAGGTAGGTCTCAGTCAAAGGCTTGTAGGCAGTCATTAAAGGTAGTCATGGCATTGGTCAGTATATGAAAGACGTATGTTCAATGAACATCATGATAATGAGAGCCTGCAATAGATATGAAAGAATTTAGAGGTTAAGGAAAATCAGTATTAAAACTGACAGAGGAGCAAGAGAAGAGGGGTGATGCAAACATCTATTGCCTTTGTACATTAAGAATTGGAGTTCCTAATGTACAAAGGCAGGGAGCATATACTGGTCACCTGTTTAAAAGCAAACATCCTATTGGTTACTGCGGATTACTACTCTTGACTTAGTGCCTTTTATTATATATGGGGTATATATTTTCAGTAAACTACAAAGGCTTAGGGTACGACGATCTGTGCCAAAATGCAGGCGTCAAGTCGGATGCGACAGAAAACAAGGTAAGCAACAGGAACGTTGGATGGTGTCGCAGCGACATTTGTATTTCTCACCTTGTTTTCTGTCCTATCCAATTTGACGCCTGCATTTTGGCGCTGAGTGTCGGATCGAAGCAACTTCGGGCGACTATGGAAAACGCATAGACACGTGTGCTTTAGCGCAGGCGACTTTTCATTATAGCCTATGGGAAAACACGCTGAGGCAGATTGCTGCTCAGAAGACAAGGCGATTAGTCGCCAGGCGACAAAATCTCCCCGAATCTCCTCGTGTGAACTTACCCTAACACCTAGCACATAATCTTGAATGTAAATGCATTTTGTATTTATTTGTATTTTATTAGTGCAGTGACCCCTGTTTGTCCTATAAATGTTTTGCTCTACTGTTGCACAATATAAATAAAACGATTCACACATACTGTATATACATGGGCACAATAGCCTCTTGTCTATAGCATGGGGCTTCTTATGAGGCCTCTTTTATAAGGGAACAACCTGTGCTTCACTGGGGGTTAATTCAACATTTTCAAAGGTGCAAGGGGAGATTCAGGCCCAGATTTGTGGGAAGGCCACCAAGGCCCGAGCCTAGGGCGGCAGGATTTTAGGGGGACGGCATGCTGCCCAACCACACCCATATTGGTTCAAAAACACTGGGGATGCTCTGGAGATACAATAATATTTTACATATCCCATGCACCAATCCCTTTTGCTCCGGTCCAAATGATGAAAATTTGCACAAATAAAGGGGAGTTAACAGGGACAACGAAGTGGGCCTAGGGGCACCCACTATGTAAATCCGGCCCTTGGTCCAATGACTTGCTATGAACTTTTCTATTCTCTTGTACCTTCTCCATAACTTTATACTTAAAGACTAGTTTCACTCACCATTCATGCTTTCAAAAAGAGCTTTTATGTTACTATTGAATTCTATCAAGTGCATAGGCCTATTTGACGGTGCCTTTGTCTGTTTGAAACTACTCCTGATGCTACCTTATTTCACAAAGGAGCCATTTCATCATATTTATTGTATGTATGTGTATTTGTATTTATATGGCGCTACTTATGTACACAACACTGTGCAGCAGAACAATAAATAAATAGAATAAAAAGAGGGTCATTACAATAATAAAAAAAATACAAATATGAATTAATTTATCATAATAAATAAAAATAAATACAGTATGTGCATTTATATTAAAGATTGATAGCTAAGTGTCAAAGAGACAAGAAGAAGGAGATCCCTGCCCAATACAGCTTACCACAAATGCATACAGTGTATACAAGTCATACACACAAACAGGGGTTCAGTTATTATAACTTAGATATTGACAATACATACAGTAAATACAGGTGCTAGGAGTTTCAAACCACAGTAGGAATGAGGTACTATTAAACATACTGTGTATATATGTAAGGAAACAAAAGCATGAACAACAAAAAGCCTAGGAAAGAGGGAATTGTAGAAAGAGAACGACAAAGAAAGGATTTTCTGTTTAATGTTATTTTTTGCCTGTTTAATGTCAATGCATTCTCCGCCAGTATACGAAAAGCAATTTACACTACCTGTATGAGCCTGTGTGTCCTGCTGCAAAGAGTTTGAGATTGTACAAATTACAACACTCTCTTCATTTCTGAAGATAGGAATTACTTTTTCACAAAATGGCCCAAACTGTGAATTAGCAGAGACGAGAGGTGCAAATACTAAATATCTTATCTTGTTACTATGAAGTGAGCTTTTGCATTTTAGTAATTCACTGGAGTAAACTTTATTAGGAATTGACTGCAGATCCCAAATCGGTGGAGATGCTTATTTATGAACCTGGCTACCTGTAACATCCCTATGATGATATCTCCCAGCTAACATGGACATACAGGCATTTGCCATGGTCTTGCTGGGATCAAGCTTCTTGTACCTAGTTGTGCCAACAGCCAATCATACACTGCCTACTTGGGATGACAGAAGTGACATCACAGAACCCTGATGACTTAACCAAGTCCAAACAAGGGAAAGTTGTGCTCACCACTAGTTTTTAAAACCATTAGGCGGGGGTGCAGCGAGGCTGTGACCACAAAATACATATAGACAATTACAAGAGTCCGCAGCACTCAACCCATTATCAATATATTTTGTCTTAAATATATTGATAATGGGTTGAGTGCTGAGGACTCTTGTAATTAACAAAGTCCACTCACATTTCACCACCCACATTAATTAAAAAACACTGCATACCCTGGTGGTACTATACATAGCAACATAATGTTTGATTGTGCGATCAAGGCTTTAGTAAGTAAACTATTTCTTTCATGTTATTCATCAGGCAGTTATTCCATGCTGAGGACTACTTGCAGTTGTTCTATTTGACATCAGTGTCATCCATGGACACTTCAGGCTTCTGATGACCAAATATGAGTAGAGTTGAGAAGCGATATAGCCCATAAGAGTACCTGCAACTTCAGTCTGTTGTTGAGGTTGAGCAATGATATACGGAAGAATAGGCTGCACCAATAGAATATTATGGTTCAAGGTCCCTGTTTTCTAATTATACTGATAAAGGCACCAGTTCTCGACATAAAGGTGTTTGTCGTACTAGCTTCATGGAGAGTGTTGCAGCTCATGTGCATTGTTCTGTACCTTGTTACTTTCTCCTGCATTGGGTTTGAATGGAATTGCACAGAGAAATAAAAAAACAGCAAAATTGACCTTTATTTCCATGGGCAACTGGTCAGCTTTGACAAGCAGAAGTCAGAAGATATTGCAATATCACAGTGATTCCCAACCAGTGGCTCGTGAGCCACTGGATGTTGCTCCCAGTGGCCTCAAAGCAGGTGTTTATTTTTCATTCCTGGCTTGGAAGCAAGTTTTGTTTGCATAAAAACCAAGTGTGCTGCCAAACAGAGTCTCATGAAGGCTGCCAGTCCACATAGGGGCTAACAAGTAGCCAATCACAGCCCTTATTTGGCATCCATGCTTGCATTGCTCCCCAACTCCTTTTACATTTGAATGTTGCTCATGGGCAAAACAAGGTTGGGGACCCCTGCAATAACAGAACAAAGCAATACCATCTGTCAGTAACTCAATAACCTGGGGAAGGTGGTGTCTATTATTTAGTCAAAGGTGTATGCATCAAGTGGCATGTACATTTTTACGTTAAAGTACATTTTTGTTCATACAGGCCTTACTTAGAAAAGAGGGGACACTCGCAATGCAGAAAAGATGTGTTCAGGGAAAGGGGGAATGGGGGGTTCCAATCTGTAACTCTACAACTTTAGCTGTTGCAGAGAATGCAGGGACATAACATATTTACAGTATATATATATATATATATATATATATATATATATATATATATATATATATATATATATGTGTGTGTATGTATATATATATATATATATATATATGTGTATGTATATATATATATATATATATATATATATTATATATATATATTATATATATATAGCGAAATATTTAAGTTTTATCATATAATGTCCTTTGCACTTTTCTATATATGCTTCTCCCATCAAGGAGGCCCTTGTGACGATGGGGGTCCCAGGGAAAATACCCTTTGTACCAGTTCTTAGTACAAACAGCCTGCAGCTCTCTTCCTTCCTGCACACATTTGGAAAGAGTGAGTGGGCTGCTGGTTAATAAGAGGAGCTAGGGATTAGGAACATTTTTCTTGTAATGTTTCCCCTTTTCTCATTACGTCAGGAATCTCTGCCAGGTGTGGTAAACCAGCCGGATCTGTAGGAGATGTTAAAATAGGAGCAGGGTAAAAACAAGCTCTAATTACGCGCTGAGCTGCCCTGGAACACTACACCCTGGCCATGTTTGTAGTTGCCATTCCACATGCACTCAACTGTTCTCTTTTTCCCCCCTGTTGCTTCTAATGACATTTTCAGTCATTAATGAGTTAATAAAAATTTCAAAGTCATCTGGGTTTAGATAAGTGGAAAGAAAGAGGAGCATTGTGCCTGTAATGACAGGCTGGCTGCTGCCCTTGGGATGTCATGGGTCAGACATGTTAAGAATGTGTGCACCCAATCATCTGCTGATCTTTATCAGCAGGCCCTCAAGCACAATCCAAGCCAAGCTAGCATGGGAACTCCAATGAATAAACAATGACTCCTTGGATTGTTGGCGGCTGTGTGATAGAGTAAAGGGTTTATACATACTAAAACACGATGACATTAGCAATCAATATACCAATTACTGGACAAGTTATTGGCCTAGGAATGTACACGGATTGATCCTGGGTGCACTCTGAACACGGTACCTGCCCTAACAGCCATTGCTGTTTGAACTTTGGGAGACACGGGAGCATCCCGGTGGATTTTCATGTATGGAAAACTATCAGCATACACTTACGCCCCCTCCTCTCCTTAGCAAGTCCCTCTCAGATCCCGAGCACAGTGTCTCACCAATGAACTGCATGCACTTGTGCTTAGAGGAGCAGCTCCCATGAAACATTCACATCTGTAAATCATCACTTGAGAAAACAGAGTCAAGGACTTTTTTCATTTGTTATGGTAATAATATTTAAGGCAGAGGTCAGGGGGAATTTCATTTCTAGATTTCCGATTTTCAGTGGAAATGTCTACATTTCTCCCACCCCTTCACAATAAGTCAATCAGTGAATTAAAAGCAACTATCAAAATGTGATTAAAAATATATCTGTTTAAATACATGCCATGGAACATTACATTTACAGAATTGCCATTGAAGTTACAGTATGCCATACTGAATCTCACAACCCCTCAGTAGAAGATAATAGAGGTATGCAGTGGGTTAAAACTTGAAATCAGTAGGAATTTTTTACTTTCCTTTTTCTCACTACAATATATTCTTATAGCCTTAAGCACATTCACATTCTAGTTGTAATGTACATGTATTACTGTTCCTATTTTCAATATATAATAGTAATGCCAGTGATAGAGATGGTAGATTTTAGGCCTGTCTGTTTGAAAGTTCAGATGTGGCTGATGGCAATGGATTACCTAGTTACGGTATGTATGTATTTTACTGTTAGTTATCAACATATGTATGGGTTTCATCCCACAGTCCAATACCCTACTGGTAGTTTTTTTCTTATAATGCATTGGTAACAGTATAAATAATAATTTTCAGAGCCTTTATCTATGACATTAATCAGTCAGTCTATGCCAAAAAGATAGCTAGAATGTCAGGAAGCCTGGCTGAAAGTGGTTACAGATTTAAGCTGGTCATACATGGGCCAATAAACGCTGTTGACTCAAACCCTCCAGTTCACAGCTTATTGGCCTGTGTGGCTAGAATTTGACCAGATATCTATTATGGAGGATTGTAAATCCTTTTGGCCAAAAACCAAACCCTTGTGTCCTCATTTGATGGTCCTCCCAACTTGGTTCTCCAAAGACCTCCAATTAAGTTGATCTGACCGTGTCTGGCCATCTTAAGGGTAATGGGACACATTCTTGGAGGTCCGCCTGCCTCCGCTCCATGACTTTTCATCATTTAGAGCTGTGACAGGTGAAGTGGGGGGCTATGACCAACCCTTGTTCTCCACTGGAGGTCAGTGGCGGTTGAAAAGCTCCATGTTCCTTTAATTTTATTGGTAGAAGTATAACCATTGCCGTATGAAATGTAAGAACTGGAAAAAGTTTATCTGCTTAGCAAACAAAGTAAAAATAATTTTAATTGTTAAATTGCTTGATAACCTGTTCTATTAGGTAAGGGTAATTCCGGCTAAAAAGTCACCCCATATGATGATCTCTAGCAAGAAACTAACACATGTTTGGGTTGCTCCTGGTGATTGGAATCATAATGGAAGTTCCAGTAACAAATAAGGAGGTGTAAAAACATTTTTAAAACATGTGCTACTGCTGTAGAGGGGTCTAACAGTCTTAATATATGATATAATACTGAATAGCAAAAGAATCCTAGCTATACAAATTTGAAAAATAAGTGTGACTTGTCCTTGAACTGATTGGCATCAACATTCCTCAACGTGCCTTGTATTTGCCAGCACTTTAACATGGGAGTTATTTCTTCTGTCACATTTACCCTTGCGCTAGTGTTCAAGTGGGAAAAAGTGTTAACTTAGATATCAGTATCCACTTCAACTGTTCAATTCTTCTTTTTAAACAGTGCATAGAAAAGCAGACTACAACTTGCCTTTGGAAGATCAAGGTCAACAGCCAGCCACATAAAAGACAAATGAAGAACTGAAAGCTTTGCAGGTCTTTACATGATTTATACCTCCCAGATTACCTTAAAGGAAAACTATACCCCCAAAATGAACACTTAAGCAACAGATAGTTTATATCAAATTGAATGACATATTAAAGAATCTTACCAAACTGGAATATATATTTACATAAATATTGCCCTTTTACATCTCTTGCCTTGAACCACCATTTCGTGACTCTATCTGTGCTGCCTCAGAGATCACCTGACCAGAAATACTACAACACTAACTGTAACAGGAAGAAGTGTGGAAGCAAAAGGCAGAACTCTGTCTGTTAATTGGCTCATGTGACCTTACATGTGGTTTGTATGTGTGCACTGTGAATCTTACGATCTCAGGGGGCGGCCCTTATTTTTTAAAATGGCAATTTTCTATTTATGATTACCCAATGGCACATACTACTAAAAAAGTATATTATTATGATAATGGTTCATTTACATGAAGCAGGGTTTTACACATGAGCTGCTTTACTCAGTATCTTTTAATAGAGACATACATTGTTTGGGGGGTATAGTTTTCCTTTAACAGTTCATTGAATGGAGACTCATTTCAAGAGACGAAGAAAACAACTTTCATCCTGAAAACGCTCAAGATGCATTTTGAAACTGTACTGTTTGTGGCCCGGTACTTACGGTGGCAGGGGGTAGTCCACACCTCTGTGGAAACGGTGATAATCAAACACACAACTGTGTTATAAACACCGGGGTTACAGCTGTGTGCGCAGGCAAGTCTTTGTGTGTTCTAGTCGAGCTCTTATAAGCCTTATATGTTTTAAATTAAAATATCTTACTCAAGGTCACCCAAGGCATATGGTCTTGCTCAGAACATTAAACAAAACATTAGTTTTTACAACCTTTTGTAATTTGGGATTGTATACAACAAGGGCCTTAGCTGGGTTTCTGTAATCTTTTTCACTGGGTGACAGAAATATGAGAATCGAATTTAAAAAACCATTTAGGGAAACTCTGAATCGATTTCATGCTCATCGGGATGAACAGCGATGGGTCACTTTTAATCCGGCTATGTTTGCGCTTTGTTTTTCTTTTAAAGAAACCATTCAGGATTAAAAAAAAAGTAGACATTTACTCAAGGGGTCATTTACTTCTTAAATCTGCTTCAGATTGATGTTCTCCCTGTGATGATAATCTGAATGCTGCTTCAGAAAAAGAATGGGATAACAATCTCCTAAATCACAAAGGTCTCTTTGCTATGTCGCACCCAGTATAAGCCATAAAGTATTTGTTTTGGGGCAGTGCAGCTTGTATTTTCTGGAAGAAGAAGGCTTCCCTGCTATTACCTGGGCCCAAGCAGAATGGTCAACCCATGTGGTTGTACTTAGAGTCCTTTACATTCTCCTCATATATACGGGATCTGCTACTACAGGTCTGCACTAGGAGACTTGACCTGGAGCTTCCATTTGAAGACACACTTTTGCCAACACTTGGAAAATTTGTACCTGGGCAGTAACCCATAGCAACCAATCAGAGATTAGCATTTTCAGCCATCTGCCTTTACAGCAACAAATCAAAAAATGTGATTGGCTCCTATGGATGCAAATATGCTCAGTATTGATAAATTAGTCCCACTCGGGTCAAGACTAAGATTCAAAATAGGCCTTGGCATGTCAAGTACAGAGAAGTATTCGGATTCGGTTCGGCCAGACACAATCATTCGGCCCAATTTTTGGATCACCCATAGGTTAGGAATCCCTTTGGTTGTGTGATTGTCATGCTGTGGATTTTGATGCGTTCCACTGCACAGCAGTTAATAATTGTCAGCCTTTAGTTCTGTACCTGCGGAGCAGATATGTTCTGTGTTTCCAGTTGGCTTGGGTACAAAGCTGCAGGACAGACAGAGATCAGTTAACTGTTGGGGGAATGCCATAAACATACCCTGAGTGTCAAAATGTAGACTTACCCCTAGCAACCACTCAGTAGTTTGTCTTTAGTGGCCAATTGCACTTACAAGTAGGAAAGCAAACACCTGATTGGCAGATGTACCTTACTAGATTGTCAGCAAATATAAATGTTATTACACCCCCCACCCCATTTACAATGAAACTCTTTACTTATATATTTGTAGGGATGCACCAAATCCACAATTTAGGCTGCGGCTAAATCCCCAAATCCTTCGTGAAAAATTCTGCCGAATACCGAACCAAATCCTAATTTGCATATGCAAATTAGGGTCAGGAAAGGAAAAGTGGAAACTTTTTTACTTCCTTGTGTGATGAAAAGTCACGTTATTTCCCTTCCAGACCCTAATTTGCATTTGCAAATTAAGATTCAGATTCGGTTCGGCCAGGCACAATCATTCGGCCGAATCAGAATCCTGTGGAAAAAGGCCGAATCCTGGCCGAATCCCAAACCTAATCCTGGATTCGGTGCATCCCTATATAATTGTGAAAGCCACATCAATTCTGTTTTATCTACAATCAAGTTTTGTTTACACTTTACTGTTCCTTTCAGTACGTTTGTCAGTCTGATCAGTACTACTGGCTATTATTGCCTAGATATTTAGCCATCAGTTAATTATGCCTATGATCTTACTGTGCAAATGGTCATGCTTTAATTTCATACAACTGGCATATGCAACCTGTGATGTTTCCATAGTTCATATAAATACATTTATGCCATGAGTCTTATGTGTGCTGCATTTTCTCTGCCTTGTTACTTTGAACACTTTAGCAGCTCATTCAGGATGTACTGTATGTATTATGATTTTATTATTATCATATAGTTCCAACATATACTGTAGCATTTTCCAGTGATTAAAATAATCCAGATCAGTCCCTGCCCCATGGAACTTACAGTCTAAGGTCCCTATGAAATTGACACATACTATGGTCAGTTTTATCATTTGCTTATTCTATATTTAGGGATGAGGAAACCCAAATAGACATGGGGAGAATATACAAACTCATT
The DNA here is from genome assembly GCF_017654675.1 of Xenopus laevis. NCBI lineage: Eukaryota > Metazoa > Chordata > Amphibia > Anura > Pipidae > Xenopus > Xenopus laevis. The sequence goes on along the minus strand of NC_054375.1, from coordinate 120,111,453 downwards.
GGAGTGCTGGGCTGGGTGAAAATGTGCAAAACACATGGTGAATTGCATCAGCAAATGCTATGGGTTACTATACCATGGCAATTTCCCCATATTTTTTCATAATTTAACTGTCCAAACCTTTATTTAGCAAGTTAAGCAGCTATATAAGTTGAAAAAGCCCTGCTTGTGCTAAAGTGTCTCCATGTTGATCCAGAGCATGGCAAACCCAATTAAGGAAGTTCTCCCTGATTCCCACACTGTTGGTCACATAACTGCCTGGATCAAACACTCTAATGAAGTAATGTAATTACTAAAACCACAAAAGCCTTTCTTGCTAGAGAAGCATCCATGCCATCCCATTTTTAATCCCAACCAATAAATCACTCATCACTATGTCCCAGACATTTCATAACTGAAATACCATCCCTAACAGATTAATATGAGAGGAGATGTGTATGATTCCCAGAGACTGGAGGCCAACTGGTGGCACAACCATCCTTTATATATAAGTCATGGGGTCTACGACAGTTATATTGCCTTGGGTCCCACAGCCAGCGAGGATGCTTCTGACGTGCTCTTCAGCTTGTTGCCTGTTCTCTTATTCTTCTGCATGAAAATACAAGCAGACAAATGTAGCCTGCCAGGTGTGCAAGATTTATTCTGGTTTTGGTTACATCAATTGCTGTGAACTGTGCTGAGAACAGGGCCGACTTTAGAGCTGTCTGTATCCAATTTCCATCTGATTGAAAAGGCTTCTCTGTCTTTAAAAAACATAGCGGAGAAAATCCTCCCACTTTGTGTGTGATTCCCTGAAAGCCCTAAATTGGCAAAATCTACCATGTGGGCGTGGCCTATAGGATTCAATAAAGGATGAAACGCTAAAGTAGAAACAGGTTGTTGTCAGTCTAACAAATGACTCTCTAACAAGGGGCATTACTATAGAGAAGGCAAACCCTGTTATTGTTGGGGGGCCCAGGAGGTAGAGGGGGCAGTGGGGCACATGCCGATGAGTAATTTTATGCAATAATCTCAATTTTAAAGTTTAGGGGGCGCTAAAATGATTTTGCCATGGGAAACAGTAACTTCTAGTGCACCTTCCTTTTCTGAAATTGGGTGGGTCACCATTTAACATATTGTTATTTCATATATATCTTCTATTGTAACCAACAAAAGTTTGCACCTGACTCCCGATCCTCCTAGCGGAGTAGGAAGGAAAGCTTGGTTAAAAGCCAGTTCAATAAATGCCCTGTACTGACTGCCATCTCAGTGTTTGCTTATTACAGATTGACTGATTCTCTGAGTGAGACAATGGCAAACAAATGTTCTGTTGGGGTTCTTCTACTTTCGGCTTCTTCTTTTGAATAGACAGAATACCTAGACCCTGATTTCAAAGCTCACTGACATTCTGTCCATTGTGCTTAGATATAAACAGGCTCTAAATGTGCTGACAATACAGAGGGTTAGCCAGAGAGTGACAGGAGGCTTAGGACAAAGGTTCTAATGTTTACTGCAAATAGGAGCAAAGCAGGAACAGTTAATCATACTGATCAACAGGAGCCCATACAGGTGGAAAATAGCAAAACTGGTTCAACAAACTTGGCTCAGTTACTGCTCCACTTTCTTGCAGCATCCTGTCTGCTCCTATATCCTGTATCTGCTCATGTTTTTGTCAACCCCCACCAAGCCAAGACAAGCAAAGGATATTGCACAGGACATAAATGGGTCTTTGGCCTTTGCTGTATGTTGAAGGAAGGGAACACACACACACACACTTAAATACAAAATAAAGAAATACTTGTTCAAAGGACCCAACCACAGACTACAAGGCCCACCAAGGACAACTTCAAGGGATTCTTGTCCACCCTATGTCTACATACCTGAGGCCCTGCACTGGTGAAACACACCCAGGGGCATATTTATTATGTAAAAAAATACCACAAGATATTTAGAAGGCTCGGGACATGGAGTTTTCCAGATAAAGGATCTTTCGGTAATTTGGATCTTCATACCTTAAGCCTACTAGAAAATCATTTCAGCAGTAAAAATAAACCCAGTAGGCTGGTTTTACATTCAATAAGGATTAATTATATCTTAGTTGGGATCAAGTACAAGCTACTGTTTTATTAATACAAATAAAAAGGAATTAATTTGTTAAAAGTTGGATTATTTGATGATAATGGAGTCTATGGGAGACTGCCTTTCAGTAATTCAGAGCTTTCTGGATAATGGGTTTCCAGATAACAGATCCTATACTGTAATACACAACACATCACCAGGCTTCGCCATGTAAAAAACGGTGTAAAATTATTACGTGTTTTTCATAAAGTGACCCGTCAGAAGCAATGGCGGCAAACCTGCCACACTCATGGCGTAAAATAAGAATTTGCTGTTTATTTTACACAGCTTTTTATAGTGAATTTCATTTACGCAGAATACTAAATATGTCAATAAGGGTACTGGCCCTCTACCCTGGAACTTCAGAGGAAATTTCATTAATGGGGGCTTCCCTACTCCAGGATCATGGCACCATCCTCTTTTCTCCATGAGTGTGTTCTAGAAAACAAACATGGCTACCATTAGGAGGGCATGGTGATAGCCAGAGGCATTGCAATCATTAGGTGAAACTCCTTCAGAGATGGCAAGCAGCCACCTGGAGAAAAGAACATGAATGTCCACACAGAGGGTTTAACAGAACCAAGGCTTTTGTATTGAGCAGTAGGTTTGGGTTCAGCACTGCAGGAGAGTACAATATGCTCCCTCTACAATGTCAAAGGCTGCCTCCTGCCCGATGCAGACACCGTCCAACACAAAGGTAAAAGGCAGTGAGGCAGAATTTGGTGGCTGGGCTCTATAGATCAGGTAACAAAAAGTAAAAATGACACGAATCAAGAATGTTGATCCTTTAACCCTCCATCTGTTGTTCTATTACAGCTCCCAACATCGATCAGAAATCCCAGTCCAGGTGCTCCTTACATTGACCTCCAAGACTTCTTTCCTAGTATTATTCTGCTGTGGTATTTCATTATTTGCAGTTGGTTTTGTTCTACAGATCTGAATCTGTTATCTGGTTTCTCAATGTTTTGTTGTACAGATCTGAATCTAATACGTCATCTGGTTTCTTAATGTTTCTATTAACCAGGCACTTATTTGAACGACAAACGAAATATTAATAGGAGACCCCACATGATGCTTTCTTTTTTCATTGACCTGCCTACAACAAATGTAAGGTCTTGTAAACCTATCCCGGTGTCAGCCCTAACCAGTGTCATGGTGATCCATTGTGGTTTATGGGCTACATTTTCTTTTTAATCCTCGGAAAATAATAGGTTGTTTTTTTTCCCGGTGATTTAGGAATGTAAAACATGCCAAGGCATAAATTATATTGTGACAAGCAAAATAATTTGGTGGATAAAAATAATTTGGTGAATTTAGTCCTTCTACTGTGAAATGCATCAAAGAATGAGATAAAAAGGCAACAAAACACTGTAACATCTGTTTGCATCAGCAGTAAAGTAATCGAGATGGACTAATTATATTAACCTTTATGAAGCTACTGCTTCCTGGTGCCTATAGGGCACAAAATGCACTGGACCATTGGAGATGTTTACTTTTTAATTTAAATTGAAACAAAGTGTTTTTTTACTTTATACCTGTGGCCCTTTGGATTACATCGAGTGTCTGGAGCCCGTTGATGGTATAACTGGCATTTTGTGGGAGTAGCCAGCTCAGTAGCTCAGAACCAAAAGTAGTAACACAGCATGAAGACGTGTAATGCTTAATTCTGTTGAAGATTTGGCATTGGCACACCCATTTTCTCAAGATTAATAAATCTAACTGGTGTTAAGTTCAGCTACAAGGGCAAATATTGTCTGTTGATTTGACTTATCTTGACTGAATTTGCAGCTGATCAACCCATGTAAGTAGCCAAAGCATTAAGGTCACATGTTTGATAACTGATCAGAATTCATTCAGATATCAATGTTACAATTGGTTTTGAAACAGCTAAAATAAGCAACTATATGGCCAATTTTACACTTTATTGGAGTCCCTGAGGCCACATGGGATCCTCGAAATGCTTTTAGGGACCCTCGACTTGTTTGTGAGTTCTGGAGCACTTTTTGTATGACTTCATTAACTCAGTAGGAGCTGATCCACAAACATCAGGATTTATCAGGCAATCAGCCTCTTCACATATAGAAAAACGAACAACGCTGCTTCTGAACAAGATGGAGAGAAACAGAAAAACCACGATAACTTGTTTCAGGGAATGGTCCAATTTCCATCTTGGAGTCAGGAAGGAGTTTTTTCCCCTCTAAAACAAATTGTAGAGGCTTCAGAGGTTATTTTGCCTTCCACTGGATGAACTAGCAGTTAAGCAGGTTATATATAGACATAAAAGGCGGAACTTGATGGACGTGTGCCTTTTTTTCAACCTAACTTACTACGATACCATCACAGATATCCTGGAGCTTTCTGACATCTCTGAGAGTGATAGTGCTACTTTCAGCCTCCCTAGCAAGCCGTTATATTGCTGACTTTATTTAAATACAGCCTATGAAAGCATCACAAGGCATTTGAAATGGAAATTAAGTTGAGTTTATTATTTTGGGCTGTGGTGTGCCTCTGCGGTATGATAGCACTCTGGATAATGCTTTGCTTAGATATGAACCTGCTGTAAAAACATCCAGAGCAGACTGACAGAGCAGTTGCCTTAACCCTTGCCTTTGTTCTTCAGCACTTTACCTGCCGAATAAAGGCTTTGCCAGTTTTTAAATGATAAAAGTGGCTAAACACAGAGTGCAAAGGTCCCGTCAGTAGAGGAAATGGGAAATGAAGTTTTAATACCATGGTAATAGGAAAACAGGCAACTGCCAGTTTCTAATGAATTGAGCTTGCTAAATATTTAGCCTGTTAGAATGCCACTTAGCTGTAATATACCCTTTTCTCTGGTTCATTGTGTTTCTTTATCTGCTAGTTCCTTTGCATTCACACTCTATTTAACTGTTTGGAGCTGCCCCGCTTTCCCTGTAAATTATTAATGACTTGCTCAAATACAGAGGTCTTGTGATAGTCTGTGGGTTTAGAGCAAGCATTACGTTGCAAGGGTATTGATATAACTGGGGTTTCTTTTCTTTTTTTTTTTTATTTGGTACATATGGTGTTTTAATGAATACGGCCGGTGATTTCAGACAGGTGTGATCAGTCCAACTCCCAAGGAACAACAACGTCCATGGAAAATGTTATAGGCGCTAGTCTTTCAGTGTAAAGATAAAGAAAATGAAGCAACACAGCTCATAACCAACAGCTAACTTATTTTCTTTCTTCTTCCCTGCTTTCTTGATAGGAGGAGTACTTTACTGAGTCAGGGAGATACATAAAGACCCTTTCCAAGGGACTAGATTTCCACAGCCTGCACGAGAAAATATATCGAGATTTCCACAGCCTGCACGAGAAATATCACCTTTGCATTAATTCTACCTACACTGAAACACACATCTAAGAATGAGTCAGTGTGCTATTTTACTTAAAGCACTTATAGCTCTAAGGGAACTTGCTTGGGCAACTTCCTTGAGAACTAATCACTTGGGTCCCAATTCTACAGGTTCAAGACCCAAGTTGGTGGAGCTTAGACAGCTTAGCTAAATAAGCCTATCAGTCCCATTCTACTAAGTCATTGTCCCCCTTAACCCATCTGCTTAATTCAGTTCTCCAGTAAGGTGGGAAGCCTAAGAGGTAGATCCTCCTTAACCAATGATTTATAAAACGAGGTGGTCATCTGATATAGGGAGCAGCAGAACACAGTGCTTTTTTGCATTCATGGCTTTACTTGCAGAGTAAAACTGTAAAATAGTCCCATATCTTATTGATACTTCCTTAAAAGACTAGTAACATAAAAAAAAATCTACTTAACGAAAAAAAAACCCACCAAGACACTTTTAACTTTAAATTCGCAAAGTCTCTATTAAGAAATAACTTTCAGATTTTCCGCTTGCGCTCCTCTTCAGAAACGACAATCCATCGTACGGCACTCGATTTCTCCTCCCTGCCATCTATAGAGATAGCCAGGGAGGAGAAATCGATGGATCGTCGCCCTTTCGCCGTTTCTGAAGAGGAAAGCAAGTGGAGAATCTGTAAGTTATTTCTTAATAAAGACTTTGCGAATTTAAAGTTAAAAGTGTCTTGGTGTTTTTTTTTCATTAGGTAGAAACTATTTTTTTTAAATTTTTTTAATGTTACTGGTCCTTTAAATAACAGCTGCCCAGTATATTTTCTAACTACTTAGTGATACTTAATGATAGTTCTGAGCTAGGATTATAAACGCCTTTAAGAGCAGGATACCCTATTGTTGAGTACACCAATAACTATTTTTAATAGGGGCCTGTATTTACATTTTTTTTTTAATTGGATAATTCTTACGCACTTTAATAGTTAGATACAGGTATAGGACCTGTTATAAGGGGTTTTCTGGATAACAGTTATTTCTGTAATTTGAATCTTCATACCTTAAGTCTACTAGAAAATCATGTAAATATTAAATAAACCCAAGGTACTGTTTTATTATTACATAGATTATTACATTTTGGAAAATTTGGATAATTTAAATAAAATGGAGTCTATGAGAGATGGCCTTTCCATAATTTGGAGCTTTTTAGATAATGGGTTTCCGGATAAGAGATTCCATACCAATACACAAAAGATTAATGTTACTGTTTTTCTAATATAGTTTCAGGGGTATGCAGGACAACAAATAACACGTAAATTCCTTATAATTAAGATATCCTTTATTCTAGCTTTTAATTTGCTCCAATGATTTTAGGATCACTGAATTCAGCAAAGTATATGCAATTAGATCCCACGTGGATATGTTCATTTTCTTAGCCGCCTGAGCTGAGAGAATTGAGACGCTGTCTTTAAACAAGAACAGGTTAATACGTAGGAGGAGAAAGCAGATTTCTGCAGGTGCCTAGCAAAGATTCTCAATGAAGAATCATCAGAACTTCCTTGGAAACCTCAAATTCCTCTGTTTTTAATCATCTGCCGGCAGCTTAATTTCAGCTTGATTGGAGCCAGATTATAAAGGGAAAATTTAAACAAAGTGCACCAATAAACATACTGTACTGTTTTGTTTTGATGAATGTCCCATGTGTGATGTGCAAAAAGCTGAAAAGGACAGAGGGGGACTAGGGAATGGGTTCTTGAAGGGTTCCAGGTATGAAACAAGTTATATATGAGGTATATTACATACAAAGAATTGTTTGCACTATATTTTGTTGTCTTCTATTAAATAATGGCAACACACAGAGATATTAACACAGAGGTCTACATAGATATATAGATATCATATATTATGATTGAGTCTAACTCAACCCATTTCAGCAGATAGACAAGCAGGGCAAAACATGATTAGCAATGGAGCTGAGCTAAGGAGATCTGGCACCCAAGGCAAGTTTGGCAAATTTCTTTATTCCCTTTGGAGCAGGTACAGGTGAAAATATAGGATAATGCATATGGTTCACAGAAGATTTTAAAAATCATGAATGCAGCAGTAGACCTTACAGAAGGTGTGGTTCGACTGATTTGGATAATTGGATTTGAATAACAGAACTCTTATATACCCCAATAAACATTTTCTGGAAGGTCCCCCGTACCTTTTTAAAGATGGTTGCATCCAGGTCCGGACTGAGAATTAAAATAGGCCCTGGCATTTCAGGTACACAGAGGCCCAATCAGCCCACACAGAGGCCCAAACAGCCCCCACCAGCCCACTAAATACTGACTTTTTATGGCACCTTATAGCAGCCCCTCTGGCATTTGCCAGAACCCACAGATTGCCAGTCTGGTTGCATCTATTCAGTTGCCTCTGTTATCTACTCCTACTTCCACCCCCCCTAGAGCAATGGGATCCTTTGTTTGAGTCAGATAAGAGGAGTCACTTCTGGTACACAGTAGAAAGTCAGATGTCGCTATTGGCATAGGCCATTAAAAGAACCATGGAATTACCATCAGGTCCAGACTGATTACCAGACTACATGCATTTGACCATCATTTTCCAGCAAAGTCTAAGGGCTAAAAGATGCAAGGGAGCAGGTAGGGATGTAAGTACTTTTCAGAATAGAATAGAATCAATGCACGCTCAGCTTTGCATGTGCTAAGCAATTTGCACCATTAAATGCCGTGTTACCCTTCTTAAAAGGGTGCTTCACCTTTAAGTTCACTTTTAGTATGTTATAGAATGGCTAATTCTAAGCAACTTTTCAATTGGCCTTCATTTTTAATTGTTTTTGAATTATTTGCCTTCTTCTTCTGGCTCTTTCCAACTTTTAAATGGGGGTCACTCAGTGCCGCCATCAGGGGGGGACAGGGGGGAGAGTTGTAGGGGGCCCCCGAGGGTAAGGGGGGCCCGGCCACGCCACACTTACTTGATTACCAATATTTTTAAATGGGGGGCCCTGGCCACAAATGTTTTTATGGCGGGCCCTGACCACCAATAGGGGGCCCAGGAAATGTGTCGTATGGGGCCCTGTGATTTCTGATGTCGGTCCTGCTCCCGGTCACTATCCCTATTTGAATAAACAAATGCTCTGTAAGGCTATAAATGTATACTTATGCTTGCAACAAATGGATTGGATATTAACAAATTCCTCGATTCTTTTTAAAAAAGTGGAGCAAATTAAATGAACTTGTTAATGTAACCGCTCACCCTGTTATTGGGTGGGTCCAGGTACAAATGCCCTGCACTTTTCTCTTAAATAGTTGCTTTCACAGGCATTAGTTTACTGGTTACTCACCGCCCAAAGTCCCTGGCCAGGGTGCACCGCTCCGAACTCGCACCCAACCCAACGCTCCTCCTAACGTGTTTCATCTCATATGAGTACGTGTGACACCAGACGAAACGCGTTAGGAGGAGTGTTTGGGAAATAAAGTTTCTTTTTAATCACCATCGTCTGCTGGTTTGTGGAAGTGCATGCAACATTGGAAACATATTGTCTATAAATGTATACTTATTATGACTTTTTATTACTCATCTTTCTATTCAGCCCTTCCCCTAATTATATTCCAGTCTTTTATTCAAATCAATGCATGGTTAATAGGGTCATTTGGAAAAATGGCAAACTGGAGAGCTTCTGAATAAAAAGCTAAACGACTCAAAAACCACAAATAATAAAAAATGAAAACCAATTTCAAACTGTCTCAGAATATCACTTTCTACATTATACTAAAAGTTACAACCCCTTTAATTGGCCACCAGAATATTTTCTGTTGTTTTCTATAAATGTATTTGAATGTGATTCCAGCATCGCTCTGGCCCAATAGTGTCTTCTGACTATGAGTAAATTACTTGGAAAAATGTCCCAGACTAAAGGCCCTCCTTTCACATAGCTGGGTTAAACAGAAAGCTGCCAATTCCAAGTTAAAATTAAACTATTATTCTAACTTTTCCAGTCATTTGAAATTAATCTTTTTAGGTTTTTCTATGCTTGCCTCTAATCTAATCGTTATGATATTTTTCGCTTGCCAGGCTCAGAGAAAGATGCATTCAGAGGACAGATATTTTTTGTAACTATTTTATATTAGTTAACTTTTTCTTCAGCCACTCTCTAATTCGCCCTTCTGCCATTCAAACAACTCCTTGACTGCTAGTGACCTTAGAAACGAGATACCAGTTAAAACTGCAAACTAAAGAGATGAAGAATACAAAGATAAATAGCACAAAGAGCACAAAAATATAAATTGTCTTTGGAATACCATTGTTTATGCCACACTAAGGCCTAACGTAATATTCCTTCCTATGGCTTTCACTGCAGTAAGGGCATTTAGTTAAAACAGGATTTCCTTTCACAACTTTCAGAGTTAAAAAACAAACACAGTCCAGATGACAGGAAAATACCATCCAACTTTCCTTACTGTGATCGTTGTCCTATCTAATTTCCGGGGCAAAGAAAGAAAGTATGAAACATCTGTCTGTAAACATTGTCTGTGGCTACTACGAATGTTGTAGATTGGACCTGCTGACAATATGTCAGTGATTTCTCCTGGCAAAGACTTGCCAGTCACGGGGCTTTTCTCCAATAATTCACTTTAATGAAAGACAGAGAGCAGCGAGTTTCTCAGCAGATGTGAACTGCAATGCTCATCCTGCAACGGATTATTCTATTGGCAGCGGAGACAAAGACTACTCGCGAGATTAATGATAACTTTGATTTCTCTTGTATCCTATTTTTTTATTTTTTTTTTATTTGCCAAGTGACTTTGAACGCAGTAAACGTTCTCCTGGCTTATGATCTAACTGAGTAATTAGGAAAGAAACATTTAAGTAAATACTGCAGCAAAGCTGAGTTTCATGCAAGAAAAGGATAATATTAATTACAGTAATGAAAGGACTATGGGAAAAATCTGTTTGCAGGTTTTCACAGTTGCCTTCAATATATCGTTTATACATAGATGGTAGGACCTTCATCAGGGAAGCCTAGAGCCAAGAAAAACTGCCAGAGTTATTAAAAGTTATAGAAAGAATCCCAAATCACTACATTTCATTAGAGATATTTCAGTATAACTCAACTAGAGTTCCCCTATACAGGTATGGGATCCATTATAAGGAAACCCGTTATCCAGAAAGCTCCGAATTACTGAAAGGCCGTCTCCCATAGACATCATTTTATCCAAATGATCCAAATTTTTAAAAAGTTTTTCCTTTTTTCTCTCTAATAGTAAAATAGTAGCTTGTACTAAGATATAATTAATCCTTATTGGAAGCAAAACAAGCCTATTGGGTTTAATTAATGTTTAAATGATTTTCTAGCAGACTTAAAGGAACAGTAACACCAAAAAAGTGTTTTAAAGTAATGAAAATATCATGTAGTGTTGCCCTGTACTAGTAAAACTGATGTGTTTGCTTCAGAAACACTACTATAGTTCATATAAACAAGCTGCTGTGCAGCAATGGTGGACATTGAAAAACAACTATATGGCACAGGTTAAATAGTGGATAACAGATAACACCCCCCATGGGCTGCCCCCATTGCTACACAGCAGCTTATTTATATAAACAATAGTAGTGTTTCTGAAGCAAACACAGCAGTTTTTCCAGTGCAGGGCAACACTGCATTATATTTTTATTACTTTAAAACAATTTCATTTTTTGATGTCCTTTAAAGGGATCCTGTCATCGGAAAACATGTTTTTTTCAAAACGCATCAGTTAATAGTGCTACTCCAGCAGAATTCTGCACTGAAATCCATTTCTCAAAAGAGCAAACAGATTTTTTTATATTCAATTTTGAAATCTGACATGGGACTAGACATTTTGTCAATTTCCCAGCTGCCCCATGTCATGTGACTTGTGCCTGCACTTTAGGAGAGAAATGCTTTCTGGTAGGCTGCTGTTTTTCCTTCTCAATGTAACTGAATGTGTCTCAGTGGGACATGGGTTTTTACTATTGAGTGTTGTTCTTAGATCTACCAGGCAGCTGTTATCTTGTGTTAGGGAGCTGTTATCTGGTTACTTTCCCATTGTTCTTTTGTTTGGCTGCGGGGGGGGGGGAAAGGGAGGGGGTTGATATCACTCCAACTTGCAGTACAGCAGTAAAGAATGATTGAAGTTTATCAGAGCACAAGTCACATGACTTGGGGCAGCTGGGAAATTGACAATATGTCTAGCCCCATTTCAGATTTCAAAATTGAATATAAAAAAATCTGTTTGCTCTTTTGAGAAATGTATTTCGGTGCAGAATTCTGCTGGAGCAGCACCATTAACTGATTCATTTTGAAAAACGTATTTTTTCCCATGACAGTATCCCTTTAAGGTACGAGGATCCAAATTACAGAAAGATCCTGTAAACTGATTGGTTGGATCAGTTGGCAGAAAGATGACAAGCATCGACTGGTTTATTTCTAGTTCTGCCAAAAAACTGATACACTGGACTAATCAGAGGTCGGCCTAGTTTAGGCTTATCAGTTTGGATCTGATCACCCAAGAGGGTCAAACTGATTCATTCATTTTTATGGAGCTGCTCATTGATCATAGAGTTTGATTAAAAAATAGTTGCAGATAGCATTAGCCCGATGTATTGAATGGCTTAATGGCATCCCATGACCTGCCAGGACACAATTATTCTGGAATCATTACTATTTCAGATCATTTAAAATAGTATCAGTGGCATGACTAGATATAAACGGGCCCTGCAGTTTCAGGCCCTGAAATTGTTTAGAGGTTGACCTGTTTTATCAATATTTATTGAAATTGTATATGAATTAGAGGCTATTGGGGCCCCTATACCTCCTGGGCTCCCCTGTAGGCACATGGTCTGCTTCCTCTTTTACACCTCTGAATATTATGATACAATTGTGATACAATCCTTCATCCAGCAATTATGCAGATTATTGTCAGGGACTGTTATCTGAGAAGTCCGGACCAAGGAGGAAGCTTCAGGGAAAAAGTATGCATTAACCAAAAGGGATCAGGAGTAGTCATAGTCAGTTTTCAAGCAGTATTTCAGTTGGCAGCAGCAAAGGATTGTGATAACAGGTTAAGGCAAGAGGCAAAGTCCAGGAATACAATTAGAAACACCCAGGAATACAGGTAGCAATTTCTATCATCGGGCATTGAACCCGTGACCTGGAAGGTCTTTTATTTTTGATGTCACGTGTCTAGCGCAATGTGATGACGTCAGTGCGCGGTGCTGGGCACCGCCATCTTTGACGGTGAGCAGAGTGCTCCAGAACGGAGCGCTCCCAGCTCTCCTGACAGTTATAAATAGACATAAAAGGTCAAACTTAATGGACGTGTGTCTTTTTTCAACCTAACTTACTATGTTACTATATTATATCAAGAAAACAGAGGAAATGCTGGACTTTTATACCACCTGTATCGTTCCAGGCACCACATTTGCTTTCAGATTTTATTCTGCACACGACTGCAGGCTGGTGTATATGAAATCGACATTCCAATGAAAAAATAAAACAGAATATGTTGCACATTGGCAGAAAGGAAGAACACATTTGGAAGGTGGAAAAGAAATAGAAAGTGTTGGATAACAGAGTGAAATTACAGAGTAGTTAGAAGCATGGTACTCTGAGGGTTAAATCTGGCAGGGCAAGACGTGCATGTCGCTGGACAAACATAGGCTCATCTATGTATCCCTGCCTTTCACTGGCTGAAGCAAGCATGAAGCAGTGAGAAAAGCCTGACAAGAAGAGTAAATATTGCAGCCAGTAGAAAAAGACAGAACCAGCAGAACCGTGCACCCACAATATTGAACTTTAAGTGCAAGTTCGTTGAAAACAAACCTAAATATTTGTTCTGCACTTCTCCTGGAGAACGAGGCAACACCGAGACGCCTTATGATTGACGCTTCTGTCGTAAAGGGTCCAGGTGATGAAAAACATTGACTTGCCTTTTAGAAATAGCTAATTATATTTCTGCTTTGTGTATCCAATGGGTAATAAACCATTTTTTACAACCAATTAAATGCAGGTGTTTGGCACTGGCATTTGATCACATTAGTCACACAATACCCATTAAGAGAATGCAATTACACCGCATGTATGTCACAGAATGGGTACATTCCTCTCAGCAAGTTTAACTCGAAAAGGAGGCAGAAGGAAAAAACGGAAAGAGATTTCGCTCTGACTATACAATAGCAATGGCCTTATTTATGTAGTCCATTTACTTTGTGCTGACGGGGCAGGAAAGGAAAATATAAACTCATTTACCGAGAATGAAGTCCCTTTATTGAGATTTTATATGTGCATTAATGAAAAGCTGACATACTAGAAGCTGGATGAACTATCAAGCATTAATCTGCAGGGCACATTTCCTAGAAAGGAGGCAAGCAGCCATGTTGTTTCTAACGCACCATCATGGAGGCAAGAAAACGAAACTTTAGAGCAAATATCTGCATCCTGGAAAATGTTGCACTTCTCTTTTTTTTAATGAAACAACATTGCCGTATAACATCAATGATTTTATAAAACAGAGGACATTGCTGCTGTTATTAAAGTAGGACGTTTGTAGTCTGGGCTATATGAATTAGGGATGCACACAATACACTATTTTGGGATTCGACGACCCCTGAATCCTTTATGAAATCTTTGGCCCGACAGGGGCAGAACTACCGGAGGAGCAGGGGGTGCGAGCAGGCCAGGGCCAGTTCCGGGTGTACGGAGGCGGGGGCCCGGCTGTGCGTCCTGCGCCAGGGCCCGCCCCCCTCTAGTTCCGTTTCTGTTGGCCGAATACCGAAAAAATACAAATACCATATCTGCAAATAAGGAGCAGGGAGGGAAAAAGAGAACCATGTGCTGTTAGTTAGTTACTTACTTTTTTTTTTGTGATGAAAAATGGTGTGATTGTAACGATTCAGATTTGGTTCGGCCAGGTACAACGATTTGGCTGAAACCAAATCCTGCTCAAAAAGGCTAAATCTTAGCCAGATACCAAAGCAAATCCTAATATCAATCAGGGCCCCTTTTACCTGCTGTATTGATCAATATTCTGCAGTGCAGTATAGTACAGTGCTAACGAATATGTTGGTATGGGACCCATTATCCAGAATGCTCGGGACCTGGGGTTTTCCGGATAAGGGATCCTTCCGTAATTTAGATCTCTGTATCTTAAATCTACTAAAAATCATTTAAACATGAAGGGGCAAATTTACTTAGCTCGAGTGAAGGATTAGAATAAAAAACACTTCGAATTTCGAAGTATTTTTTTGGCAACTTCGACCATCGAATTGGCTACTTCGACCTTCGACTATGAATTTGAATCGAACGATTCGAACTAAAAATTGTTCGACTATTCGATAGTCGAAGTACTGTCTCTTTAAAAAAAAAGTCAACCCCCTACTTCGCCACCTAAAATCTACCGAGCACCAATGTTAGCCTATGGGGAAGGTCCCCATAGGCTTTCTAGCCAATTTGAGATCGAAGGAAAATCGTTCGATCGATGGATTAAAATCCTTCGAACCGTTGGATTCGAAGGATTTAATCGGTCGGTCGGTCAACGAATTGCGCTAAATCCTTCGACTTCGATATTCGAAGTCGAAGGATTTAACCCTCAATATTCGACCAATAGTAAATGTGCCCCTAAATAAACCCAATAGGCTGGTTTTGCCAACAATAAGGATTACTTATATCTTAGTTGGGATCAAGTATAAGAGACTGTTTTGTTATTACTACAGAGCAAAAGGAAATCACTTTTTAAATTTAAAATTATTTCATTATAATGGAGTCTATGGGAGACAGCCATCCCGTAATTCGGAACTTTCTGGATAACGGGTTAATAATAATAATAATATTAACAAAAACAATAAGCAGCTATGGTGAACCTTGGTACACTACTACAACTTGCAGTACCCAGTATGACTGTATACATTCAGGTGATAGGGCTTGCTGTAGTCCAGAGAAGGGTGCAAAGTGTATGGCTTGGGTATAAGGCACTTAGGAATCCCCATTCCCATCACCTAACCATTCCCTTACTTGCACATCATTCAGAGGCACAAATACAAGGGCAGAGCTGTCTTGCACCTGCTGGCACTCTTATTTGCCCCTAGCCAGATTTCCAGCCCAGTGCTAGGTGCAGAAAGCCTCCAGACCCCAGACACCATATTCTCATGGAAAACTCAGCTGTATCCCGCCGAGCAAAGTGCCCAAACACAGCTGAAAAACACGCAGGGCAAATAGTTTAATTACCCGTAAAACGTCGTTGATTGTAGTACTGAGTTTTGGAAACCTCAGTAAAAAGGGTTACAAATGGTCACTTCTCATTACTTTGTGGCCATATGGTTACTGGGAGGAGTTTTAATGATGAAAATGTTCTCCTGTTTTACAGCTTTCTTTTTTGTGTCAGTCATCAGCAGCCGCCATAAGGTTCTCACTCAGACGAGGGACACTAGCAATAAGGAGAGCTAGAAAAAAAAACAAGTGTGTAAGAGCCCCAGCTCACAGCCACCCCCCATGGTTCCTGCTCCAGGGAGTTCTGCTCATTGTACAGAGAATAACAGCTTGAGTCAAATGCATGTTACCATCCTTTTTTTTCCTGCAATTATTATTACTATTAATATACCTCAATAAATCGTTGTACAATAGAATGGTTGCCTTCATATACATTGCATACAAATACTGGCTGATACAGGTGCCTCCTGTTTATTAGAGCTTACAATCTAAGAAAAGTCTGAGACACAAGGTGTGAGAAATGTTTATTTTGTAATGTAAAATGGTTACAAACAATAACCAGCCTTAAAGGTGCATGGAAGACTTATTCAATTCAATTGTTCTAATATATCTTGCTCAACGTAATTGGGTTGTAAAAACTAAACAGCAATCTTTTTTTATAATAGGGTTATCATTCCAATGGGGGTGAATGGAAGATATATATATTTACGTTAAAAAACAGCGTGAAAAAAAGAATAATGTAAAATACTTTTTAAGGTAGTAGAGTTTTAAAAACATTTGTGTATTTCTAGTATTCACATGATTGCCTCGGTTTCCTATCTGGCATAAAGCCTCGCTTTATAGAATCTAGATAATCTAGACTATGATTCTAGACAAAAGTGCTAGAGCTGTATTGGGTACAAGCTGCACCCTTAGTGCTTTTTTTGGGGTCTAGTTGTACTCTACACCTACCACAGGATCAGAGCTGGGCAAGAAAGTACAGAGTTAGAAAAATCAGCAGAGTCATGTGTACAGAGGCGATTCTAGCAATAAAGTGATGCCGCCCGGCCCTCATCCACCTCACCTAATGTTATTTAGCCGGAGTGGGTCGTGGAGTGGCCCCATCACTAGTGCAGAGAATGCAATTGCGCTCTCTGCACTAGAAGTGACAAATTTATGGTTTATTAACCAGAAATTTGTCTTTCAAAGGGGTCATTAACCTTCCAAAACTTTTTTTTTTAATTCAGTTGTTTTCAGACAGCTCACCAGAAATAAAGACTTTTTCCAATTACCAAGTACTATTTTCTATGTGTAATATTGAAGTGTAAACTTAGATTTTGGGAGAATGGTAAAGTAATTGAAAAAAAATCTATTTTTGGGGAACAATCTGAAAACAATTAAAACTGAAAAATGTGTTTGAAAGGTGCTGCCTCTGGTAACTTGTGGGGCCTCATGGCAGAAACACCCCTGCATGTATATAAAGTCCTAGTGCCCTCCAGTTGTGTCCTAGGCACGTGCCTCTGCTGCCTACTCCTAGTTCTGGCCTGGCACCAGATGGAAAATCTGGCACTTGGATAGGGCATAGCAGCAGCAGGCACAAAGCAGCCATATTAAGTTACAGGTAGTGCAGGAGATGGGGTGCTTACATGCAGATAGTATTCATGGGTACACATTGGTCTCTGCACTCCATTTTGAAATAGGGCAATGCAGAGAGGTGCAGGGCAAGGTATATGCATCCAAAAATAACGCAGTTTTCCATGTTTTGCCAATCAGAGCATGTTTTTGTTTTTGCTTTTTAATTACTTATATTAGGTATAACAGTAATGCACATGGTGTAAGTAGGGAAGCTTAGCAAAGGAACAAGGTCCCTGATGGTATAAATATAAGCACTGCTGCTTTACTGTTTGATGCCAGCCAGACTCTATATTTAGGGGTTTGTATATTCTTCATTTGTTTGTGTGGGTTTCTTCTGGATACATACAGGAACATACAAGCAGGTTAATGGCTTCTGTGGTGTGAATGTGATAGGGATCTTAGCCTGTAAGCTTCACTGGGGCAGGGACTGATGTAAATTACGTATGAACTCTGTAGCTGTGGTTATATAAATTGTTAATATTAACAATCATAATAATAATTAAAACAGTTGATCACTACCCAAACCATTAGCCCAAAAGACATTTTGAAGTGCAGGGATCATAACAAGCACAAGAATATGTTAATGATGGAACCCAGAGATCATTCACATTTTTTGGCAGGAAACTCTCCCTCTCTAAGTCACAATCCTTACCTTAAAGGAATCATTTTTTTGGTAAAAGCACAAAACTTTAAATGCAAAGCAGTGCAAAATGTTCCAGTTTCTCACACGTGGCTTAGGCAAACATTAAGATTCTCCAGGAGTAGTTTATAATTTCTCATTTCATGCCAAACGCAGGGTTTTAAGAGAGAGAAGTAATAATGTTATGGTAGGCTTGTAGGCCCAGCAAGCATGTTTTCATAGGGAATTAGTGGAAAAAATAAGGGTTTTACTGAGATCTCGTGCATTTTTGCTTATTTGTCCAGCTGACCCAGCGACAGAAATGCATTTTATTCGGAACACTTTGATGCAATAATGTTTTCACTTATTCAGTCTCTTTTTTTCTCAGCCAAACCCACAATTCCCAGTGTTCGCTCTTTCAAAATATTTTCTGGCTGCCCAAGTTTCCAAATTAATATTTTGACTCTAAATAAATGTTGTACCCTTATCTAATAAATGTCGTTCCTGTGCTTCGCCAATTTGGTTTAAGTGTGTGGGCCGCACTGAGCTGATTACGCAGGCAGGAGGGTAACGTGTTCCTTCAGGGCCTATGCCATTAGCAACATTAATATTCACACTGTGTTATGGCAAAGCCCTTTGGGTAGTGAGTACAGGTACAGGAACTGCTATACGGAATGCTCGGGACATGGGCTTTTCCAGATAAGGCATCTTTCCATTAGGGATGCACCGAATCTAGGATTCGGTTCGGGATTCGGCCAGCATTCTGCCTTTTTTAGCAGGATTTGAATTCGGCCTAATCCTTCTGCCCGGCCGGACCGAATCCTAATTTGCATATGCAAATTAGGGTTGGGGAGGGAAATCATGTGACTTTTTGTCACAAAACAAGGAAGTAAAATGTTTTCCCCTTCCCACTCCTAATTTGCATATGCAAATTAGGGTTCGGTACGGTATTCGGTCGAATTTTCACAAAGGATTCGGGGGTTCGGCTAAATCCAAGATAGTGGATTCGGTGCATCCCTACTTTCCATAATTTGCATCTCCTACCTTAAATCTGCTCAGAAACATTTAAACATTAAATAAACCCAATAGGACAGTTTTGTCAACCTAAATACATTCATGCAGCTTAGTTACCATCAAGTATATGTTACTGTTTAATTGTTACATTGAAAAAGGAAATCATTTGAAATATGTATAATTATTTGATTATAATTGAGTCTATGGTAGATGACCATTATGTAATTTGAAGCTGTCTGGATAACAGGTTGCCAGATAATGAATCTCATGCCTATACTAACCATGCAACTGCAACAACTTACCTGCTAATTCAACTTATTTTTTAATCAAACTTCCATTAAATATCTATCAATTGAGTATAGAATGTAGAACTCTAGACCCACACTAGCCATCTTGTCTTTCAAATTTTCTCCTAATTAATTGTGAGCGAATTGCCAGCCATGGATTCGCTGAGAAATTCCGCATTTCGTTATCTGCAAAAATTTTTTTTTGCGAAACTACAGTAAAAATTAGCTGTGGAAAAATGTGTCACGACCAAAATGTCGCCAAGACAAAAAAGTAAAAAAAAAGTTGCCATCAGAAAAAACGCCCATTGACTTTAATGTGTTTGGACAAAAAAGTCGCCATAAGAAAAACAGCCATTGACTTTAATGCATTTGGATTGAGAAAAATTGTGTAAAAAAATGTTGACGCCCAATGACTAAAATGTGTTTTGAAAATTTTTTCGCAGATTTGCTAATTTTTCGGCAAAGCAAAACAGAATAGATTCGTTCATCACTAGTCCTGATGGTGTTTTCAGAAATACGCAGAGTAGGGCAGATTTATTAAGGGTCAAAGTGAAAATTCAAATTATAATTTTTCGAGTTTACAAATCAACACATTCTAATTTTATTCCCCCTATTCGAATGCAAATGTGAGATTTATCACACCTCGACCATGGAAACAGTCCTAATTAGAATATTCGCCACCTAAAACCTGCTGAGATCATTTAGAAGCAAGGATGGGCGAATTTTATCGCCTTGTTTTGCTGCGAAAATTCCCCCCATAGACTTGTATGGGGGTCGGGGTCAAAAAAAAAATTTTTGGCAAATCGAAACGGGTCAAATTTCGCCCAAATTATCCTAGCAACCATGTATTACTTAAACAAGAGACTGACATATGAATGGGAGAGGCCTAAATAGAAAAAGGGTAATAACAAGAAGCAATAACAATTGTGCTATCACCCTAAAAGAATTTGAAATGCTGACTACTGTTAAACAATTAAAATATTCTCAGGCTTTTACCTGATTATATTTGTGTTTCTTTAATGGGAAATCAGTGCGTGTTGAACATAATCAGACTGATAGATTGCTAATAAAATATCTGTGAAAATCCTAGTGCAAAGCAATCATTAGTAGCCCTATCTTAGTAACCAATTACTTTCCATTACTTCTCCTTCTTATTATCTTTTATTTGCAAGGAACCAACACTTTGCAAACTCTTAGCATGTAGTGAGTAATACATTAAAAAATAGAACTGCCACAGATACGCACTGAAACAAATGGAGAGCGAACGTGTGTTTTTTTGGATCATTGTAATACCTTTATAAATCCATTTGAAGACATGCCTCTCAGCAACAACGGGGTTCACCCCAGCCAGCAAAACATTGAATTCCAATTCTGAATGTGTGTGGTTCCTATTTCTTCATATTTGGACTATCTGAATGATTTCAACAAGTTACAAGGTCACTTTTGTATTTCTCTTCATATTTTGGGAACGGAAAAAGTTATAATGTCTGAACACATGTATGGGATCCGTTATCCAGAAACTCATTATCCAGAAAGCTCTGAATTACAGAAAGGCTTTTTCCCATTGATTCCAATTTATCCAAATAATGCTATTTTTTTTAAATGATTTCCTATTTCTCAGTAATAATAAAATAGTACCTTGTACTTGATCCAAACGAAGATATAATGAATCCTTCCAGCTTCAATAAGAATATTATAATGTATTGTGAATATTAAGTAGAGATCAAGGCAATGGGGTAAATCAGTTCTAGCATAGAATAGAATGAGTGCAAGTAGGCTTTCTAGTGATTTCTAGTGTATACATGGGTCCAAACTTGGAGTCCATTCTTCAAACTTGTGTCCAGTACATATATTCTTATGAAAATGCTGCAGCAAGGCACAATACTCTTCGGCATCTACCTATCTGGATTTGTATTATAAATTCCATATCTATTATGGAACCTTCCAGTTTTTCTGCTGCTGGAAACACTTAAAGGAGACATTTTGTGTGAAAACCAAGAATGTACCAGTGTATTATACTCTTTTAATTATGGAAGAAATTTGCTTAAAAAAGTAGTGTTTCAGGCTGATTTCTTGAATATTTCTGCAAAAACTCTACTAATCACACCCACCTCTTCCACTTCCCATTGTCTTCTTTCCAAAGCTGTGCAGAGAAGTCGGAGGCACTCAGCACACTACAATGTAGGGTAGGAACCAATCAGAAGATAGGCTGACCGGATAGGGAACTTAAGCCTGCCTTTGCTTGTGTGACTGCAAGGTTGTGATTGGCTGTCCTATGAGTAAGTGCCATAATAGGCACAAAACGCGTCAGGCCTTTCTCAATTATGTCCCAATAAATATTTTTGTACTTTTTATTACATTTTAATTTACTTTTTTCAGAGGGACTCACAATTATTGTTTTTTCTTATGATTGTGCACCCACGGACTGGGGTGAACTGTGAGTATACGCTCCTCTCCCTATTTCATTTTCTTATATAAACTATTGATATTCAACTTATAGTTGTAGTGCTTATACTGGCTTTAGCAGCGGCGATCCTCACCTTTTCGCCGCCTGAGGCGGCCTTCCTTTGCCGCCCCAACCCCACCTCACGGCGCTCACCTTTTCAGTGCTGGAGGTGTTCGCTAGTACAGAGAGCGCAGTTGCGCTCTCTGCACTGGAAGAGCCGAATTTCCGGGTTGAAAACCATAAATTCGGCTCTTAGTTACCAGGAGCGACATTTTTGCCGCGGCTGGCAACCAGGGAGGCGTTGCCGTCTGAGGCGAGCTGCTCAACTTGCCTCATTGGTGGAGCGCCCCTGGGCTTTAGGCAACCTTTTGTTATTGGCTGTCCTTCCTACTAATGTTAAAACACGCCCCCCCATTTGAAACTAAGACAGAGACCATAAAAGATCTATAGGGAGCTCCAATACTGGGAGCATTTTTTTTCAATATATACTATATATCTCCTTTAAGAGTTGTAGGCCCAACAACAGTTTTTAGACACAGGCTGCAAATGCCTGTTGGAAACTAAAAAATTACATGATAGAAACTTACACATATTTTCATAACTTTTTATAAGGCGTTGTTAGAAACAGTATAATCCATTACATTCTATTAACTTCATAAGGATTAAAGTTACAAAAATGGTCGACCGGATATCTTGGACATAGCATTGGTTTTATTGGCCACGTGTGGCCCAACGTATCTGATGTTGTGGGCCATTCCCTTTTTTTCATTTTGTTAAAGGCCCATTTTTTTCTAGGAAGCTTTGAAGAAGCGGGAAGGGTTAAGTAAGTCTCAGCTGCACCTTATACCCAGGATCATTATAATGTTATTAGAAGTAACATTATGTCGCTTTAGTGTAGAGGTTAATCTATTTACAAGAGTGTGGGAGATTACACTGTTTGTTCCTTTTACACAAAGAGAAATTAACGAGAGCTTGCACACAAAAAGCTAATTTCTGCGGTATGGATGAGTCTGTAAAGCAGGATTCTTCTGTGACAGTAATGCAATTCCTTTCTGGCAACTCATGTTCAGACTTGCACATTTCTGCTCACAATCTTCTGGATCCTACACAAACTGTCAGCTCATTTAACAGACAATCTCCCATTAGATAGAATTCATAACTGGTCTGAGTTTGGATAGTTTCTATCTCTCTCTCTCTCTCTCTCTCTCTCTCTCTCTCTCTCTCTCTCTCTCTCTCTCTCTCTCTCTCTCTCTCTCTCTCTCTCTCTCTCTCTCTCTCTCTCTCTCTCTCTCTATCTGTCAGGCCTCTGTATGTTCTTTCTGTGCATGCATAGATTTCTTCAAACAACAGGTATGGGACCTGTTATCCAGAATGCCTGGGACCTGAGGTTTTTCCTTCTCAATGTAACTGAATGTGTCTCAGTGGGACATGGGTTTTTACTATTGAGTGTTGTTCTTATATCTACCAGGCAGTTGTTATCCTGTGTTGGAGCTGCTATCTGGTTACCTTCCTATTGTTCTGTTGTTTGGCTGCCGGGGGGGCAGGGTTGGGGGGGGGGTGATATCACTCCAACTTGCAGTACAGCAGTAAAGAGTGATTGAAGTTTATCAGAGCACAAGTCACATGACTTGGGGCAGCTGGGAAATTGACAATATGTCTAGCCCCATGTCAGATTTCAAAATTGAATATAAAAAATCTGTTTGCTCTTTTGAGAAATGGATTTCAGTGCATAATTCTGCTGGAACAGCACTATTAACTGATTCATTTTGAAAAAAATGTTTTTTCCCATGACAGTATCCCTTTAAATAAATGCTATATGATTGTTTTCCCACAAATACAGATTAATTATATTTTAGTTGGGATTGAGTACAAGGTACTGTTTCATTATTACAGAGAAAAATTAAATAGGCTTTGTAATTTGAATTATTTTATTATAGTGGAGACTATGGGAGATGACCCTTAATTCAGGGCTCTCTGCATAAAAGGTTTCCAGATAAGCTATCCAATATAACAGTTCCTATACCTGTATGTGTTTATATATTCTCCCTGTGTCATTGTGGGTTTCCTCCTTCTTTCTAAGAACATAAAGTTGGATTAACCGGTTTCTGATAAAATTGACCATAGTGTGTGAATGTGATGGGGACCTTAGATTGTAAGCTCCACTGGGGCAGGAAATAATGAAATCTTTAAAGTGCTGCGCTGTACAAATAATAGTACAGGTAAAGGACCTTTTATCCAGAATGCTCGGGACCTGGGGTTTTCCGGATAAGGGGTCTTTCTGTAATTTGAATCTCCAAACCTTAAGTCTAGTAAAACATAATTTAAAGATTAAATAAACCTAATAGGATTGCTTTGCTTCCAATAAGGATTAATTACATCTTTGCTGGCATCAAGTACAAGGTACTGTCTATGGGAGAAGGCCATTCCGTAATTCTGAGCTTTCTGGATATCGGGTTTCCGGATAACGGATCCTATACCTGTAATAACTCACAAAGTTGTAGAACAGTTATTCATATTCATTTAGACTTACCTCTGCTAAATACTGTACAGGTATGGGACCTGTTCTACAGAATGTTCGGGACCTGGGGTTTCCTGGATAATGGATCTTTCCATTATTTGGATCTTCGTACCTTAAGTCTGCTAGTCTTGTAAACATTAAATAAACCCAATGGGCTGGTTTTGCTTCCAACAAGGATTATTTATATTTTAAATTGGATTGAGTACAAGGTACTGTTTTATTATTACAGAGAAAAAGGAAATCGTTTTTAAAAATTTGGATTACTTGGAAAATAATGGAATAAATGGAATCTATGTGACACGGCTTTCTAGATAACGGATCACATGCCTGTATATCATGACATGGAATAATGAAAACCATTAAAAAAAAAACAGTTAAAAAAAAATATTTTGAGAACAATACAGTGCAACAAAAGCAGCAGTTTATTAGCAGCAATACACTGTTTGCCTTTGGTTCTTTTCATCCAAACTTTCTCCTGTTCCGCCCCATGCTGTTATTTTGACAGTACAGAAGAGGACATGGGCATGAAAGATTGCAGGCCTTGTTCATTTTAAACAGCCTAAGCATTACAGAGCGACAACAACCTCTGGAGGACCTTAATACAAAGTACTGATAAGCCTTATCACTCTGGGGCTATGTTTTATGTTCTCTCATGCATACAGAGCAAGGATACAAGGCAGCGGTCATGGTGTTCACACTCCCCTGTACCTTCTACAATTAGTTCTTGATTAAAAGAAGCGGCCTGACTTTAGCAGTGTTTCATGTCATGTCACATCCCTGGTGATGGAGTGAGACGCATGGACACATCCCACTGACAAAACATTCAGTAATAGGATTCTAGTGGCCCATTCTATCATCCAAATGGAAACCAGATGACTTAACTCCCTCTTTAATTTCAAATATTTACTGTGCTCTTGTTTGGAATTGCTACAAGATTTATTCCAAGACTCTATTACCTGAATGAATCGCCACAAGCAAAGGCTTTTAACTCGGGAGTGATGGCAGCGGGGGCTCCTCTGCATGTATCTGCAGCTCTGCAAATGGCATATAATGACCAGCCCACCAAATGTGTTCATAACAGGGACACCGATGGAATTTAAAGGTGCTCTGCAATTCTTTACCCTCGGGTTCTGAGATGATCTTTACTAACTGCAAATATTATAGCTGAAATATAAATAAATGCTGTTTTTTGAATGTTAGACTGTCTCAAATGGTGTGACTTGTATTCCTTATAACAAAGGCAGTAATAATATTTATTATTTCATTTATGCAATGCTACAGTACAAGATATCCAGCCCTCCCAGTGTTAATGAACTACAGGTATGGGATCCCTTATCCTGCAAGCTCTGAATTATGGGAAGGCCATCTCCCATAGACTCCATTTTATACAAATAATCCACATTTTATCAATATTATTTTATTATTGTTATAAACATGTATTTTAGAGCGCTAACATATTGCACAGTGCTGTAAAATAAACGTGTTTATACAAAGAAATCACATAAATTACTTACATAGAACATACAGAGTTACATACAAAACAACCAGTACCAGTACAAAAGGTGAGGAAGGCCCTGTGCAAAAGAGCTTACAATCTACAGGGGAAGGGAATGAGATGATCTTTCATAACTGCAAATATTATAGCTTCAATATAAATAAATGCTGTTTTTTGAATGTTAGACTGGTTGTTAAATTTTAATGCTAATTGTGTTGGTTTCTGTGCTGCCATGTACCCATGATCTGAATTACTAATACTTACTAATCAGCCTTATATTGTGACATTTATATTCTATGTGTACTGTATATTGTCAGTCCCTAAGCTCAGTAAGTGATAGCAGCACAGACCATGTGCAGTGAATCAGCAAAAAAGAAGATGGGGAGCTACTGGGGCATCTTTGGAGACACAGATCTTTACTGGCTATGGTTACCTTGGACTGGTACAGAAGCCGTAAACATAATTTACAACATTTTTGCCCTACTTCTTAGTTAAGCTTTAGTTATCCTTTAACAGAAGATGCTCTGGGCTTCAATACATCTCATTGCAGATTTGTCAGTTCAACCTGGAACTTTGCCCTTTAGAGTTGCTTGAAAGGTGGAGCTGACACTTGGCCCCTGAATATGTGGTCTAGAATAAGGTTATGCAACCTGTGGCACATAAATAAACTTCTCGCTGAGATTTGTAATTCAGCAACAGCTGCAGGAAGACCATCCATTACTGAGAACTTGCCAAGCCATTCAGCAATATGTCAAGTAGGAAGTGACCTTCTGATCACTGGATAAGCCTAAGAAAGCTGAAGGCAATAAGGGGTCTGGGTTGCATTTACAGTTGACAGAGGTTAAACTGGTGGATACAATATTTCTTTCTTGGCAATTACATTCTTGCACAAATATCAGAATAAATCATTGACATCTGTTCAGAAGACTATGTTTATGATGGTGGGCATTGCTTAAAAGCATGTAGATCTTTCCCTGCTCACTGTTAGTAGGCATGGTATGAATCAAAAAAATCAAGATACTTTAGAAATGAAGTTTGGGTCAATATATTAGAATATATTTGATAACCAATCAGTGTCAGAGCTCTAGTTAGAGAAGATAGTTCAGGCACAGAAGGACTTTGGAGACAAAATGATATTGAGCCTAAATGTTCCAAAAACCCTCAGTAGGTTTTCACAGTAAGTTGCTGCTAAGGGACGTTCTTAGATTGCCATCAAGTTCCACTCTTAATTTCTGCCAAACCTCAAGGCCCAATCTCCATAGATAGTAGAGGAATGCTGGGAATTTTTCTTGTGAGATCACTGGCATGACACTGGTTGCCTGTCCCTGGCCAAAGAAGTCAATAAACTGGACATGTTTGTTTAGCAATTCAAGCAGAGCACAAATAATATTGTGTAGCAGCCTGTTTATTTTATTAAGGTGTTTTAAATTGAGCTGCATTTATTGATATATTATGGTTCACCTTTAAGTTAACTTTTAGTATCTTATAAAATGTCTAATTCAAAGCAACTTTTCAATTGGCCTTCATTTTTTTTTTTATAGTTTTTTTAATTATTTGCCTTCTTCATCTGACTCTTTCCAGCTTTCAAATGGGGGGTCACTGACCCCATCTAAAAAACAAATGTGCCGTAAGGCTACAAATGTATTGTCATTTCTACTTTGCATTACTCATCTTTCTAGTCAAGCCAACTCCTATCCATATTCCAGTCTCTTATTCAAATCAATGCATGGTTGCTAGGGGAATCTGTACCCTAGCAACCAAATTTCAGAAACTGCAAACTGGAGAGCTAAAAAAGCTAAATAACTCAAAAACACAAATAATATAAAATTAAAACCAGTTGTAAATTATCTCACAACATCACTCTCTACAGCATACTTAATTTAAAGATGAATAACCCCTTTAAAAAGGGAGGGAACACATGGTTGTGTCTTTTTTTTTGTCTCTATTTTATGGAGGGGGTGGATTTTGCTTAGTGATTAGATATGATGTGATGATTGCCATAAATATTGTGTACACCATTTCCTACTATGATCCTGTTTATGAACCACTGAGTCTGGCACCCAAGGTCATTCATGAAAGTCTTAAAGAATTATAGTTTAGCCTAGAGATTAGTTTAGCCTAGAGATTCTTCCAATACTTATGTGAGGGCCCAAATCACATATAGCAGTGCTCTACTCTTGAGCAGAGCTAGATAAAGGCACCCAAATATTTTTAGCAGTACAGAAATGCAATCTTATAGGTATGAAGTAACCAAAATGGTGTTGCTGTTCAATAAATATCTTTGCCACTCATCTTTAATCCAAATGTAGGGTATGATGGGCCCCCTCTGTGTTTTCCTTTGCCTGTAATGTGATTGTTAGGGCCCTTCTACACATATCAGTGACAGAGCCTTGGTGTCACTCACTGCATGGAATTCTAGAAGGCTCCTTCTGTTGATAGTAAGTTTAGGATGAGAAGCCTTAAACCTCTGTCCCTTGCCCTTCATGCGAGTATAAGCCAGACTCCAGATCGACTAGCTGTTAAATATTAACATGACCCGTTCATGTACTAGCTATCCGGCTAACCATTAATATCTGTTTACTCATTCATGACCTCTGCAAGTATGTACCAGGCTCCTGGCCTGCAAAAGTCAACATTTTCTCAGTCAGAAGACTTATTATATTTTTCACCTGTCTACCAATGACTGAATGAATCAGATGTGCTGTTCCACTTAGCACTCTAGGAAAAGAGCACACATTCGCTTACCTTTTCTCTTCATTGTACTGTGCAATAACATAGTGAGATAAGGTGGTATTAAAATAATATTGATAAAATATTAAGCTTTAGCAGACAGGATCCTGGGAGGCATTTGCTGATTTTCTTTGTAGGGAAATTATAAAGTCTGCCATTCAAAAAAAAAAAAAAAATGTTAATCCATCCAGTTTGTATAGTCTGAGACTATTAAAAGCCATCAATACACATAGAGTTAAAGAGTCAAGGTTCTATACCATCCTGTATGCATCCCAGAGAGGTATTTACCCACAGGAATAGTGAAAGTGACATTCTAAGTGTCTTTCAGAATACCCACTTCCATGCGTCATAGAAACCCAGCTAGACCACCAACAGAGGAGGCCGGCACATGGCATTTTGTGAATGTGCCACTGAGCTCCACAAAGATCTACAAGGGTCATTTTTCAAGACAGAGGTTATGTAGCATCTAACATTTCCCTTTTGTTCTTTTTGGATATAGGATGCACTCCAATGAAGAGGAGTCATGTTCATCTGCTCTGTCTATCAGAGATAAAGAGTTTCAAGTGAACATTGGCCTGCCACGTTGTATTCTCTGTCTAGAACTAACTTGCTTTTAAAAGCTAACGTGAAAAACCATACCAATGAAAACAACAAAGAAGAATATTATGATGTCTATTGGCCTGAAATAGCCAGCATCATCAAAACCAAAATAATTAAGCTTTGAACCTTCTCCATGACATTGGAAATGATATTAGACATTGCAGTTCTATGGAGGAACACTTGGGGGCAGATTCACTAAAGGGCGAAGTGGTTACGCTAGCGACTTTTCAACAGCGTTGAAATTGCCAATTCACAGGCGCAGGTGCCAATTTGCTAGTGAACGGGACCGTCACTAGCGGTCATTCACACTCTTATCACCAGTCGACTATTTGCTCTGGCGAATGATCGTTTCTCTGGAAATTCACTAAAGTGCTGATATTATTGAACGTTGCCTCTTTCGCCAGAGTTGACTTCGCCACCTTAGACCAGGCACAGTGCTTAAAAGAAGCCAGATCTTCCTCAATCTTCTGTCACTTATATACCGTATATACTCGCGTATAAGCCAGGATTTTCAGCACCCAAAATGTGTTGAAAATCCTACCTCGGCTTATACGCGGGTCAGCTGCCTTACCGGTAAATTTCTAGCGATGAATCCCCCTCCCAGCCGCGAAGAAAGAGCAACAGCGCAAGTGTAATCTAGGCGTAATAGCATGACAGCTTTGTTGAACTGCGCTTGCGCGTCTCCTCCTCCATTCCGTGATTCGCGAGTGCGCGCACCGTCTTCTCTAGTCCCGTGCGCGCAAAACAGTTTCCTCGCCATGGGTCAGGGCAGCCGGAATCCAGGTTTCCCAGCACCTTAAGCAGCGACCATCATGTTGAGCAGCGAATCACAGAGCCGCCGTTGAGTGATCCTCCTGGGACAAAGCCCTAACACCTTCCCCCGGAGGAGCCATGGCTGAGCAGACGTACTCCTGGTAAGCGAAGCTGCGGGTGAGGAGGATGAGGGGGGAGGGAACAGGCCAGTTGAGACGCGCTGTGTTTGTTATGGGCACTTGCAGGGATGCCATGTTTGCGGCCCTCCATCTGTTGTCCAGCTATCACTTTCACCAGCGCATTCACAGCTCCTGCATGTTGTAGTGAGGCATCCCAGCCGCACGCTGACGTCATCAGCTCAGCGCCGGCTGCAGGAAGCAGTATCCCCGGCTCTCCCCTTCTTATACACGAGTACCGTATATACGGTATATCTCTCAGTCTGAATTGAACTTGAACTTGTTAAGGGTTATTTTAAGGGTTATTTCCTGCTTCGTTTGCTCATTTCTCGGGCCAGGTAATACATTTCAGTGATGCAGTGATCATGGCTTGATTTTTAACATTAAACCGACTGTTTGATATTTCTGAGACTTTTGTCTAGGCTTATACGCGAGTCAATAAGTTTTTCTGGTTTTCATAGGTAAAATTAGGTACCTCGGCTTATACGCGGGTCGGCTTATACACAAGTATATACGGTACTCATATCATGTGTGTCGAACATACATTAAAGTTGCAAAAATGCTGGCGACTTTTTCTTTTTTGAAGGGGAATTGCCTGCAATAGTCCTGACTTAAACATTTTTTGGCTGACTTGAACTTTTTTGGGTAACTGGTTTTCTCCAGACATTTCATAACATATGGAACATTAATTTTACAGTGGGCTCATGTGTAGGGCATTATATTAACTCTCTTGTCTTTATTAAGGTTCCCTGGATATGTGTAAAAAAATGGCAACTTCAAGCATTTGCACAAACATTTATAATAAAGACCTCCATACAACTTTAAATTACCCGCCCTATGCAAATTGACCTAAGCGCAAGATCACAAATTTTCGGTAAGAAATGCTTGCACAGCTGAAGTAACATTAGTGCAAAGTCGCCATCATTTGTTGCCCGGGACGAAACTTTGCATTTTAGTGAATTACCATATTCGTAGCGCATTTGCGTCTGGCGAAAGTGGTGCAAGGGGTGTGAAGCTGACACTGGCAAAAATTCGCCCGTTAGTGAATGTGCCCCATGGATGGGGAAGAAGTAATGTTTTGGGAAACACAAGCATAAGTGGAGAGATTTAGGGCAAAGTGTTTATTTTTTGATAGGCAGCTTTAAGTTCAGTGATAGATTTCAAAGTAGGACATATTCTGGGTCTGATACATTTCAGTGGGTTTATTTTTATGTTCAGGAGATTTTAATAGAATTAACATTTTGCCCAGTAATCTAACGCTTTATTTCTTTTTATTTTACTTTGTCATATTATGTGTAGATGTAAAGAAGTAACATCCAGAAAGAGGTGTATCAGTTATCCTAGTCGATGCCATGAACATCTGGATAGGATAACGCATTACTATAATAACGTGAGGCTTTACTGCTATTTTAGGCTGACTGTCTGACTTCTAACCAATTACTGTTGCCTAATTTAAACTGGCAGTTGGTTGCATGGCAAGAGGGGGAAAAAAGATTTCCAGAGGATAGCATATGACAATCTGTCCATTAGTTTCATGTAGCAAGATAACAGTAAGAATGCATTCTCCAGCACTCCTGTCCATTAACATAGTGGTGGAGGAGATTGTGAAACATTATCTTAGCCTCACAATTGTATGCTTTCCACTAAAGTATATTGCAAAACATTAAAGACGATACCCTAGCCGCTTACAGCATTTATGGAGATTAAAGATTAGACGTGCCTTAGGTCCTCATTCACATTTTCCCGTTCATTGAGTTTCAACGCAAGTAAGATTAGTTTCTCCCAGCAATGCACTTGCTGTGACTGCCATGTTAGGCTAAAGCCATTGTGCAGATCTAAAATAGAAGCACTGGCGATTGAGGTGCCAAAAATATTTAAGCATTAGATCATTTTAATAATAACAAAGATACCATAAAGGGTTGAAAACGATTTAACCTAATCTTGTTGGTGCATTTTATTTTCTGTATGACTATGACGATTTTGATTCATCCAGGTCATGGTATATCTAGTATACTATCTGGTTAATATAAAACAACTCAGCAAGTCCAGTTGTTTTAGATGTACTTATACTAGATATTTATGTGCTAGACAACTATGTTTTGAGGCTAATAAGTATCTTATTAGAGACAGTTTCCTGCTTGTAAACTAGGGTTGGTGGCTATATGGGCATCATTTAAAAGGTTTAATATACATTTTAAAGAAAACCGATAGATTAAGAATGGAAAGCAAAGTGCCATACATAGGTGCTAATCTGAAGCTCTGCACTTTGCCATATATGTAATGGTCTTAAAACAGATGAAAATGAAGATGGAATGCATTTAATCACCGTCGTGGTTGATCTATGGCTACAAGTACGATGTGTGCCATACATTATTAACTATCTTTAGATAATAGTGCAAACAGATTTTGAGCAGAGATTATACATCATTCATATAAGTCACCATCCTAGTGAAGTTTACATTCGAAGTTGCCTTCCACAAAGATAACATTTTTAGGTAGGTTCCTCAAATGTTCTATTTAATCCACTATATTCATCATTGAAACTTATATAACTTTTTAAAACATGCAAGTTGTTGTACCACTTCACACATCCTATATAACTAGTAAGCTTTTGGGGCAAATTCACTAACCTCCGACAATTCGCCAGCGACAGCTTCACTCACATCGCAACACTTCGGCAGGCGTATATATTCGCCAGGACAATGCCAATTCACTAAAATCCGAAGTTGCGTCCAGGGCGCCGAACTCTAGTGAAGTTGCGCTAGCGTTACTGCACCAATCAAAGTAAAGTTGTGCTCACGTTGGCTAACTTGCATACGGCGGGAAGTTAAAGTTGAATGGTACATATATGTTGCAGCAAAAACATTACACTACACAAGGCCAGGGAAACCTTAATAAAATGTTATATTGCTCTACACATGTGCCCAGTGTATAGTTTATGTGCCAGATGTTAGGAAATGTATGGGGGAAGCCCGGGTACACAAAAATTTTTTACGAACTTTTGCAGCCTATCACCCTGAAAAAACTAAAAGACGCCAGCGTTTTTTGGGACTTTTTGAAAGTACCATTTTGAAAATTTTTCAACTAAAAAATTCAAAAGCCCTATACATTCCATTGCACTTCGCCTGGTCTGAACTGACGAAGGCAAGTCTGGCGGAACAGGTTATGTTCAGTAAAATGACCAAAGTCCTTAATTTTACATAAACATTTAGTTGAGTAGACCTCAACTTACATATATAACACTATATGATTACTCTCACTCATATATAGAATTTCCAGTTATATGTTGAATTTAATATTTTGAGTGTCTGCCCAAGAAGGCTTAAAATCTTACAAGTCTTTAAAAATCTTATATCCATGTGACCTGTCAGACAACTAACACTTCCTATGTAACATTACATCATTCACATTTCTATGTGATGCATGGAAGGGAAATTCCTTTGGTCTTAACAAATACAAAGCTGAATTTCATATAACTGGGCTTTACTTTCTCAAGTTACCTAGGAAGTTATAGAAACATCCAGTTGTATGATGAATCCATCTTCAACTCAAATAAAAAGAAACAGGTCAGTTGGGTGGTTTTAATGATAATCTATTTTATGTATTATTATCTGTTAAATAAGGCAAGTCCTGGTAGGTATTATGATCTTAAAAGAGAAAAATAACCCTTATTAAAAAAAAAAAAACCTACCCTCCTTCCCCAGCCTAGCTGCTACCCTGGGCAAATGCCCCTAACTTTTTGCTTACCTCTCAGTGCAGATTCAGGGATTGGAGTTCACAGCAGCCATCTTCCGGGTCTTCGTGCCTTCTTCTGGCGCTTCGGTAATCTCCGTCAATTTTGGTGCATGTGCAGTTGTTGCAAACTGGGGAAATTGGTCCAACTGCATATGCACCACCACACCGGTCTCATACTCATACCAAAGACCCGGAAGATGGCTGCCATGAATTCTGATCTCTGAATCTGCACCAAGGGGTAAGTAAAAAGTTAGGGGCATTTGCCTGGGGTAGCAGTTAGGCTGTGGGGAAGGTCTATGTAGGGTAGGGGGTAAGGTTTTTTAATAAGGCGTTTGTTTCTCCTTTAAGCTTGAAACACTATAAATCTATTTCATGCAGTATGTAGAATATTTCTAGAAATATCTATAGTAGGTTTATTCAAGGAGAGTAACAAAAGACCCTGAAATATAGAGCAGATGTCACAATACAATGAAGGTTTTCATTCAACCAGGTCATGATATACAGTACCTAGTGAAGATGAGTCTAAAGTAACTTGGCTTTCTGAATTTTCTTGGAACCATTTGAACTTTCATCCAAGCAACTTCTTGAGTTCAGCCGAGTGGTAAGGAATTCCCTTAATGATAATACATTCACCAACATCCAGTCATAATGGTTCCAAGCTTATTCAAGTAGGTGTTAGCTGAAACTAATAGAGGTCTGTGCGTTTCATACAATGACAATAGTTAAATAGGGAAGACACAACTGGAGTCTGGTGCCTAACTGAGCCTAATATTCAGAAATAAATTCAATGGTGAATGTAATGCCTATTATGTTCTGCAGTTTACAGATGCCAAGCACTGAGTCACTCCATATCTGCAAAGGAAAATGTTGTCTATTAATTTTACCCATTTAGCAGGATAAAGTGCAGTATTTTTTGCATTTAACTTCAATATTTGTTACTAATGTGCAGAATAAAGAGCCACATACAGCTAGGATATAAGTGCTATAAAGAAAGAGCCTGCCATGTCCTGCTAAACAAAGAGAAAGAAAGTGGTGTTTAATTGGGGGCAGAAGAATTACAGTGGGAATTTGTGAAACCTTTGCCAAGATGCCAAGGCCCCTGCTAGGAAAATGTACCAAAATGACATCTTGTCTGTCCGGGGCCTGGAAGTTTACATTTGGGTGGAAGCACTTTTGTTTCTACAAGACTGAGATGGAAAGTTTTGCTTTTGTCATGCTCTGCTTTTTAAACACATGGGCCTTTCTTTCTGCCCAGTGCGTCAAGCATATAAATGACTCTCAGCCTTCCTTTAGCAAAAGATAACTCAAGCTGTCTTCCTCAGTGAGGTGGGTAATAAATAGTGATCCAACTTAGAGCTGAGACATTCTAACCAGTTAGATCTTCTGGTGTCCTAGAAAAGACAAGTAGATTCAATTACCATGGCATAGACACACATGCAGTGTCACATGCAGCACCCGCTGGAATGATAAATAAAGGCTTTGTTTCTTTTTTTCCATGAACCACATTGATTCCCCCAAACCTCCACAAGATACACAGAGGCATTCCATGGCAGGTGGTGCGCTGTGCAGTCAAGTCTGCAAAAAAAAAACAAAAAACGAATGGACACACCTGGAGAGCAATAAATAAGTTTATTTAATGTTTCTATGTTTCTGATTCTATATATATTTAAATGGGGCAACAGAACAATGGAATTGATTACTGTATTAGTAAATAAGTGAGGTCTGTTAAGATGTATTACCCTTCTGAGATTGATCAGGATTCAGTCTATGGCAAGAGAAGAATCATTTTTTAATAACTGAAATCAGCACAATTTCATTTTTTGTAACTTAGCTAATATATTTACATTCCCTCTTTATTTAACTAATAATGAAGAATGAAAGCATAACTTATGGTGAACACCTAACATTCTAATCTCCTTATGTAATAAAAGGCACTAAGTTTGCCCATGAGCAGTAACTTATGGCAACCAATAAGATATTTGATTTCGAACAGGTGACTAGTAAATGCTACTTGTTGATTGTTTGCTATGGGTTACTTAATAGAGGTCATTCACATTTTAAAAATCCAGTGTCCAAAAATGGGGCCCTTTCCTTAAGGACAGTGCTTGTGCCCCTTAGCGCTCTAGCACTTGTCCCCTGTGGAATAATAAATGACCCATAATTTCTTTTATTCAATAAAGGGTAAATAAAGGCTAATTTATGAAGTGCAGTGTGCAAAGTGCAATTTTCTAATTCACATTACCATGTTTTAATCCCACAATGCTCATTTGTTCCTCCCCAATTCACTATATAATTGTATAGTGGACCCTCTTAAGACCCCCCCCTTTCACCTCTTTTCTCAGTTTAGCAATCATCCTAGGCATCTACAGAAGATTGTACTATCTGAGCTGTCAGTTGAAAGATACGTGTCTTAAATCCAGAAGACAAGTTTGTCTTTAGAACTTGATCTATTTTGATCTATATATTCTTGTAGGAACTGACTTCCCCACACCATATTTATGTGGGATTTATCTTTTCAGCAGCTTCTCCTTACATGCATAACTGCAGCCATGTCACTCTTTCCTAATTTGAAGACAACAATGGAAACTACAGACACTGAGGGTAGAGAATTTCACGTAAATAGTACATTGCAATATTTTTTTTATTAATATTTGAACTTTCTTCTAAATATACATTTCAACATTATTGACATCTTATTAGAAATGGCCAAAACCACCCATGTTGCTTCCCTCTAACTTTAATGGAAACCATTGATATAGAAGGTTATAAACCTTAAAATAAACTTTGAGGCTGAGAACTGTCTATACCAGTGGTGTAAGATGTTTTCCCATATACAATGGAAGATGGTTCCAGCAGTTTTGGGCACCCAATGTGCCACTAGCCAAAAATAAGGGCTGAAAGATGATTTAGCTTGGCCATCAACTTTAACAATTCTTGATCAATAACCTCCAATAAGTCCATGGCATGATGGTTCACCAACTGAAACCTTGTTATATGAACCCAAAACCTCAAGCCTTGGGCTCATACAACTTATTTTGCCACAGGGAATAATAAGAATAATTAGAATATGTTATTTATGAAAAAAATTGATCGAATAGCTCTCGACCCAAAAACTCGAATCAAATTCAAATAAAGAAAAACCCTTGACTTTTCAATTCAATTTTGCACAACATTTTTTTTCTCCCATTGGAGTTTATGGGGTGTCATTTTTGCAGCAAAACTTGGCTGATCACTACTATTAACATCTTCAAATATTTCAAGGGACCTCTGCCATTGACTTCTACATAAACTCGGCAGGTTTTAGGTGGAGAATAGTCGAATTTGAAATTATGAAGGGTCAGCCTCTAATAAATCTCACATTTGAATATGAATTTGAGTTTAAATTCGAGCTGGGGAATTTATAACTTGAAGTTGTGAGTTTTTACCAAAAATCCCAGATAAAAAATTCAAATTCGAGTTTGAATTCGAACCTTAGTAAATCTGCCCCTTTAACACTTTAACACTAATGCCCATTAATTGGACTAAAATTCAAATGGGCAAATAACATTAAAAATCTTTGTCATATGCAATAGTATAGACAGATCTGATGAACATCTATAAGCTTGGGTAACAGTTCTTCTTTGCTTCGGGAGCTTCCTTGTCATGTTATAAAACAGCAGGAAGTAGCCAGTGCAAATAAAATGAAATACTTCACCAGTCTGCTGAAAGAATCTATTGCGTTATCAGAATTTACGTGGGAATGCTATAATTTACCCTAGAATATTGTAACGTGTTGTATTTTACAGTCTCATTATTATAAATTCTTGCCTGGATAAATCAGGGGAATAGCTTGGGCTCTGTTCTAACTATGTTTTATTCTCTCTCCCAGCACCTGTCATCTTTCTTCCCTATTTAATACACATACAAGAATATATCACCATGAGATCAATGTGGATGGAAAGAAAACTGAACAGTGACAGTTTCCATTTATTATATTCCCAGTCATGTGAGCTGGGAACTCACCAATCATTATCAAGCCATGAATAAATGAGTATGACAAGAAAGGCTCTATCCTCCACTGCTGCCAATTTAGGGGAACACTCTGAAAAGGGAAAAATAGAAAATGCGATTTCCGTCCTACCCAATGTTATGCGCATAACTGGCGTATTGATAGGCCTCCTGTGTAATAGAGACAGGTTTGTAAAGGAAAATATTGTTTTATGATACGTCGCCTGTGTAAGTAAGGCTAAAAGGCAAAAATGAGACATATATATTACATACACTGTAAATAGATATGTTTTGCCAGTATAACACAACTTCCTAAGTGGTATTTGCTCAAATTCACATGTTCAAAAGCAGAAGTGACAGTGAATCAGCAACAATAGGGAAGGCTGTGCTTGTCACCACAAACATTTATTAATTATGAAGTGGGGGAGGCCACCTAATTAAAATAACAACTAGATTCTCTGCCCTCTCACTCAGGAATAAAAAGAATATAAAAATCCCCTGCCCTTTAAATAAAAGTGGATTGTTTATCCATATATATCAACAGAAGGCCAACTATATACAGTATTACCTAGTCAGCACTGACCATTCATATACTCCCATTCACTTATATTTGCTTCATTCAGAAGCATATTTACCTGCAGATTGCTCTACTATGGTTAAATGACTTCTCCGTTCATTAAAAACTTCACTGGATAGAAGTTGTACGTTGGACAAGTATTGTCTACTGGGACCAATAATATTTCAGAAGACCATATCAGATGAGACGTTGGAACTCAAACCTAGGGTTCTACACCTCTCAAAACATGTAACTACCCTTTCTTTTTTTTACAGTTTCTCCAAACATGCAGAATTATTCTCTGTTGGGTCTCCTATGTTGTAGGAAGATGGGGAGGATCCACATATGTGTATTGGCCTGAACATCTCTTCTCTAAGTAGCAATAGAACAAGCATAAGACATTCACATACACACATGACTGAATAAAGAGTGATCGGTGTAATGCAGTGATCCCCAATCCCTTGGCCTCAAAGCAGGTGCTTATATTTGAATTCCTGGTTTGAAGGCAAGTTTTGGTTGAATAAAAACCAAGTGTACTGCCAAATACAGGCTGTCAGTCCACATAAAGGGTTCCAAAACAGCCAATCGCAGCCCTTGTTTGACATCTCCAGGAACCTTTTGCATACTTTTTACATTTGAATGTGGCTCACAGGTAAAAAAAGATTGGGGACCTCGGGTTTAATGGGTCAAGTTTGTGACCATTAAGCCATGCACCAATCAAGCTTTCCCAACAGTGCTTAGACCCAAACACAAAGGCAAGTTCAAAAGTATAGGTGTGTATATGAAAACCTTTATCTGTAGGAATGCAGTCATTTCAGCTAGCTGGAAATAGTGAAATCTGCTAGAAAACCCCCTCCTTCCCATTTACATGAGATGCTGATTTTATCATGGAATACTTTAAAGCCTGGAACAGCCAACGATGGACCACATCTTATTCCTTTGCTTAATGTGACTAACGTGGATCTGATAAGGGAATCAGAGGACACTTTTACATTTGATATTAGAAGCATGATGGCTTAAAAACTTCCTTATAATTGAGGTTTAATTTGATTTACTGAGTACATCAATATACATAGAGCTATTTCAAAGACAGTACTGACAGTTGACACACACGTATGTATACAGTATTCAGAACACATTGATTCTGAGCTAATTTCATTAAAATGCCAAGTTAAAATAATATTGTTTTTCTGCAACAATGAAGTAAACAATGGCACCCACACCTTTGTGTTTGGAACACATTTTTCCTCCCATTTTTTTAGGAGGTTACAAACAAGTGTTTTTGGACAAAATAAATAAAAAGAGCAGTTTTATATCTTTAAGTACCCAAAGCCTAGAGCAGTGTGAATTTTACACACACATTGTTTATTTTTCTATACCGAGCATGGAATGCAAGACTTGTGTGGAGACTATACTTGTTTATTTTAGTACCAGAGGATTAAGTTTCGCTATCACTGAAGTACTATGGCATTGGTGGGAAAATACAGTTGTGTATGTGTCAGAGGGAAATGGGACACCACCAGGGGGAACAGTCCAAAATTCTCATTATTGGCAATACAGGCTTTTATACTGACACAGATGATGACACAATAAGGTACCGTATATAGAATTTGTAAAGATAATAGATAGAAACAGATGCAGTCTAAAGACAGGCATGGACAGAATACTAAGAATGAATCTTGAGCTGTTTTTCTCTTGATATATCAAAAATATAGAAGAAAAAACCCTCCATACAAAACTTCCGGCTACAAAAGTTCACAAAAAGGGAGTATATTTCGGCTGCAATGAGAAATGATCCTTGACCTCCAGCCTACTATTGGATAAAGACATGGGGAAACCAATGTTCAGGTTCTGCATTCTGATCAGCATCTCACCACCCAGATCAGTGAAGTGCCTCAAACCTAACATATGTAAGTAGCAGACGAAGTAAGTTTGCAGTAAGCAGGTGCTTATTCCTAGTTTGGAGGAAGGTTTTTCTTCCATAAAAAAGGTGTGCTGCCAAACAAAGTCTCCTGTCAGATGCCAGTACACCTGGTTTTTATGCAACTTAATCATACCTCCAAGCTTCGAATTTGAAAATAAGCACCTGCTTGATGCCAATGAGAGCAACATTCAAGGGGTTGGTGAGAAACATGTTGCTCACAAGCCACTGGTTGGGAATCACTGCTCTAGATCTTAAAGAAGAACTAATGTTAAGTCCCCACTGGCCCCCCTCCATTGGCCTCCCTCCCTGCCTCCCCCTGCACAGTCTTTACCCAGAATTCTGTCCCCTCTTGAAATAGTGACTGCACATTCAGAGTGAGCGAAGCGGAGCTCATGGGCGCCATCTTCTTCTCTTCGGTAATCTTTGTGTACTCTTCCTCCACTTTGGCAATTTCCATCTCTTTCTGTGCATGCACAGTTGTCGTGAACCAGAAGATTGCTCCAACTGCACATGCGCCATAACGCAGCTCACTTCACGAAGATTACCGAAGAGAAGAAGATGGCGCCCGTGAGCTCAGCTGCATTTACTCTGCATGTGCGGTCACTATTTCAAGAAGGGACAGAATTCTGGGGTAAGTCTGTGCAGAGGGGAGTCAGGGAGGGGGGCAAATGGATGGGCCAGTGGGGACTTAACATCGCGGAGGATTTAGTTCTCCTTTAAGGATCTGGTAATAACCCAATGCCAACAGGCTAATCCCTCACCCATATGGTATGGCTTCATTCCGTAGCAACAAATAATTATAAGAGACACAAGGGTGATCAAGAGAAGAGATAAGGCATTAAGAGTTAGAAACACTTAAAAAAAGTAGGTCCCTGCAAAACAACTAACTTTTTTACATTATTAACTTAATATATTGGTTACATAATACACCAGGGTGCCTGACCCAACTCAAATGGTAGACAGGGTAAAAGTGAATGCATATCAACTGTCATTAATATTCATGGAACGGTTATGTGATGATAAAGGTTAGACTACAAAGTGGGGCCACAACCCAAAAAATCTCAAAACATATGGTTTACATGGTTTACTGTTGTACTTGTGAACTGCTGCTAATACATATCATACTTTAAGATTAGTACTCCCATAATTGCTTGAAATTTAAGAGGTGTGATTTTATGATTAACCGAATTTCTGTTTTGGAACTACTCTTCTTGGACTTGAGAATGTTAAGCGGGATTTAGAAAGGTCATTGAGAGCATTGTCCCGCTTAGAACAGTACTAGAAAGGTCACAGGAAACATGGCCATAGGCAGTCTTGGATTAGCATAAACAGCAAGACCACTGCCCACACTAAAAATCCACATAAATGCAAATAGGATTCAGTTTTAAAAAAGTCTGCAAGAGCCAAAACATTTCTACTTCATTTAAGCAGTGTATTTCTTTATATAATGGAAGGGCTGCCCCTTCTATGTAGGAAACACAGGCGTACTCTTTCTGAAGTGCTCACAATCAACATTATTGAGGTAAATAATGAAGTACATTCCAAGACAGTATTAACACAATTGATTTATTGATGATTACACAATGGGAGGTTATCTTTTGCTAATTGACTCAGTAAATATGCTGCATTAAATTGCACCGCTTTGTGTGTTATCAGCCGCAGAACATGAAAAATCAAACATTCGGTGCCACTTCTAAAACTGTGTGGTCATTGTGGGAACAAAGAAGCCACTATATTTTCTAATCTCAATATCAATTAAGTCACTAGATGAATAGAATCTTGAAATTCTTGAATGATGCATGGAGAAGGATCTTGTATTTGACTTCGGAAGAGAACACAAGAAAAGCTCTTTGTCTCAAAGGTCACCTGTGAAATGTAGTGCAGGTTCTATAGTCAGAGCTTGTTTAAAAGCAGCTGGACTGCTGTAGGTTGCCCACCCTTGCTTTAAAGTTTTGGATTATTTAAATGGGACTAAGAAAATTTACAGCAATAATAAATACGGAGTTACTTATTTATGGAGCTTGTTTTTGCATTCAAAGATAAGCAGATAATGTAAGGTCTTCATTTCTGAATGAAGTCAAAATATATTATGGGGCAGATTTACATAGGGTCGAATATCAAGGGCTAATTAACCCTTGATATTCGACTGCCGAATGTAAATCCTTCGAGATTCAATATCGAAGTCGAAGGATTTACCGCAAATAGTTTGATCGAACAATCGAACGATCGAACGATTAAATCCTTCGAATTGTTCGATTCGAAGGATTTTAATCCATCGATCGAACAATTTTTCTTCGACCTAAAAATTGTTAGAAAGCCTATGGCCTATGTACTTCGACTATCGAATAGTCGAACGATTTTTCGTTCGATTGGAAGTTGAAGGTCGAAGTAGCCAAAAAAACATTCGAAATTCGAAGTTTTTTTTCTTCTATTCCTTCACTCAAGCTAAGTAAATGGGCCCCTATATCTCAACTTATATATAACATATATCTGTTTATTTTAGAAGCTCAAGGTTTATGGTGTGCTAGAGGGCTCATTTATGACTACAAATTGGCATGTTTTTTTAACCACAGTACAGCCATTTCATCTTAATTCCATGTAACTTCAGCCATGAGGTGGCTATGAGGCTGCTATGGGCAGATGTCTTAAAATGAGCATAATATGACTTGAGCATAATATGACTTAGTGATGGGCGAACTTATTTGCCAGGTGCAAATTTGCGGCAAATTTGCCCCGAAAATTTCAGACCAATTTAGACCAGTGGCGATAATAGGACGCACATTGACTTTAATGGGCGCCTGTGTCAAAATCGCCATTTTGCTAATTTTTCGACAGTTTCGCGAATTTAGCAAGAAATTTGCGAAATTCGTGGTGAAGCAAAACGGGACAAATTCGCCCATCACTACTTGTGGTTCAACATGAACTGGATGCAAGTGCATTAAAATCGTCAGTGTTTAGATCAAAATGATATATATGCTCAATTCTTTAGCCACAAGTTGACACAGGCCAGTATGGGTACCTTGGAACTGCCACCACCTTTGGTGGTAGTGGTGACTCCAGGGTTCCCCTGTGTCAGTAGGTGCAAGTACCTAGAAAGAATGGCATCAACTAACACAATGACTGTGGCAAACTTTGCTTGACCATGTGGGTATTATTAGCTCCGCTTGGATTTCAGTCTCCCTAAGCCTCCTATTCACAGACTGACTGGTTATATTTCCTTCATGAAATTATATTTGATTATTAATGATAATTTTATTATGATTATATTTCCAAAGTGTTATATTTCCTTCATGAGAAGCTGTTTTTGACTTAGAAGAACAGAGGTTGTGTATGATGTCACTGGAGGCATTTCTAGATGAAAGTGGCCATCAGTGTAATTTTCCTGGCAAAGCATTAGCAGGACCAACTTCCCCAGTTAGTGCATCGCCTGCACAAAGAGACCCCATAAACTAAAGGTGGCCATAGACGTAACAATTACGGTCTTTCTTGGAAAAGATTATTCATTTTGATACACACGCGTAGAGCTGAATCATCAGATATACAGGTAGAAACAATAGAATTCTACCTGTATCTAATGATTCAGCACTAACAATGGCTGATGTTTGGGGGCCTTCAAAGGCACCCTATCAAAATTTTCTGTCCAGCCTGATCGATGAGCCAACCGATATCCAAGTCTTCTGCTGGTCGGCTCTTTTCCCACCATACACGCACCGAATATCGTACGAAAATTTGTTTTCAATTATCTGTGCGTCTATTGCCACCTTAAGACAACATATGCATTACTACTTTATAGGTAGTACTACTCAGTATAGTAGCTATTTTGATCAGTGCTTTAACATTGCTGGGTTTTGCAAACTCCGTTCTTGGTTTGTATAGTACGTGGCCCTACTAAAACCTATACACCAAAACCAATCATGTTTGTGCTGACAGTTAGTTATGACAACAAACATGGTAAATTACAGGATTTCGTGGTTTAAGTTTCATTTCTAAAGGAGGTATGTCTTTGAACAGGAATAAGTAATATATAAGGAAT
The DNA here is from genome assembly GCF_017654675.1 of Xenopus laevis. Taxonomy (NCBI): domain Eukaryota; kingdom Metazoa; phylum Chordata; class Amphibia; order Anura; family Pipidae; genus Xenopus; species Xenopus laevis. The sequence continues at coordinate 120,067,319 of NC_054375.1, read as the reverse complement.
AAGTATATATAAGTATATATATATATTTGACCAAAGGAAAGCCAAAGCCATCACAACCTACATTATTAGATCACAAGACTTGTAGTGTAGGGTTTAGCCCTATATCCTCTGCATTGTTTGTAGCTGGAAACTGGAAGACAGGATATCCTTTGCTTATTCTTGATTGAAATCAAAACCAGCATTTGTACTCAAACCCCCCACAGTCTTTCATCTGCTTTATTGTTGTTGGGGTTTTTTTTTTTTTTCTAGAAAATCCCTGCAATAAAATTCTGGAGGATAGTTTATCTTTCTTTTAATTCATTATTTATTTTGTCTATATTTATTAATGCTTCAAGTTCACAAATGATAATTAGTAGCGCAACATAACTGCTGACGATGTTGGATGTAATTCACTAGTAAAATAGTTACAGTTAAAGTCTTTCATGTTTATAACAGAGTTTTCTCAAAATAAAACGAACGTAAAAAGTAAAATGATTGTCAAACAAACGTGCATTTTGAAAAGCCTTTGAATCATTATATTCAGTGAAGAAAATTTCCAATGCAAAGCCAATAAGATTGGTTTTGTTTCTTGCCCCCTCCCCCCTTTTTGATATGTTGTTTTTAATGTTCCTCCCTCTTTCCATTCTATTGGTTAACTGATGTACTTCTGTGATTGGTGGGATAGCGTATATAGTTAGTACACCATTTTGTTCTTGCTCAGCCTATGATTAAGTGCCTGAGTGCATGAAATGCGTAAGGCTATGTATTAATTTACTTTATGGCTTGAAATAAAGATCTGAGTTCTTTTACAAGCCTGTTTTTGTGGGACCTGTGAGTGCATGCTGTCTTCTGTTTGGTTGGATGCCTTTGAATCATGCCAGCTACATTCAGTTATCACCATACACCCCTCCGATCTTTGTCAACCCCTTTGAGAGTCTGTTTTTCCAAATGTCCCACCTATATAGAATAATTGGAAGATATAAGGCTTTGGTAACTGCACTCTGGTATATTGACGCTGCATATAACTAATATCTGTGGCTTCATGTATTCGCATATATTACATATATATAGAATTTAAACCACCTCGAATAAATTAGATATCCCCTAGAAGATATGTGAGCATATAGAGGCACAGTTACACAGGCTAAATTCCTTTGTATGGTCACATACTTTGAGCTGAATTTTAATGGTAAATTATAATTGTATAAAATGTATAGTTTTTTAGTATATTATCCTCTGTAATACACATTGATTTAGCAAACATGGAATTACCAGTATCATCCAACCCTGTAACTGTCTCTCACTATTGGGGTATGTTGGTACAGTTATGGTTATGGTTATGGTTATGATTACAGAAAGGATGTCTCCCATAGACTCAATTTTATCCAAATAATCCAAAAATGTAAAAATGATTTCCTTTTTCTCTGTAATAATAAAACAGTACCTTGAACTTCATCCAAACTAAGATATAATTAATTGGAAGCAATACCAGCCTATTGGGTTTGTTTAATGTTTACATGATCTTCTAGAAGACTTTAGGTATGAAGATCCAAATTTGGAATACTCCAGGTCTCAAGCATTCTGGATAACAGGTCCCATATGTATTTGTATTTGGCAATGGTTGGACTTAGCACAAGGTACAGAGTGCAGCATTGTGCCAGCTCTATACCTAATACTTAATGCCTGCATTAGCTCACTTGAGATTAGTTAATTACAATAACTGTTTGTTTGCTAGAACCTTATGTCCCTGTTCATACAATCATCACTACTGGGACAAACATATAATCAACACATATTTTTTTCTGCTGATAAAAACACACATTTTGTTAAGGTGAAATGGTTCCTCTTAAGTTTTGGTTGAGTCTAAAACCCAACCAAGGCTAGAAACAAAACTATGATAAATTCATAAATGATTAAAAAACAATATTTTTCCTAGTAAAAAGAACAGATATTTGCCAAAGGACAGAGATAGGAGATCAGGCAGTTCCTATAAAACGAAAGGAAGAACACAACACTTGGGGCTTTGTTTTTCTCCTCCCTGCATAATTTCCATCCATTGCATCTGCTACTCCCTTTTACTTTCCCCTCACAGCAACAGGGCCCCAGGCATGAGAAATGGATGTTGACATCACATCTTGCATGCTGAGGAAACCCCATTGAAAGTATGTTGTTATGCATGCTCTGCCAATACACGGCTAATGCAACTTCTGGGAAGAAAGCAAGAAGTAAGAATCACTCTTCAGAGAAAGAAGGGATCATTGATAAAGATATTTGATAATACAGACTAAGTTTCCAGCAAGTGCACATAATATTTTACATTTAGTCCAACTACATTAGTATAAGGTATGCGATCCATTATCTGGAGGCCCATAATCCAAAACAAAGCTCGAAAATAAGTGAGTGCCATTTCCTGTAAAGTCCTATTTAAAGAAACGATTCAGAATTTTTGTCTAATTTGTTTTTCTTTTTTATAATAAAAAACAAAAATTTTTACCTAAACCCTTTTTGATGACAAAACAATCATACTTGCTTTGTTTTTAAATGTTTTAGTAGTCTTAGGGCAGGGGTGCCCAAAGTGTAGATCGGGATCTACCAGTAGACCTTTAGCTGGTGATCAGTAGATCTCAAGACACTGTCAACAAACAGCTTGAATAAAGCACCCTCCTGTTTCATGCTTTATTTCAGATATTTATTATGTTAAGGTTACATAAGAAATATCTATCTATCTATCTATCTATCTATCTATCTATCTATCTATCTATCTATCTATCATCATTAGTGATGAGCGAATTTTGTCCCGTTTCTTTATCTATCTATCTATCTATCTATCTATCTATCTATCTATCTATCTATCTATCTATCTATCTATCTATCTATCTATCTATCTATCTATCTATCTATCGGTCTGTCTATTATCTATCTATCTATCTATCTATCTATCTATCATCATTAGTGATGAGCGAATTTTGTCCCGTTTCGCTTCGCCGCGGATTGTGTGAATTTTGCGAAACTGCCGAAAAATTGGCAAAACTGCGATTTTGTTGCCCGCGTCAAAATCGACATTTCGCAAATTTCTCGTCAGTTTTGCAAATTCGTGACAAAACAAACGGGAAAGCGAAAATGGGCGGAGGCTTCGGAACCGTCGACGGCGGAGAAAAAACTTTCACGCCGGCGTCGAAAGTCAATGGGTGTCCGTTTATCGTCAGAATCACCACGGCAAATTCGTGAATTTATTCGCCGGTGGTGAAACAGGCAAATTCACGCCTGCCGAATGAATTTGACCATAACTAATCATCATCTATCTCTTGCTCCATATAGTCGAGAGGTGGCCATTTTTGACACCAAGTTCTGCTGTATTCCTCAATCTGGGCACAGCTTGTAAAGACTTCAAAGCTGTCTCAGAGCAGGATTTCCTATCACTTTCTGATGTCCCTAATTTGGAAAAATATTGGCAGTAAGTGCTAACATGTCTAAAGAGAATATTTTGTTGCAGCCAAACAATTATCTTATGATTCACTTCTGAATTCTTTGCTTGCGAGGGTCCATGCTGTGTTGTTCGTGTCCTAATCTCTTTATACATGATTTTGGGGGCCAAATTTCTTGTTACTCAGATTCCAGATTAACTTTTTATGTATTCAGTCATTTCCCAGAAGAGCCATCTTCATCTTCAGTAGTGAGACTTGAGATCCAAAAGAGTAATTGGGAGGTGACTGCCCTTCAGCTGCTGTTTGGACCATGAATATATTGTTAAGTTAATGCGAAGAATTTAAGGTTTAAAGCTATCAGGATGTCAAAAAATACCATTGGACTAAAATGAAGCGAAGACACACAATTTTTTCTTCCTTTTAAGTGCATATATATGAAATGTGAAATACCATTTAGAAGATGAATATTGACATTCAGAATGCGAATTATCAATGATAACATTATTAAACATGAATACAATTAATATGTAGTTACTATTAAGCTATAATATGGTAACAATAATAAAGTATTCATCGCTTTTTCCTAGAATACTATATATGCATATATAACTCTTTAGTTGAGTATTAGTGAGGGGTAAGTGGTTAAACACATTTTTCATGGGTTAGTAACAGGCATAATTGATCTTATTTGTAAGAATTTTTGCATGCCATTTTAGAATAATTAGGAGAGTTTTTTTTCGTAATTATAATTATTGTTGCAGGGTTTTTTGGTGCTCCTTATATTGTTGTAATGACACAGTAGAATACAATGAGAATACAATACAATGGGTCAGAAAAGTTCCATATCTTTTCAAGAAACATTGAGCATCAATATTTTAAAAGAGGAACTTGACGTGTAGGGAAGTGGTACATGAGGATATCCCTGCTAGACTGAACTCTGTTCTAGTGCCCCATAATTGGTAAATGAGATCAGGAATCTAACTGCCAGAATAAGTATTTCCTAGATGTCGATGATAGTGGTTGCTCTTGAGTAACATGTTGCTCTCCAACCCCTTGGATGTTGTTCCCAGTGGCCTCAAAGCAGGTGCTTATTTTTGAATTTCAGGCTTGGAGGCAAGTTTTGGTTGTATAAAAACAGGTTTAATGCCAAACAGAACCTCCCATAGCCAATCACAGCCGTTATTTGGCCCCCCAGGGACTTTTTCGTGCTTGTGTTGCTCTCCAACTCTTTTTACAATTGATTCTGGCACACAGGTAAAAAAAAAAGGTTGGGAACCCCTGGTTCCAGGTAACCACAGAGGTAGATGGAAGTTGTGATATGTAAATAACAATGTATGCCCCATTGCAGTGTATAGGTGTATGGTGTATACTGGTAAAAACAGGGATGCCTTGAGTCCTTTGGTACTGTGTTCTGCACTAATGTCAGATTTTCAGTCAAGAGTTATAGTATGTACAGAGCACAGCCAGAGCATGGACGCAAGTACTTTTAGAATGAACACTAAGGGCAACACATTTGCACCCCTTAGAACTTGTGTCGAGGATACCTGTAAATGACCCATAAGGTAGAGTATGGCTATGACTATAAGAGACGTTTAAGCTCAATTTTCTTGCGGCTTTATTTGGCACATCTAGTGAACTTCTGGCAGTGGGGAAACCTACGCGTTTCGTGCCTTCTCTCCCGGCACTTCGTCAGGGTCGAAGAAGGGTGAGCTCCGATACATTCTCTATACCTATTTTTGTGCTTACTTATGGCTATGACTATACTTTATAGCTTTATGGCAAGCCACAGAATTGTAGCATTATAATTGCAGAAAGGATTATCTGCCTGTACTTGAACATGGCACTTTTAGCAGTTCAGCTTTCAGGGGACAGAACAGCATTTTGACTGCAGGTACAAGATGATTTCATTGACACAGAGGTAACCTATGAGCCAAAATACATGATGCAACAATGGCAGAAACATGTTACTAAAAAAAAGTGGATAATCTACTCTCTATTGTAATTTCCAAAGATATCAGTGACTGTAGATGCAGTTCTGCTACAGAAAATGTAATCCTATTGATATTTTATGTAAAGCAGGGTAACATCTCATGACCATGTGACTTGCTCTCTCTGCATATTGAAGAGTTTCTTCTGGATCGAGAACAATACTACCTTTAAAGTCAAGGTAACAACTGTTTACACAAGAGAAAGAAATTACATTTACAATGGAAATGAGGTAAACATATCCTTAGGCCAGTTTGCAAATGGTACTGCAGGTGAAATTGATGCACTTAGAGTTATGAAAACCTAGGCATAACGGAATTGTGTAAATATAAATCTATATGCGGTTACTCTGCAGTGGTTTGTGGGTAATGTTTCTTAAGCGCTTTTTTTTATTTAATACAATGCTATGGTACACCTCCAAGGATTAACCCTAAACTCTAGACATTATTTAATGTTAGTTATGTTGGTACTATGATTATTGTCTGCGATGAAGGACATTTCAAAAATGACTCAAACAACTTTTCCATGTTTAGAATGTCTCGCTTCTTCTGGTGTTGTCCAACTTCTCAGATAGTAAGGCCATTTTTGGGTTTTTTTTGTTCCTGGGCCAGCTGCAAAGTCTTAAATGTTCTCTTTCTAATCAAATGTTTAAAAAGCCTCAAATGTTCTCTCTCTACTTTTTAATGTATCTTATATTTAACAGTTGATTCTCATTCTCTTCTCCTCCTGTAGTTAAAATACCCCTTGCTTCAGCTAAAACAGGAAAATCTGAACCAAGTTCTCTCTAGTTTAGATTCTTGAATTGTATTATGTAGCTTTACTGATAACCATTAACCTTGAACTGTTTCTAAAAGTTTTTTGATAAGTAACACTTTCCCAGATGTACCAAGGCCTCAGTGAGCATTTTTTTCCTTCAAATGAATGTAATATCTGTTTTGCCAAAGTCTGTGGGGTATATCCAAATTTAGTACAGGTATGTTACCTGTTATCCAGAATGCTTGGGACCTGGTAGTTTCTGTAATTTGGATCTTCATTCTTTCAGTCTACTAGAAAATCATTTAAACATTAAATAAACCCAATAGGCTGGGTTTGCTTCCAATAAGAATTAACTATAACTTAGTTGGGATCAAGTTCAAGGTACTGTTTTATTATTACAGAGAAAAAGGAAATCATTTTTAAATCTTAGAATTATTTGCTTATAATGTCTATGGGTGATGGCCTTCCAGTAATTCAGAGCTTTTTAATGGGTCTCTGGATAATGGACCCCATATCTGTAATAAAGTCAAACTTGTTGGAATGAACTACAGTATACTACTAAGCCACAACTTTTCTTCTTTTATTGTGCTTCTAATGCCTTGTTTTTTTTATCTTTTACCAATTTTAAATTTTCTGTTCTTCTCCCTTTTCCTTCTCCTGGGAAACAAAGTGAGATTTTAACAACTGTTAAGCCAATCACTATGCTGTTCCTATGGTTTGTCTGTCAGGTATTAGTGCTACCAGGTTATCTATTATTCACAATTGAACATCCTAAAAAGAGTGGAAAAAGTTAATTTATCAATTAACATTATAAGAGAAAGAACGTGATTTAAAGCTGAGCAAAACAAAAGAGCATAAAACAAATAAAAGCAGGGTAAAATTACATGGAGGCCAAAAAGGGAAAATGGTAGAGGGCACTATGGATCAGAAGCAAAATGAAAAAGGTAAAACAGGAAGATAGAGGAGAAAAACAACTGGGTTAAAATTTAGAGTATCAAAAAAGATGCACAAGAAAATATGAGGCATGGAGGTGGAAAAAGATGGAAGTATTAAAACAGGCTGTGAAAAGAGCAGATCAAGGAATTGAAATTGAAAAAAACATAGAAAAGGTAGGGAAAATAGGTCTAAAAAATACAATTCCTACATTGTCTCCTGGCTTGCTGTTATGTATCAATACTATGCTGCCAGGGCATACTAGAACACATAGTAACATAGTCATTTAGGTTAAAAAAGACACACATTCATCTAGTTTAACCATTTGGTCTAAATGAAACCTGATCCTGAAGAAGGTGAAAAACCCCACATGACCAGTACCTGGATTAACTTTATACTACAAACTAAATTCAGCCTCGTATTTTCTCACTTGCTATAAAGCTATCCAACCTCTTATTGAAGCTATCTAATGCCAGTACAGCAGCCACTATAAAAAAGCATTTTTTTTAATATTATGATGAAATCTCATTACCATGGATGCCTTCTTGTTTGTTGGAAGAACCTACTGGTGAATAAAGGGAGTTTATTTTATGGTTCCCTTATATATTTATATGTAGATATCATATCTTCTTTAGTGCCTCTTATCCAGTGAAATATTTCCCAACTTGCTCAACCTTTTCTCATAACTGAGACTTTCCATGCCCTTTATCATTAGTCGCTTTGCACTCTCTCTGATTCAATAATATTCCATTTGAGCACTGAAAAAGACTGTATATTCTAGGTGGGGCCTTACTAATGCTCTGTAAAGTGAAAGACCCTCTCCTCTCACCAATATATGCCCCTTTTAACACATCTCAATACCTTATTTGCCCTTGCAGCTGCTGACTGGTATTGCTCCCATTGAGGGTAGAAGTGGCTTGCATATTTTTACATCATAGTTGAATAACCTTACATTTATAAAAATGTAATTTCATCTGTTACTTAAACCACCCAGATTGGCAATTTAACTAGATCCTGTTGCAAAGATGGCACTCCATGGATGGATTGTATTGGCATATATACTGTAGAATTTCTTGTCTAATGCAAACACCAATCCTCAAGCCATTAATCAAAAAATGAAATAATAGTGAGCCCAATACAGAACCTTTCATTTTCTATGGAGGAATTGTTGGAAGGCTACACAGAAAGTGCACTGCATTGATCAGGCAGGCCTCCAACTGGTCAGCACTTACTCAATCCATCAAATTATGTTTGGAAATCTGAGTCTTCATGGATGGCTTCCTGACACTCTGGGTTCTACAGAGCTAATATGCCATAATGAACACTCCACCAACAGCCTTATGTTTCTTTTATAATCCAGAACATTAGACTGCAACTTTTTGGGAGCATGTTACCTATGTTATATAATCGTATTGCAAAGTAAATGCAGTTTGTATCTGTAAAAATAAATGATGATGACTGAGGTTTTCGTCATTCTCCTTCTGATATCTAGTGACTGTTCTGTGTCTGCCTCTGGGTACTCACCCCGTGCTTTCTATAGACCATATTTTACCTTCTCTGTTCTAGTTGACTGTCTCTCCAAACTTATTCTTAAGCTTAAAGTTATCCTTTTTCACATACATTGCATTAGCTAGACTTCTCTTTGGTGTAAAACTGTAGCATAGTCTATGCTAATGTCTCAGGAGAGACAAGAAGTATGGGAACTTCCTCTCATAAGTTTATGCACAAATATGAAGGCAAGGAATGTTCTGCGTACACAAAAATCATTTCCTTTAAATTTGCCTGGGAAACTGCCAACCCATGAGATTTTGTAGGACAGTAACATGGTGGTTAGAATTACTGCCTCATATTTTTAGAGACATTGATGTGATTCCTGTGTGGAGTTTGTATGTTCTCCTTATGTGTTGGCTTCCTCCAGGTGCTTTGGTTTCCTTTAAAAACTTGCTGGTAGGTTCATTGCCTTATCATAAAATTGACCCAAGTATATATAGTCACTAGTGTGCATGTAAAAGGTAAATCAGATTTACTGATGTCTGATGTCAATGACTAACTGTTCCGTGGAATACTTTCTTCAATACCAATGTATATTTCCTTTGAAAAAAATCCAGTTTCCTGAGCAAGCTGAGGAAGTTCCAAAATATATCCTGCACATTAATATGTTTTAGTTTTGTTTTATAAATGTCTTTAAGTCAGAAAACCACTGTCTAGGTTCATTGACAAGACCAACACATAATAACCCTTTTGTAATTGAGTCCCTGAATGGTGAAACTGATCTTCCATTCCATTCGGCATATTGATGCTCACCTGCTGTATCCCATGCCTGAGCCAATATGATAAAGGTCAGAATAACTAGTTCCCAGGTGTGTATTTTGTTCTACTATTGCACAGAAAGTCCTAAGTGATCAAATAGCAGGGGGAATCCAGTGCAATCAAATATCAGTTGTCTTTTAGTGCCATGTAAGTTTAATCATCATTTGTCTGCATAAAATGTTTCTGTTGTTCATTCTCAGTGTGAATTTTTTCCCCTCTTCTCTCCTTCCTGTGCAGCTTCCTCCTGGTACAGTGATACGACATACAACTTTCTTTTCTGCAGGGAAGGGAATTTCCTATTTTACCTTTTTTTATGGGGTCAAGGAGCAGCTTACACTGAAAAGGCCATTTATAACAATAAAGCAGTGTCAGTAAAAAAAAATTTAAAGCAGATGTTGAATAGAGAAAACATTCAGTCGATGGTCACTAGACCAGGGTGGTACTAATGAAATGAATTGCTGCTAGCACCCTAAATGAATGCATTTGTTCACATTATTCAAATACATTTCAACCCTCAGTGATCCCCAGCATTGCTCCAAGACCCTCAGCTTTGCTTGCACTTCAAGAATTTAATTGAGTACTTTAATCTATTTACTGCTGTTATTGTGCCAAGGAGAGAAATAAGTCCAACTTGAATTTATATAAATTCTCTTATTTGTCTCTTCTTTTTATGCACCTACTAGTTGGTCTTCATTTGTGATGGCAACACCCTGAATATTTATCCAGACTATCTATGTCTGCAGTAGGGTTGCCACCATTTAACTTAAAATAAAATCAACCTTTGAGTCAGGGAGTGACATATATGGAGTAGAGATGACATCACTGGACATGGAAATTTGTGGAATGGGGCCTCTGGGTCGTGGAGTGGGCTTTGATGTCATATGCAGGTCTGGACTGAGAATAAAAATAGGCCCTGGCATTTCAGGTACACAGAGGCCCAATGAACCCACACAGAGGCCCAAACAGCCCCCACCAGCCCACTAAATACTGACTTTCTATGGGACCTTATAGCAGCCCCTCTGGCATTTGCCAGAACCCACAGATTGCCAGTCCGGGCCTGGTCATATGGGGTGGGGTGATGACATCATTGGACAAGGAAATGGGTGGAGTGGGTGGGGAAATGGGCAGGGAATTGGTGGGCCTGTTCACATAAGGGGTTACTGTTAGCAGATTACGTTAGGGAAGGGAGAGATTTGTAGTTGAAAATTACCAGTGAATTTGTAATTCTGGCCCTAGCTTGTGATTTACCGGCTGGGGCAGTCAGATAAAGGCTGGATGGCAATATTAGTTTGCAAACAAGTATTCTTCTACTCTAAGGTCCCTCAAACATCTGGTAATACCCTCCTCATTTCACCCTACTCATCACTAGAAAGTTACTGCATTGGCAGGGTCCAAACAATTCCCCAACAATGGTACATCACATGCAACAGCTGGAGAACATATAGAGAAAAAGCTTTAAAATATACAGATGTAGATTCTTAATATCAGACAGTGTTAACAAATATTACAGCATATATATATATATATATATATATATATATATATATATATATATATATATATATATATACACTGTATATTTAAGCAAACAAATTAAAGAAGAATAAAAGAAAAATGGGTGAAACATAAAATGTGTGTCCTTTATAGATGTAGGGTAGTCTTTTTGCTAGTGGAGTTTGGACTTTGTGAGCTCTGGGCACAAGGTAGTCTTTAATCACTAAGAATACCCCTTAATCCATGGGGCCTTGAAAAGTACATGTGCCAAGGCCTGCCACATTATACCTCCTGCCCTACTATTGTTAATTCGGATTACTTAGGCCCCCCTCACCACTCATTCAGAACAATAACACAATAGAGGGTTGACTTCCCAGAATGCTTTATAGACATAAGTGAGACAGAAGTGAGCCAAGATGAATAACCATACCTTAAGCCCTATATGTAATTAAAGTCAGTAAGTTTGCCCAGGAGTAGTAACCCATAGCACAAACAAAATAAACCCAATAGGATTTTTTTGCCTCTCATAAGTTTGAATTATATCGTAGTTGGAATCAAGTTCAAGATCCTATTTTATTATTACAGAGAAAAAGGAAATCATTTTATTAAAATGAAGCCTATGGGAGATGGCCTTCCCATAATTTGGAACTTTCTACGGTTTTCCAGGAAACGGATCCATACCTGTACTTATTTCTTTAAGGGAAATTATGATTAAAAAGCTTTGTTTGTACTTTTGGCTGAAAAGAATATAAAAAACATTAACTGAAATTCTGAAACAGCTTGCAATCTAATATATTTATAAGGTTGCGTAATAAATATGTTTGCCGAGGTGCAGTAACCTATAGCAACCAATCAGCAGGAAGAATTTACTGGTCACCTGTTTAAAAGCAAACATATTACTGGTTGCTATGGGTTACTGCTCCTGGGTTAGTTAGTGCCTTTTATTACATATGGGGGGTATACTGTTACCTAAATAGCTGCCTATCCAAGAAGCAGCCTAGTCATGCTAGTTATCTTTATAAGAAAGCATTTGCTTGGAGTAAGCGGGTAACTAAATCTCATTGTATACAGAAATAAAATTAACCTTTAGGGAAATGTGTATTTTTGGTTAATGAATGAAATATAATCAAAACCTGTTTTCTTTGGCCTGTTCCATAAGAGATGTTTTAACTTAAAATTCATGTAATTTTAACATTGCAGAAATAAAGGTGTTAACAAGGACAATTGACCTGAATCATTTTAATGTTGACAAAGGTAAGCTCTATGACCCTTAAACAGTCGTAAACACCTTTGCAATATGACCTTACTTACTTATGGTGATGAGGTTTTGACAGCATTATATGAGACATCTGATAAGAGCAGGTCAGAAGCCATAAGAGTGAGTAACTTTGGCTTAGATGTCAGTTGAATGTGCAGGTATTTTCTCTCCAAGATAAACACATGAACTCTTGACTCAAAGGATCGGCTTGTGTACATTCGGAAAGGTCACAATTTGAAACCGTGATCCCTGTGTCATCAGAGTTTTCCTGAAACAATTATAGTTTGACTGTGTCCCGCTCTCTGGGCTAAAATCACTATTAGTAGGTAACATGTAAGCATTGTTAAAATAATAAAATAATCAAAAGCAGCAACCTGACACAGCAGAAGCACATCAATCATTCATTTTGTTATTATTAGGACAAAATGATCTTTTGCAACCAATTGTTTTGCATGAACTTTTGAAAAACATGTTTCTCTTTCATTCAATGTCCAGGAAAATTACTTTTTTTTACAGATTTTTTAAAATAATATACTAATGGCTGCGGAGAGACTGAGAAGCAGGGAAAATAAACTGAACCTCCCCAATCCTATTAAACAATTCCCCAAGTTATTGTAACCACTGAGGGTTTAGTTGAACTATATGAGAATATAGAGAAGTGTTTAATTACTATCTGCCTTTTACAAGCAAAATTTATATCAAAATAATGAAAGGGGGGTTGCAAGCAACTAGAGCCTGGTAAATGTTTGCACAAACACATGTAGTCCATTCAAATGGAAGTCAATGGGGAAATATTTTGGGCAACTCCATGTGCCATTGGCCTAAGAGTTATAGACAGTACCAGCCATTGAAATTTGAAAATACATAGATATTAAAGGATAATTAAACACCTTTATAGAAATTGTTTCCCAGTGTCCAGAAAATAATTTTTTTTTTACTGAATGTCAGAAGGTGCCCCTCAAATTAATATAGTAAGAAACTAAACAAATTTATATATCTTAGATCCTCTGACTCATTCTGATCAGCATCCCTCCCAATATTGCCTGTACTTGTTATTGTTCTCCCATACCTGTTATAAAACCCAGAATAACCGTATTGACAGCGGAAGTCCGAAGTTGAAGGCAAAGTCCATTTCGTATTTCTCTGGCAGTGATGGCCAACTGTGCTCAGGGCCAGATTAGCTTCAATTGTGCTTAACCCCTAGCCACCAAAGTACTTGGAAAAGGATATCAAGTGGTCAGAGATGATAGCCACCAACAACACTGCACTACTTGCATTTTATTACCAGGTGCTGGCAAACAAGATAGTTTTTGGATCATATATGGAGCAGTTTTTGATAATGGAGCTATCTGCAGGCGCATCAGTAACTTCAATGGCTTTTGTTCTCCTCTAAATCAGAAACTCTAAATATAATGGAGTAATATTAAAGCTGTGCATAAATAAACATGAACTATTAGAAATAATAAACTAGTGATGGCTATTTCCTTAGGGATCACACACTAGGGTCAGTTTAATTAGGAGTCAATTTACCTGATTGTAGGTTCTGGAATGTGGAAGGAAACTCCTGCAGACACAGGGAGAACTTACAAACTCTTTAGATAGTGTACTGGCTGGAATCAAACCTAGGACTCCCGTACTACAAGGCACCAGCGCTAACCACTGAACCACTGAACATAGCCTTGAAACATGATGATCAGCCTGATAAATGTGTCTGGCCTTGAAACATTGTATAATGAAACATTAAAAACAATATGTGGGACCTCCTCCTAATTATGGATTAGAGCAGTGATCCCCAACCAGGAGCTCGTGAGCAACATGTTTCTCTCCAACCCCTTGGATGTTGCTCCCAGTGGCCTCAAAGCAGTTGCTTATTTTGGAATTCCAGGCTTGGAGACAAGTTTTGGTTGCATCATAAACAGATGTACTGCCAAACAGCCTCAATGTAGGTTGACAATCCACATAGCAGCTACGAAATGGCCAATCACAGCACTTATTGGGCAGTCAAAGAACATTTTTCATGCATGTGTTGCTTCCCAACTCCTTTTACTTCTGAATGTTGCTCACAAGTTCAAAAGATTGGGGATCCCTGGATTAGAGTGTAGCATGTGACCCCCTGACTTAGTACTGGGCAGCAGCAATCTCAGGAGGCCAGGGTGTTCTAGGTGCTGACTACGTGTGAATACAGATCTCCTTAGCAGTAACAGTCATCGCTTTATGTGCGTTAATAACAATTGTTATCACCAAAAAGAGTTAAACAAGGCATGTTTGTGTGTCTTTGTGTCCGATGAAAGGAGATACAGTGTGAAATCCCCACAATTCTTTCTGTAGCCGATTGAATTCTGGGTTGTCTATTTAAAACTCAAACTGGAGGTTTTTACGTCCCTGCCATTTAAATGGGAGAAACCTAATTACAAACAGTGGCACATTCTCTTCAGTATTCCAAACACTGAAGAAGAAGAAGAAGAAAAAAAACAGTGACAGAAAATGAAAGGGCAACATAAAAAAGAGAACCCCCTAAGACCTAATGAATCCACACTAAACACCTCTCCACAGAAATGTCAAACATTTCTCTTAGCACAAAACAAGGCTTAAAGAATTTTCTGCTTTTGTCTCTCTGCTAATTCCTTAAGCACAGAGAGAGATTTGCTTCTCGGGAGTGTTATTGCACAAAGCACTAAACAGCAAATAAACAAAAGACTCTCATAGACTGAGTGAGTATGAATAAAATTCATGAGTCCTTAAAGAGGTTACCCTGAAAGAATGTCGGGGATTATTTACAATTAAAGCATAGGCCCTGAAATAGTTATTATTATCAAAATGAATAAGACCGTATTTCTTGCTTCTAAGACCTGCACCTGCATCCTCTCACTTTGGTTTAAAAAAATAAAAGGGGGGGGGAAGGGAAATGAGAAATTGCGGTTTATGGACCAGTTCAATATTCTGATAATTCACTGCTTATGTAAAAGGTGGCAGCTTATTATTACATTCAAATTAAATTCCTTAGGGTATAGCAGGGAGATTTGTATAAATATTATGTCTGCGCTGTCATATACCTTCTCCAAAACTGCTTTATCCTAACAAGGTTATTAACGAAGTTATTAGAGAAGCCTAAATCCTGTAGAATGATGTTTTCACTTCAGCCCTAAGCCTCGGCTACATTATACCTTGAACTTTAAATGATGCATCACTTTAAGGAATTCCACCTTTTAAAGGCTTAATCATGTAGCTCATTTTTCCCAATGAGTGATGTTTATTGTTTCTTTAAAGTTGGGTTTTAGATAGCTAGAAGCTGTGGTGTTCATGGATATAAGTTGCTACCCCTTGACCTCCACAAATACCCCCTGGCTACAATCCACCTCAGAGACTCCATGTTGTTATTTCCTTATACAGTACAGTCAGGGCCACCATTAGAAATCACGGGGCCCAATACAAATTTTTTGGGGCTCCCTGGGCCCTGCCCATCCTGACCTCCAAGCCCCACCCCAGATCCCGCCCACCCCAAACCACAGTTAAAAGACCACACAGACATCAGCACTAAAAATGGTAAACCCCTCCGCACACAAGTTATAAAAAGCCATTGATGGTAAAGGCCCCCTGTGGTGCAAGGGCCCCCCATAAATTTTTTTTTTAAAATAAAATCATTGGCGCCAGGGACCCCATAACGGTTTTTTAAGAATTATTGGTGGTCAGGGCCCCGTATAAGTAAAAAAAAAAAAAAAAAAAAACTATGGTGCCAGGGCCCCCATAAAAGTTTATTTTTTTAAAAAAAAAAAATCATTGGCTTCAGGGACCTCATAAAAGTTTTTTAAAAAATCATTGGTGGTCATGGCCCCCTATAAGTTAAATAAAATGTTGGCACCAGGGCCCCCTTTACAAGTTAAAAAAAAACATTGGGGCCACAGAGAATATTTAAAAAAAAAAACCAGGGGCCTGTAAAGTATTAAAATAATACATTACTGGTTCGGGCTTTAAAAAAAAACAAAAAAAACACACATTGGTGTTTAATAGAACTGAACTTGTGGCTTCAGGATTTCAAGTTTGGCTCTTTTCGTGACTTTGGGTCTTTTTGTGGCTTCAGGACTTCAAATTTGGCTCTTTTCATGACTTCGGGTCTTTTCGCGGCTTCAGGACTTCAAGTTCGTCTCTTTTCGTCACTTCGGGTCTTTTTGCGGCTTCGGGACTTTGGCAGATTGGCTCTTTTCTTCACTTCATGACTTCGTCAGTTTGGAACTTTGGCTTTTCGTAAGGGGACTTACGAAGAGGCGGCACGGCTTCGGCGCTGCCAAGGGTGGTCCGGCTATTTCAAAAAATGCAGCACATCAGGCCCCCCATCAGGCCCAGTCCCAGTACAGTTGTACCTGTGCCCCCCTGATGGTGGCCCTGAGTACAGGTTTCTGCTGGATCATCTATATCTTGATGTCTCTTTTATTTCTGGTGTGTGATTTGTTACAGGACTTATTTACCAAAGCAGTGCAATTGGGATAAAAATGTAACTATAATTCAGAATATTTCCCAGAATTCTAATGTCATTGAGGGCTTCTGCTAAATAATATGTATATGCTTGAGCCCAGAGGCAAGGCTTTTGTTATATCCCCCAGTAACTAAAAAATGTGGGTATCTCAGATTTTTTTTAGTTGTTACTGTATGGTTCTACTGCTCGATGTTGGTTATCTCTCTCCACCATTCTGAGAATGGCAGCTAACTAAGGGTCATTCATGCAATAATTTGAGGCTAGGAACTGCTCTACAGACTTAGGGAAAATAAGGTTTTGTACAGAAATTGGATCTGTTATGTAAAAAGGTGAAAAAGTTGTTCCAGACACCCTGCCCTGCTGAGGAGTTTTTTAATTTGTAACTGCATCTGCCAGACAGTCACTGGTAAAGACAAAGTGGGACATTCACTAAGATTTGTAGTTGCGCCAGGCGTAACTTCGCCGCACTTCGCCAGGCGTAGTTTCGCCAGCGGTCCGCAAATTCACTAAAATCCGAAGTTGCGCTCAGGGGTAGCGTAAGGTTGCGAAGTTGCGCTAGCGTTGATTCGCTAAGTGAAGCGAAGTTACGCTAGCGATGGTTAATTTGCATCCGGCGCCAAATTCAAATTTCAATGGAGGAATATGTGGCAGCACTAAAAATGCCTGGGAAACCTTCAAAACATCAAATAAAATTTTTATTTTGCCCTACACATGTGCCCACTGTATAGTTAAGTTGCCATGAGTTAGGAAATGTAGGGGGGAAGGAGGGGAGCCCCAAAAAAGTTTTCGATCTTTTTCAGCCTATCACCCATAATATAGAAAAAACGCCAGCGTTTTTTGGGACTTAGAAAAAATGTTTTTTGAAGAAATCCCTATCTACTCTATTGCGCTTCGCCTGGTCTGAGGTGGTGAAGGAAGTCTAGAGTAAAAGGTAGCGTTCAGAACAATGCGCGCATTAGTGAATTTGCGTAGTTACGTCCATTGCGCAAATTCGCCAGGTGTAAGTAACACTAGGGAAGTTATGGCAGCGTCCGTTAGTGAATTTGCGAAGTAATGAAAATGCCCAACGCTAGCGAATTGACGCTAGCGTTAGGCGCTTCGGCGCATAGTGAACTTGCCCCAAAGACTCTGCTGGAAGCTCTATGTCCTCAGTCATTTTTCCATTTGCCACTCTGGCATGTGCTGGGGTGGGCCAAATGGGACAGCTCCTTACAACTGAAACACCCCTTAGTTTTACCTGGATGTTACAAAGTTTGTGAGGGCAACACCAACTGGAGGGAGTCAAGCTTAACTGTGGAAAGCTAAGACAATTCACAAGTTGATAAGAGCCAAGGCATTGGCCACTGTTAGTGATGAGCAAATCTGGGAGTGCAAAAAATTGGGAAAGGGCAAAAAAAAAAATTGCGAAAAGCATTGAATTAAATGGGCGTCAATTTTATGGTAAAAAAAACAGTAAAAATTTTTTATGCATGAGCCAATTTTTCTCACTTCGAATGCATTTAAGTCAATGTGCATTTTTTTCTTATGTTGACTTTTTTGTCCAAATGCATTAAAGTCAATGGGAGTTTTTCCTAGTGGTGACTTTTTGTCCAAATGCGTAAAAGACAATAAGCATTTTTTTCTTATTGGTGTTTTCCACAGCAACTTTTTCCCCGCTGAATTTTTGCTGCAGTTTTGTGAAAAAAATTTGCAGATGGCAAAATGCAATATTTTGCCTCAAATACATGGTTGATGAAAAAATTCTGTGCATTATTCATGAAGCAACATCTATGCACATCTTTTGGAATTGCAGATTTGCACAGGCCCTGCTCGACCAAACTCCCATCCACGTTTTTGCCTTATTTATCATTAAAGGAAAACTATACCTCCCAAATGAATACTTAAGCAACAGATAGTTTATATCATATTAAGTGATATATTAAAGAATCTTACCAAACTGGAATATATATTTAAGTAAATATTGCCCTTTTACATCTCTTGCCTTGAGCCACCATTTCGTGATGGTCTCTGTGCTGCCTCAGAGATCACCTGACCAGAAATACTTCAACTCTAACTGTAACAGGAAGAAGTGTGGAAGCAAAAGACACAACTCTTTAATTGGTTCATGTGACCTAACATATATGATTTGTTTGTGTGCATCGTAAATCGTAGGATCCCAGGGGGCAGCACTAATTTTTTAAAATTACAATTTTCCATTTAGGATTATTCAATGGTACAGACTATTAAAAAAGTATATTTTTATGAAAATGGTTTATTTAGATGAAGCAGGGTTTTACATATGAGTTGTTTTATGCAATATATTTTTTATGGAGACCTACATAGTTTGGGGGTATAGTTTTCCTTTAAAATAACTCTATAAACTTTATAAAATCGAGTGAAAACCCGAATCGTGCAATTTTTTGGACATTTCCCTGAATCACTCGACTTTTTTCAGGTTGTTGCCCAAAAACCCCATTTTTTTTCTGATTATCGGGCTATAGCCAGCCCAAACCACGATAACTTCAAATTGGTATAGGGACATCTGCCACTGACTTATACATGACCCCGACAAGTTTGAGAGGGTGGATTTTCGGATCTGGGCTTTTTGCAGCATCAGAGCAGAGGCAGACCGGGTCAGCTGGGTGCCCTAGTCAGCCCAGTGGGCCAGCTTTCCCTGCATCCCCGTTGCGCGGAGATGTGTGGTATCGGCCTTTGCGCCTGGTAGTGGCGTTTGCTTGCAAGCCTAGTACCTCGTCCGGCCTAGGGGTAGGCAGAAGAGGTTCCTGCCCAACACCCCCCAATCTTTGTGCCCTAGGCAGCTGCCTTTTCTGCCTACCACTAATTCCGGCCCTGCATCAGAGTGTAATAAATCTCAAACAATTCAAGTTTTTTTTCCATGAAAAATTAAACTTTTGCCCCAAAAAATCAGAAGAAAACCGAGTTTAAATAATGTTTAAATAAATATATAATGATCTTCATGAATAAAACATTGCCCAAAAGAAGAGTTTAGTATTCTACACAAACAACCCAGTCAGTAAATAAAGTCTGTTGCAGATGCTCCACTGTGACATCAACCGCCCCCCTGTTAATCTGGTAAAGAAGCTCATTTGCATTGACTGTTGGCCAGTGAAAGGTCTGGCATCAGAAGCAGGGTGAAAGGATTGACACTATTTTTTTCCTTTCTTCAAATAAGTGTATAGGCAGTTTTTCTTAGGGTTGTCAATTTCCTTCACTTTGTATTATGAGTCCACATTTGTACAGGGATAATTTTAATAATGGAGAAAGCACAGAGGGTTATGTATTTAGCAGGTCAACGTTTCCTCTTTTCGCTAATCCATACAAACGAAATAGCTGGTGCGGTTAAATTGTCTCTCTCAGTGCTGTCCAACTTTTTCCATGCCGTGTCCCAATATTCATTTGCAAAGAATGGGAAATGGGAAGAAGGTTTTGCATTTTGCCTCTGTAGACCTGTAGGCAGAGATGGAGTGTAAGGGGGTTGCACCTCTCTCTGTATGTGGTGCTGCCCATACTCACTGGAACTGCTTACAATAGGCACAGAACTTGGGCATCCTCTGGCAAGCCACTTGCTTCAACATCTTTCAAAGTCAGGATTGTTGCAGGATATAAGACACTAGGAAGCCTTATAGTTACTCTCTGATTATGACAGCCATTACATATAGGGCTCCTTTCTTTCTTCTATCTATAGTGTCGTGCTTGCAGCGCAAGGTGTGAATCTCACTGCTGGAAAGGATTAGGCACCGGTGATTCATGCATGAGACTCTATGATCCATTATTTTGTATCCCTTAGTACTTCTGCACTTATGCCTAGTTCTTTATAAATAAGTCCATATATCTCATGTTCAGGAAGCATAATCTAATTTTATCTCAATGTCATGCAATGATGTTAGTGGAACTCTTGTAGATGCTGGGGGCCATATAGTCCTTTGCAGATTTTGCCTATGGGCCTACATTTATGGTTGCCACCTTTCCTTTTGGAGGACTCTGGACAGGGAGGAGTTTTGGTGATGTCAGGGGGCAGGACTGCAGACATCAGAAGCAGGATTGCAATGTCAGCAGCAGGACTAGTGATGTTGGGGTGGCGATTGGACTATAATCACGTCAATCATTGGGAGTCCTTTCTGGATTTCCTCCAAAAACCTGGCTGTCAGGGTCAAAACTGAACAGGTGGCAACCCAGCCTAATTCTACAGCCTTAATATTGTGCTACTAGAATTGGCAATTGGTTTGAGAAGTAGCAATGGAGAAACTGTCATGTAAACACTGCCCATTTTATTACATAAACCCCAACTCAAGATAGATACATTATCCCATCACTAGGTACTCTGCATTGTATATACTAAATGGCCTGCAAGGTAGGAATGTGCCACTAAAATAGTTGTTTAAGATGACCAGTTGCAATTCTCTTGTGGAAAGGTACATTGTGGGCATAATGCACCTTGCCAACCCATAGTAAATGTACGCTTGAGTCTTTTAAACCAATGTTTTTGGCATACATTGAACCTTTCTCAGACCTAATCTAATTCCCCAAGACAAACACAACTATCTGACCCTAGTTAGTGTCATTATCCCAGCCAATGCCAAGCTTCATCATTAGATCAATATAAGTGAGTATCAGTTTCAGTGATACCATATATTCCAGGAATAAATAAGGATTGAAAAAGGGCCCAGTTTGTAGCTTTAAGAGGTCCTTTGCCTAGATACAACATAAGAAATCCCTATTGCAGTTAACAGGAATGCTGTAGTGTGACTTGAATTACATTCCTTGTGTCCTTAATCTAGTTCACTAATTTGATATTTCCATACGAGATCCATACGAGATCCATACGAAGTCTGGTCATAAAGTCCCTATAAATAAAAGTCTGGTAGAATGTAAAAAAGAGTTTGAATGATGGTTTGATAATCTTGACCCTTTGAGCTTTGGTTGGCACAGGTCATGCCGTGATGCTTGCAGAAATTTTTTAATAGTTTGTGTGTAACCATGTTCCTCTGCAGGCCAAGCAATGTGATTGGAAACATTCAGATATAATATTAAAGGAGGAGTGCCATGGCTTCAAATCTGCTGCAGGAACCCAAACTTTGCTTCTCAGTAAATCCAACACCATGGAAAAGAATTTGAATTCCAGCTGGGTAGTTTTCAAAATAGGGAAAAGTTAAGCATGCAGTTGCTGTGTATTTATGGCTCAAAACACCTTGCCTCCTAAGAAGTCTTGAAGGAGTTAATCCCTTCTCAAGTTAATCCACTAAAGAGCATCCTTCATTATGATGTTAAAAGCGAGGATCAGTGCAAGGGGAGGCTAACAATAGGACAGGGGTGCTTTTCAACCCAGATGACATTCTTCCCAAGTTAGAAACAGAAACTGCTTTTATTCAGACAAACACTGCGTGCGATTTCCCTCGGCATTAAATATTCAAATGAAAAGATTAAACAAAACAAAAGGGGGAAAAAATAAACAATGGCTAATCTACTGCATTAACTGCACTTCAGTTCTAGCGCACTCGGTTTTAGATTGGAAGTTTCTTGAAGGTTCCCTAACGCTGCTCGATCATTATGGGTGGAAAATGCAATAAAAACATCACTTAAAAGGCTGTCTGCAAAAGAGAGGCAAAATCACTAGGTTATAATAAGGTTAATCATTCTATCTCGTTCCTTTAATTCATGTGCTAGGAACACGATAATGTCTGGCTGTTGTGAGAGTGTACAGAGAGGCAGGCCATAGATTCCCTGCGCACACCCCCATAGGAAACTGAGGAACAGATTAAAGCATACATACAAATACATTGGTATTATTAAAAATTATATAATTAAGAGGCTAAATGCTAAGTGTTTTTGCCTAGACTTTATTCATTTATATGGGAGTTGTTAGGGGTTATTTTATTAGAAAAATTTGCACGTGCATTTAATTGTGATTAACACTGCATGCAGATAGTGCCCTAGCCGGAATTGATCTTACGATCTGAGAATGCTATCATTAATAAATAATTTTGATTCCAGCCAGGGCACAATCTGCATGCAGTGTTAATCACAATTAAATGCACGTGCAAATTTTTTTACAATCTTTCGCAAAGGATTCGGGGGTTTGGCCAAATCCAAAATAGTGGATTCGGTGCATCCCTAGTTATTTATTAAAATCCGAATGGAAAAAACTCAAAAAATTCAAGTATATTTCACTAGAAAGCACAAATTTGTAGAGGGAAAAAATTCTAATTTTTCGTGATTTATTATACCCCGAGGCTGTTAAAAGTCCAAATCTGAAAATACTCCATCTCCAAGCTGTCGGGGTCCTGTAGAAGTCAATGGCAAAGGTGCCATTTCAAATTTGAATATCTCATGGACTTCGCTGTGTTTTGGCCAAAAATCCAAAAAATTCGGTTTCAAGCAATTTCACAAAAATGTGAGTGTTTCAGCATAAACTCAAAAAATTAGGGATTTTGCGAGTTTTTTTCCAACCAATTTTATCAAGTTTCCTCAATGATAAATAAGGTCAAATCATGGATTCTAGTTTTGTTGGACTTTTTTTTACTTAAAAAAATCGGTTTTTGATAAATAACCCCCTTAGTGTGTAAATACAATGGGGATCTCAAATTGTAAGCTCCCCTGGAGCAGGGACTTATGTGACTGATCTGTAATATAATTTCTGTAATATGCAGGCACTATATACATAAAGAATAATCATTTATATCTAATCAATTATTCCGTCTATTTATTGTTGTATCTAAAATTCTCAGAAGGTTATGACAAAATCTTTTCCCGTGAAGGAAAATGTTTTGATTGATATGTTTCCTGATGCACTGTCAATAAGCCAAGCTTGTGCTTATATCAATTAAAGGAAAACTGAAGAAATCCCCTCCAGCGATAACATACAGCTGCCATTTGACTGCAAATTATTGGCCAATATGTGGGTGGAAGCTGAGTCCGCAATGCATGGGAAAAGAGGAGCCTTTTGTGGAGACTTATACAGAGGTGGACATTGATGGCCTGCATCATCTGTAGAGGCTTCCATGACAGATTGCACCATCCTTTGGGTCTATTCAGATAACAGACTCCCTTTATGAGCAGTGTTTGTCTTGCAGTGAAGATACAGTACATTCAGAGACCACATGAACCTTCTCCCCAGTGAATTGTCATCTGCACAAAACATTGTTCCTGTCCAACAGAAAACAAAGAACTTTTACAACATACAATACAATATCCTGGCAGCGTAGGGCATCACAAATGGGTCTGAAAAGTTCTTTTTTGTGCGTGTGTGAAACTTATTAGCTCCCTGACATGCACCTCAGGCCACCCACGTATAAATCTGCAAATGTATAATTGAAAGACAAAGGTCTTTTTGTTCAATACTCGCGCTTAGGGCTCATTGAAATTATTAGTCATACACCAAAGAAATGTATGTAGCAAATAGCGAAAAGGGCTTTATTGGCTTGTTCATTTACAGAGATAACTCAGCAATTAGATTCAACCTGCATGAAAAAACATTATTTCAAATATTTTAGCATTAAAAGATGTACAGTATTAGCTCTAGGATTTCCCCAGAAGTTTGTGTGATGCATAATGTGAGCAAATGTATTAAAATGCAAGTGCATTTGTTGGTTTTACATCACAGATCAATCAGTGTTATACATGCATTCGCAGCAAAATTCTGCATTTTGACCATCAGCGGATTTCTTCAAGAAACTACGACAAAAATTTGCATGTGAAAAGAATTAGCGGAGACAAAATGCAAAAAAAAATGTCCATTCACTTGGCATTTGACGTCAGAATAAACCTGAGAAAAAAACATCCATTGACTTAAATACAAGTGAAGTAAGAAATAAAGCCGTCCATAAGCTCTGATATATTTTGCTACAAAAAAAGTCACAGCTGAAAAAATAGTCGCTGTCAAAAAAAGTCACCTTTAGACTCTAATGTGTGCTACAAAAAAGACACCATTAAATCTGAATGCTTTTAGCAAAATATTCATCAGTTTTGCAAATTTTTCAGTGAAACGGGGTAGATTCGCTCATCGCTAGTTAGGATTAGTGATAGGCGAATTTCTCCCATTTTGCCGAAAAATTCACTAATTTCCCACAAAATTCACGAAATTCGCAAAAAATTTGTGAAAAATCGTGAAATTGGAAAGTTTCACAAAAATCTGGAAATTCCAACAGTTTCACAAAAAAATCGTGAAATTCAAACATTTTCATGAAGAAATGGATTTTCACAGAAAATCAGAAATTGGCGCTGGCAAATTTTCACCGGTGAACTTTTGCGGGAGATTCGCAAGTTTACGCCAGTGGTGAAACGTGGAAAATCGCCGCAAATTCATGCCAGGTGCACCTCAGTGGTTAACACACCTTTCCCCATCTGACATCGCTCCCTGGGGGTGCGGGAGTGGGTGGGGGGCTGAGTAGTAGTTTCTGTGCTCCGGACACCTCTGAAGATTTTTTTGTGGGGGGGGGGTGATGCAATCTAGTTATGTCACTGTGGAAAATACTAATATAAATATTAAAATGTAAAATATTAATATATAAAATTGTTTTCTCAGGGGTTCACAACCTTTTTTACCCATGAGCCACATTCAAATAGAAATAGAGTTGAGTAGCAACACAAGCATGAAAAAAGGTCCTGTGGGTGCCAAATAAGGGATGTGGTTAATTATTTGGTAGCCCCTATATGGAATGGCAGCCTTCAGGAGACTCTGTTTGGCAGTGCAACTGGTTTTTATGCAACCAAAACTTGCCTCCAAGTCAGGAATTCAAAAATAAGCATCTGCTTTGAGGCCACTGGATTCTAAGGGACTATCAAAAATTGGGATAAATACATTTAAAACAGGAAACATTTGCTTTTTAGCTTTCATCCATTCTCCCCAAAATCACCATTCTTCTGCTGCAATGGGGTGCTGCTGCTGCTGCTGCTGCTGATGGGTCAGAGACTAATTTTTTGGTAAGCAGAGGACATTGTCTTCCATACTGTATCTTGTGTAGGTACGTTCCCTGCTTGTAAGTAAATAGACTATTTCACCTTAAATCAAAATGCTGACGTTGGAAAGTTGGATCTAAGCCAGACAGCAAGCAGGACACTTACCTAATATATGAATGAGTGTGGCATTTGTCATCAATTCTATGGACTCAAGAAGAAATATGAATCAGCTCTCAGGTCCTTAAGAGAAACTAGCATCAGATCAAACCATCAAACAGTAGGGGGGGGGGTGTTTAAGCTTTGGACACAACTAATTAATTGGCAGAGCTGCAGAAAGTGCTTTTCTACTTACTTCGGCTAATAATAATAAACCAAGAATTCCTTAAATGTAGACATTTTGTGTAAACTATAAAATGTACAGGTGGCCTGTAACAAAATCTCTTGATAAAAAGAAATCCATTTATTACTGTACTTCCCTTATTACTGAAGGGTGTACTGGCAGGGCACAGAGTAACTAATTAGTATAGCTTGTACTTGGGCCCCCTCCAGTATTGGCTCTGGGCCATAGCTACCTAACAAGGCTCCTCGGAAAGATCAAAAAGCCAGAATGTAGATCATCCCAGGATATCACCATCTTTGGGAGTGAGGACTCTGCTTTTGTTTCAAACTATAGAAAATTAAATCATTAATCTGATCAGCAGTCTTATGATTCAAAGACCCTGTTCTCAGCCCCTTTAAGTGTATTTAATAAAGAACCAGCTTTGATTGTTTTGTTTATGTATCCCTTAAGGAGGCATATGGTTTATCTCCTTAGTGCAGCCAAGGTATAGAAACAGAGAAGAACTACAAGTCTGTGTGAATGGACTGCAAACTATTAAAATAACTTTCCCTTGTCTGAACCCCCTGTTTTCACTCCCAAGAAATGTTACGTTATCTGGGTATCTGGATCTGTTATTTACAATGTTGAAGTCTAGAACAGTCTATTGATCTTTCCAAAGAGCACTGACTCATACGGTCAAAACCAACATAGGAAGGGGCCTAGGAAATGCTATTAATACAAATTAGTCAGTTTGCACTCCACCAGTCAACACTTCATTAAAGGACATACCCATGATGTTTGCATGCTATACTTTTTCTTCAGCATGTGTAGGGTAAAATTAAAAATGGTTTCCATTCTTTGAATAAGACAATATTGAAGTTTCTTAAGCAGATTTAGTTGAGAAGTGTCAGTATTACCTTGGTGCATGTTCACAGAGGCCTACAAAAAACATCTAGTTGTAATTCATTGAATTCACAATAACAAACGTATTTGCAAAGGTGAAGCTTTATAGCCTTCTCGCCATCTAAAACTGGGACAAACATACAGTAACAGCCGGGGGGGGGGCATTTACAATATAGGCACTCGAGGACCTGTGCAGGTCCGGACTGAGAATTAAAATAGGCCCTGGCATTTCAGGTACACAGAGGCCCAATCAGCCCACACAGAGGCCCAAACAGAGGCCCAAACAGCCCCCACCAGCCCACTTTCTACGGCACCTTATAGCAGCCCCTCTGGCATTTGCCAGAACCCACAGATTGCCAGTCCGGGCCTGGACCTGCGCCTACGATGGCTGTCGGATGCTTTCCTACTAAATCCAGCAACAGAGGTAGGGGGTTCCTCGATCTGTGAGAGGCGGAAGTGACTTCACACACAGGTCGGGTAACTACAGCAGCACAGTACCTAAATAAGCTACTGGTAAGAGCCCACAGATGGAGCATATTTTCATGTCAACACCCATACTTCTTGGCATTAGTGCTGATCAAATATCCCAGTTTGCTTTGCCAGGAATTTGAGAAACTGCGAATATTCACAAAACACATCAAAGTCAACAGGCATTTTTTTCAGTGACCATACACATTTTTTTCCGTGCAACTTCTTCAGCACACGATACATTGTTGTCTATGGCCACCTGGTGAAAAATATTCACTCATCACAACTTGGGATCATTATAACTGCTCTATATTCTGGGTCTGATGAATACGCACCCATGTTGATGGCGATGCAGGACATGACTGCCAGTCAGAAATAGTGCAGAGCCTATGATGTAAAAAATCTGCTCCATCTGCAGTTAAGGTGGTCATAGACGTAAAGATCCACTCGTTTGGTGATGTCGCCAAACGAGCGAATCTCTCCCCGAAATGCCCACATTGAAGTGGGCGATATCGGGTTGATCCGATCGTGGGCCATAGGGCCCAACAATTGGATCATAATGCATCCAATACGGGCAGTCGGATCGCGGAACCGCATACACGCACAGATGCAGCCGACAGGATTTTTTAATCTACACGGTCGAGATCTGCCACGTCTTTCAGCCAGATATCGTTCGGCAAAGCCCATCATATGGCCCCACACAAGAGCCAATAAGCTGCCGACTCTGTCTGCAGCTTTTATCGGCCCGTGCATGGGGGTCTT
This sequence comes from Xenopus laevis, assembly GCF_017654675.1. NCBI lineage: Eukaryota > Metazoa > Chordata > Amphibia > Anura > Pipidae > Xenopus > Xenopus laevis. Next base: position 120,039,360 of record NC_054375.1, on the reverse strand, counting down.
TACTTAGAAAAAAACACACATTTTGACTGATCCAAATTTTCCTAAATAGTTTAATTTAAAAAGCAAATTAAATATCTTGGTTCTTGGCATTTTATCTTGTTTCTGAATCAGCACACTTCACCTACATGATCAGTATCTATTTAGGCCTGTAAGTCTCCCTGTGCACATGTTTTCATTCATTCTATCAGTTGTGAGCATTTTTAATGACCATGCTTGTCCCCGACAGGATGTGTTATTGAACAGACACTTTATATATGTTAAATTACTGTTTTAAAGGGAAAGAAAGTGTATGCCCAAATTTTACTTTATTTGCTACTTTTTGCTTTTTTTTCGTTGATTTACAGTTCTTCCTTTTTTGTTCTGTTGCATTACAGTCTTCAGCTTTTAAAACCGGGTATAATAGTCTTTTTACAGGGCTCCGTTTGTTTTCTGAGCACTGCACACATAGCTTTGAAGTGGTATTAACGGCCTTAATGAGCAGTAAATGATGTTTGTGACCTTGATACATAGCATACGCAGCCTTTGAAGTGTTTAAAAACCTTAACTAGGGATATTTGTGATCGCTGGTAGACTATACGCACAGTGTCTACAGTGGGATTAATTAAGCAGCATGCAGCATGGTTGTTATAGCAAACTGCCTCTGAATTAGAATCTAATACCAATGATGGGTAGAGTTGTTTCCCAATACCTGTGCATCTCACAAAGGCAGGCGTTTCTACCAAATTTCTGTATTATTGTGAATGTGCCCAGTTGCTCAGTGGTAGAAACTAGCTTGGATAGGAAGAAGTAAAAGGTTCATACACTGCACAATGGTTGGCATGGCTACTTTACAGGGGTTCATGGGTTTGGCTAAGGCTATTGCACTGTGCGGAGATTTCATGTTTCCTCTAGGTTTATGTATGTATTTTGCCTGTGTTGGTATGTCGATTACCTTGCAGTGAAACTGAACCTGGTTTGTGTCTGAGCTAAGGAAATCAGATTGTAAGCTCATCTGGCAGAGACTGCTTTACATAACTGTGTAAACAAGGCTAATTTAATAAAGAACAATCATAAAATATGACATTTTTAACTACTAATTATTACTATTAGATCACTAGTTATTTGTTTAAATCGCTGTAAGTTCATTACGGTTTTGCATTTCCCTCTTCTATTATGTAGCACAGGTATGGGATCCGTTATCCAGAAAGCGTGCATAGACTCATTTTTATCCATATAACTCAAATTTTTCAAAATGATTTCCTTTCTCTCTGTAATAATAAAACAGTACCTTGATCTCAACTAAGATATAATTATTCCTTACCAGATTAAAAACCAGCCTATTGGGTTTATTTAATGTTTACAGGATTTTCTAGTAGATAAATTACGGAAAACCCCAGGTCCCAAGCATTCCGCCTAACAGGTCCCATACCTGTAAAGGGTAAATACTAAAATAACGGAACAGAACCAGGGAATCCCTGGAAACAAAAACTCTCATTAATATTGTATTTTGCTGCTATCTTTTCTTTCTTACTGTTAGCAAATCCTAAATGTGGTTTATGCTATAATAATTTATCTATTATGTCCCCTGGTCATAGCACTTACTTAATCAACAATCCTTAATGAATTGGTAATTTAGTCGCAGTGATATCCTGCTGGGTAGTTCTTCATATCAAGTACATTAAGCATGGAATGGTCATTTAAACTCTGACCAAAGTGAACCTTTCCAGGCTACCTCACCATTGGTAACATTACTTATGATTTTATTGCTTGCATATTTCTGTTTCTTACAGTAATTCATCTATGGTGGCTCCCGGATTTAGGACTACGATCTGCATTTTATACTTTCTTAATAGTGCTAAAATCCTTGTTATCACAGGGAGATTATATTAGCTGTAAAAATTGTTTAGGTTGGCAGAAGCAGAGAAGGGAATCAGTTGCTCACCAAGAAATTACAGGGCCCCATAGTAAAATCTTACTAAAGACCCCCCAAACCTGGAGCAAGCTGAAAAGTTTCATGTATGTATCTTAAAATAGTGCATTTAATGGTTCCGCTATAGTCTTTAGCCCCCAGAGTGCAAATTACCCACTATTAAGTAAAAACACGCTGAGGATAGAAAATCAAAGGACAGAATAAAGGTGGAGGGCTCTCATGAAACATATAATTAATATTACAATTGCCCATTTGCAATCTATTTGCTGGATGCCAGAACCTAAATGGTCTAAATGCCTTCCATTCATTATTTGCTTTGCGTGTAAAAATATTCATCAATGGAAGGCATTTAAGCAATGTTTGTTTGGCCTAGCATCTCTGTGAGGCAGAGTGGGCAGTGAATGAAGCAGGACACTCACACAATAGACTGCTCACTACTTGCAGACTCTATTCTGGCAGATGGTAGGAATAAAAGGTTCCAAATTGAAGCTGACCAGAACAAATGAAGGGGCTGCAAGTGCAATCCCAATGGTTCAGCATCAAATTGAAGGAACATCATTCTAATTTATTATGCATGGACAAATAAAGAATTGTGAGGTTGTCTTCTGTATATTATGAACCCTATATATATATATATATATATATATACAAGACCGCCATCAGAAATCACAGGGCCCCATACGACAACATTTCCTGGGTCCCCTGGGCTGAGCCCACTGCAAGCCCCACCTACAGGTCTGCCCTCCCCACGCCACAAATCCGCCCCCACCTCACAGTAAAAAACAAAAAAAATATTGGGTGAAAGGGTTTATATATGTTAATAAAAAATAAAAAGATATTGGTGGTCAGGGCCCCCAATAAAAAAAACATTTGTGGCCAAGGCCCCCCCCCATTAAAAAATATTGGTGGCTAGACCCCACACGAGAAAAAAAAATTGGTGGCCAAAATTGTTGGCCAGCCCCCCCCCCCAATTATAAGAAAATTGGTGGCCAGGGCCCCTTAAACGTCCATGCCTTCCCGAAGTCAGCAGCTCTCAGAAAGATGGAGGCCCGGCTAATCAAGTAAGTGTGGCGTGGTCGGGCCCCCCTTACCCTCGGGGCCCCCTACAACTCTCCCCCCTGTCCCCCCTGATGGCAGCCCTGTATATATATATATATATATATATATATATATATATATATATATATATATATATATATATATATATATATATATATATATATATATATATATATATCAGGGTATGAATTAAATTATAAGATGGACTTAGTAAATATTTTTGTTAAATGTGGCACCATTGGCATTTTAGTGCAACAAAGCAAAGTTATAGAGAGCTCTGACCACCCCTTACTAGCTGATAGCAACATTAAAAATGAGTGTTGGCCCCACAGTCAAGGGAAACAGCTAGTTAGCAGCCCATCCCCAACATTTGAAAGACCGTTTCTTCTTAAAAACATGACAAAGTTATAGTAGTCATTAGAAAGCTGTTTCCAAATATTTATGTTGTCAAAATGTGATTATTTCTTCAAACGGCCAGACACATTGACCCAGGTGACCTTCCAAACCGCACGAAAAAACAATCTCGTTGATTTCACTTTAACTTGTTTGTTTTTATAACTAAGAACATTTTGCAGAGTCATTTTCAAATGCAGAATTCATTAATATGAATTGACAGACATATATTGTAGATAATACATAGGCAGAAGAGCAGATGTATAAATATATATATATATATATATATGGGTTTGAACATTTTGCCATGATGCAACATGAGGGCAGATTTTTCTCTGACACTGACAAGGGAAATTCTGGGAGGAGTGGAGCGGAATTATTGTAAGACGGTAGATCCTCTGGTATTCTTGCCTCCCGGTGCATCTCTTCTCGACTGCGGGGGCGCACACGTGTCACGTGCTTAGAACTGACGCCAACCTCACTTCGCTGGTGTTTGACGCTGAGCATCATGATGCTCACATTTTTGACGCCGAGCATCATGACATCATCTTTTCGCGCAGATTTTTGAATTCTTGGCGCCAAGTTCCCTTTAAAAAGCCGATTCTCCATTTTGACAGTGCCCAAGCTGGCTTCTGTTTACAGATCCTGCCAAAGCGTTTATTCTGTGTTTGAATTCCTGGTTTTTTGACTCCTGCCTGATTATTGACTTCGATTCCTGCCGCCTGCCTTGACCCTTTTGCCTGATGTCCGACTACGTCTTGCCTAAATCCTTGCCGGGTACCTCATTTTCGAACTTGTTACTAATTTACGCACTCCTCCTTGACCTTGTAGGTTCCTCAGCAGAAAGCCCGGGGCTCAAAAAGGGCATCGGTGAACACCTTGAATCCACATGGGTGCCCTGTGCATCCAAGTATACCCATGGCTTTTAAAGGTTCCAACTGACTACTATGTTATAATTATATCCACTCCACTTCTCCCAGAGTTTGCCTTGTCAGTGTCCAACTGGGGACATGATACCAAGCAAATGGGGGCACTAGCAATTTCAGGTTAGGACCCAGTCTCTCTAGACTTAGTACTTAGTAGGATAGAAAGAAAGATGATTGATAGATGATGATAGATAGATAAATAGATAGACAGATAGACAGACAGACAGACAGATAGATAGATAGATAGATAGATAGATAGATAGATAGATAGATAGTTAGATAGATATCAAGGTTATCCATATGCTAATAATTAGCTAGTGGAAGGTCAGATCTGTGGAAGGTCAGCTCATTGTAGGTGGTGAGATGTAAAGATTGTCCAGCTAATTGAGCTCATAACTAAGCAGGTATTGCTCCAATAAGGAGGAAAAAGGGGTGATACCTAGCCAGTAAGGGATCCAGTATATAGGCAGCTAGGGCTACATAGATCACCCCTAAAGGCAAGCTTTATCCTGTGCCAGAAACATGGATCGATAGATAGACAGACAGACAGTCAGCCAGACAGATGGTAGATGATAGATATATAGATAGATAGATAGATAGATGATAGATAGATAGATAGATAGATAGATAGATAGATGATAGATAGATAGATAGATAGATAGATAGATAGATGATAGATAGATAGATAGATAGATAGATAGATAGATAGATAGATAGATGATAGATAGATAGATAGATAGATAGATGATAGATAGATAGATAGATAGATAGATAGATAGATAGATAGATAGATAGATAGATAGATACACATTACTGGAAGAAAGCACTTCTGCAAGTTCCTCCTGAACAGAAACAGATTTTTGCTTTTACAACTGCAGACCTGGAAAACTGCCACACTCCTGCATTTAAGTGATTAACAAATGTTTCCCTTCAAGTGGACATCTCTTGTTCTAAATATATTTGACAAGAATTTAAAGAGTCAACTGGAGGGTAGAGAAGGCACACCACAAACAATTTGAGCACAGGCTGCCAGAATGCATAGGGCCGGACCTCGGCTGGCCTGCCTGTCTATACTTTGCTTTTGCCAGATGAGTTCATGTTTCTTATGGGCAGGCTGCCAGCAAAAAACAGCCTCCCTGCTGTTTAACGACAATAGATTTACTGCTTTCTCTGCATATTGGTGTTATTTTGTGTAAACAAGGTTAACACTCCTTTTAAATTAAATGCACCACCTGGTGACAGAAGTGACCTTGGCAGCATTCTTTCACCTGGTCTTGAGAAAGTCTCCATTGTATCAGGGCTCCACCTCCACCTCTGTCTCACTGGTTAAGAGTAGGAAAGAAAATATAGAAAGAAACATCAATATAAATCAATCTCTAAGCACTTGTTTTTGAAATATAATTCCCTTTGTATCTTCCAGTTCAAAGTTGCTGGTTTACACTAGCGACTTTGCTGCTAGTGCTGAATCGTGGCTATAGTCACAACCAGGCTCCATTCTTCTAACATTCAAATTGCACCTACTGATTGACATGGGAGGGCTAATTGTTGTTACGGTAAGCAAAAATGTATGTGACCTTAAACAACCAGCCTGCCTGTTGGAAACCACAAACTCATTCTACATGAATTCCCACAGACCTGTAAGGTCCCTTCACACTAGAAATTCCAGTGTGCAAGAAGATTCATTTCGGGAATGGCTGGCTACCAAACAGTGTCTACATTTTTCTTATGTTTGTCTCATGGTGGAAATTGCCATGATTATATCAATGATATCTTGTAAATGCCATCTAATGATTCATCATTATTTGGCATTGCTAAAGTTGCATTAAACATCTGAACATCGACCTTGTTGCTCCATAACCCATTGCTCCATAACCCATCAGTCTGATGTCAAAAGAAATGACTGTCACAGTGGGTATATTAGCCTAAAATACTATTGCACTGCCATGTTCATTGACCACTTTAGAAATGGGTATTATTATATGTTTGTTTAAAGTCTTGTTACAAATTGCAACCCTTAAGGATTCAGGATCTGCTGCTACAATATTTACTGTAAACATCTGATTTATTTTCTTTGGGACCTGTACCTGCTACTGCATTACCCACTATTTCTGGGGGCTTTCGGTAATAGTGCGAATACAGGGTCTACATCTGCAAAGCAGCTCTGGAATTAAGACCTGCCTTAAGAAGGAGCTACGTCAACTCAGATCTGGATTGAGAGTCAGAATAAGCCCTGACATTTCAGGCACCCAGAGGCCCAATCAGCCCACACAGAGGCCCAAACAGCCCCACCAGCCCACAAAATACTGACTTTCTATGGCACCTTATAGCAGCCCCTCTGGCATTTGCCAGAACCCACAGATTGCCAGTCCTGCTTCAACTGTCACACCTACACAGCCAAATAATGTCCAGAAGTGGTAAAAAAGGCACCAGTCACATTCCTAGCGAGTGAACTGATCATTATCACTTCTCTCAGTAGGGAATATAAAAACCTGACCTCATCTCCTCAAGAGTAAAACTGTATTGTCTTGACACCAGTACCATCCAAGGGAAGAAATGTTGGTAGTCAATTTTGCTCTATGGTTGAATATATTTGTTTATATTGACCATAACTGCTCCAAGGTTGCATTTGTTTAACTGCCATACCATACTTCTACCACATTTTTTTCATAAACATTAATTTCCAATTCATTTTCCTTAATAATACACTAAATATTTCATGCATCTGATTTTTTTCTCATTTTGGACCCCAAATATCTTCCTTCCAAACATTGGATGAGAATTGGATTCAAAATTACTTGTTTCTCTATAGTCAGCTGCAGCCATTTGTAGAATATATACTTAACGTATCAAGGTTATTCCAAAATTCCCAGTAAGCGTATTTGGCAAATGACTATTGCCTTCATGCCAAAGGCTCATAACTGCTGTCCAAATGATTTGTCAAATTTCTGGCCTGCTGTTTAAAAAACGAAATACTATATACAGCAGAACTATATTTTTCAGCATAGTTTAATATTAATAGCTAGGGTACGTGTTGTACACAAAGTGTGTTCACCATGCAAAGTCCTTTATTTATTAATTGATAGCTGCTGTTTTTTTTGGAGCAAAGATAATGAAGGCCCTAGAGGTTGTTAAGCAAATTCATTCATTGACACATTCTCCAAGTCCCCATTCAGGTAGGTATCTGTACTTCATGTCATTGAAACTCCTGTGTCTTCTTCTTTCAAAATGTTCTTCACTTTTGTTGCAAACTGCCCAATAAAGATAGTCGGTGCTTGGAATCTTGGGTGAAGCATCAGAGGTGAGTGGAGCCAGAGAGACATTTCTGGCTTGTGGAAGTTTATGCAGAGTATTGAAATGCAAGACAAGTCTGGGAGTAAGACAATTCAACCCCTGTAACCTATGGTTATAGGGTATAAGGTATTTAACCACTGGGTAGACTAATAAAGTATTGTAAGTAATACAGTATGTTCAGCACAGGTAGAGGCAGGGCCCTTAAAAAGATAATATATTTCCATAAGATATTTAACATAGTGTTAGAGAGATTTCTACAGCAGAGACATACAAATTATTTCCAGTTCCGACTCTTGAACATCCCAAGTAAAGCTGATCATGGGAAAATCAAGGAGTCTCTGGGTTAATGCAACCAGGACCGCCATCAGAAATCACAGGGCCCCATACGACAACATTTCCTGGGCTGCGCCCACCGCAAGCCCCACCTACAGGTCCGCCCCCCACCACACAGTAAAAAAAACAAAAAAAATATTGGTGGCTAGGGTCCCCACATGTTAATAAAAAATAAAAAGATATTGGTGGTCAGGGCCCCCCATAAAAAAATATTGGTGGCTAGGACCCCACATTATAAAAAAATTGGTGGCCAGGGCCTCTTAAACGTCCATGCCTTCCCGAAGTCAGCAGCTCTCAGAAAGATGAGGGTCCCGGCTAATCAAGTAAGTGTGGCGTGGCCGGGCCCCCTACAACTCTCCCCCCTGTCCCCCCCTGATGGCTGCCCTGAATGCAACATTAAAGACTACCCTTGAGTTTTGCAAATGGACATCGAACAGGCAAGACACACTGGAAATGTTTAACCAAAAATAAATCACAGGGTATCTGCCATATGACTTCTTTTTGGTGCAGTCTATCAAGATTGTTGCTTCAGTAACACAAGAATAGGTTGTACTATTGAATGCTATGTATCTCTATTTACATTGAATTTGTTATTGTATACAAATGGAAAAAGTGTCGGACTGAGGGGGTATGGGGCCACCAGGGCTGCAATATTAAGGGCCCACTACACAAACCCAGCATGAACTCAATCCTGCATTTGCAAGCACGTACCTCCTCCCAGCACAGTGTACAGATTCCCTCCTCCTATTTAATCTTTGCCGTGATCTTGGGGAGCACCTGCGTATCACAGAGTGGAGCTTCTGGGCTGGTTGGGGCACAAGCCTGAGCAGGCAGGGCCCACCATTTAATTTCTGACCTTGGGCGTGTGACTGACAAACTTATTGCTTCATATTATTTAGTTATTTCCAATTGAATTGTATGATCATCAGTCTAGGCTTGAGCTTCCCTGAACTGGACTGGTAGCAAATTATATGGGAAGGAGGCAAATGACAGGGCTAGGAAGGGCAGCAAGTGAGAACACATGTCAGGGGCCAAGGGAGAACTTCATCTTCAAGTAGAATTGAAGCAAGGCAGCAGCTCAATGGCAACCAAGAGCAACAGCTCAATGACAACTCAGAGCAACATCCCATCCACCCACCTGTTGAGTCCTCTTGGTTGATTTCTCACATTTTTTTATTATTATTATTAACATGTATTTATATAGCGCCAACATATTGCGTAGCACTGTAAAGTAACTGTGATTATACAACTACATCACATGAATTACATACATAGAATATATGGAGTAACAAACATCACAATCAATACAGGTACAAAGAGGTGAGGAAGGCCCTATGCATAGGCATACAGTCTAAAGGGAAGGGAGTAATACACAAGGTGTGGGAGTGGGCAAGATCGAAGTAAGTGGGTGAGAAATGTGGTGTTGTATGTGGTGTTGCGTTTGGTAGTTAAGCAGAGTGAGGGGGAAGGTTATTTGTGGTTCATTTGGCAATGCTACTGCTAGTGGTGGAATGCTTGCTGTTTGGGGGTTATGCCAACTGACAAATATGGCCAAGCAGCAGTGGAACACATAAAAAGTCCACCAAACTATAATGAACTCTAACTTTCACTCATTAATAAATAGTCTTCTACAATCCCATAGGAATGAATAGAAAGTGGGTAAGTTTTTCTGTGGTGAGTTCTAATGTTATTTGATACATTTTCCCCACACAGTAAGGAAATAAGTTAAGCACAATTGATATGTTGTTTATTATTGACTGGCACCAGACCCCAGCTCATAATTATTAAGATTAGAATACGACCACCTATAAAATCAGCCTTTAACGGCTGTGTGGAGTTATATTCCCAAACCTGTGTTTTGGGGTCTGACTTAAACCTGTCGATTATAGGAAAAAATATTAGATGTGGCATAGAGTTCTCCCAAATAATAAAGCCCCGTCCTTGAGCTAAATCCGATTCATACACATTGCATGACAAGATTATTAAATAAGAACCCCGTCTGAAAATGTTTTTCAGCAGAATCCTTTCACCGATGGGTGGAAGAGATTAAGCAATCAGAACTGAGCAACGACATAAAAGTACAGCATACGTTCTCTTGAGCTAATCACAATGCAGCTGTCTCATAAAAGGAAACTGCAGTTTTTACTTTGGTCAATATGAAACAGCTGGCTCATAAAACTCGAGTGTAATCCCAAACAAAAGAGAAAGGAGGGCCAATCAGAGCCAGCAACCGGAACAACAGAACTACAACAGCTAAAAAAAATAAATGATAAGAGAAATGCCGGCGTTTGGCTGAACTCTGCTCCAATCAGAATTGAGGCTTTGGAGGCTGACTGTCAGTCATTGTAAGTGCTGCTCATGGCAATCTGGTAAATTGGTAATTGCTTTTGCTTGCAATTGAAGTGATAACCTAGGAAAAACAATATATATAGCTCTTATGCTTGGAATATGAACATCTGGGTTTTGCTTACAAACATGTTTTTTATTACTTCTTGTTTATCTTAAAGACCTGGAATTCTCTTGACTTCTCAGTTACAGCTCACAAGTAAGTGCCATTATATAAGCTATAACATTCTGTCCATATAATAAAAAATGCCAAGCTGGGCTAGAAAGCACCCTTGTACTCATGCGCACAGATCCTAGATCCTACATCTCATGATGCTCACCCTGTACTTACTGGGACATGCCAATGATTGTCAATGATTGTCAAAAATGAAACTGTAGTAGTTAAAGTTTTCTTTGCCTATTTGAATCCTACACCATTGCAGTCAGCCAGAGCATTGAGATGACATCTTCTGGGACCATATATTAATATTATCATTAATAATGTTGGTCTTTTAAATTAGAGCAATTTTTGGCAACATCTTTTGTTGATATTTGAACATAGCTTGTGCAGTATAAAAGGTTGGAGACCTCTGGGCCTAAACAGTAGAAAGCTTTTGAGATGGCTCCTCTTGATACAGTAGTCACTTTTCCCCAGGCAATTAAATTCGTTTTCTGCCACTACTTTGCTTGGAGACAAAAGTTGTTGGGCTGCTGCTTTTAGGACAAGGGCAGGCAGGTGAAAGGCCAAAGGACAGAACCATAAATTCAACATTTCCCCATGGGATACAGTATATTTAAGACATAAATGACTCATTGTAAATACCAACCACCCTTCAGTCTAGCACAAGATGGGTTTTGACTGCAATGCTCAAGAGTACCGCAGAAGGCATTATGCCCATAATTAAGACTGTTAGCTCTTGTGAGCAGGTCCATCAGGTCCCATTTCTATTCTGTAACCACTGTTTGTTATGAATTAATATAAAGTGCTGCATAACTTGTTCAATCTATATAAATAAATGACTATGATTATAATTATGATGATAGATTGCCTCTGACATATACTTTATGTGATGAATTTAAGGGCTTTGGCACATGTTGTATCTTTATGGCCAATAAGATCAGTAGCAGTCGAAACTTTCTTCAGCCGTCAACGACTTCCATTGGAGAACATGAGATGCACTTTTATTAGATGCACTTAAAGGCAGTGCCTTCCTTCTACCATCAGCGTCTGCCATAGACTGATCGTTTCCCATGTTTTGGGAAAGAGTGACAGGTTGTTAAGGGAATAACTGCCACTTTTCTCCCTGGGAATGTTGTGTTGGCCAAACCACCACAGACCTTAAATTCATCACATCAAGTACACCCCACACCTAGCCTGACAGTGGAGAAGAACATGTGCCAAAGTTGCCTCCAGCCAAGGCTGTTAGAATAACGGATTTATTGTACAAGGTGCATAAATGCCTCAGAAACAAGTTGGAAATTGCTATAATGATCTAGAACCCTGCATTCCTACTCCCCAAGCGGAATTTGTCTGGGCTACATTAAACAGAAATGTGGCTAACCACAGCGTGTTGAGACTTAGCCAATTTCTAACTACATCAGTAGCCCCCCACACTTTGCGTCTGAAAAGAAAAAAATCCCTGGTGCTTATACTTAAGCCCTGCAGACCGTGTAATATTATGAGATCTATCAGATTCCCCAGAAATTAGAATGTGTCTTTTACTTGCATCATAAAAAAATTGTCAGCTCCTTAAACTTGAGATTTTTCTCAAGTGTAAGGAATATCCATTCAAATATATCTACAGCAATGCTGTCCTATGTAAGCACTGGGGCAATTCATGAAATATTGCACTCTTGGATAATTCATGTGTCTGCCTTCCTTACATACCTACCTTCTTAGCTGTAAAGGTATTGCTATAATTGTTATTCTTGTAAAGTGCAACTAATTATACATATACAGTACATAATTATACTGTCAGTATTAAGCTGTGAAAAGTGTTATGTAGCTGGTGAATGGGGCTCATTCATAAACACTCTGCCAATTAGCACCTGGGCTGTAAACAAAAGCAACCAATCGGTGACTGGCTTTTTAGAGGCAGGATGAACAATGGAAGCAAATGTTTGATTGGTTGCCACAGATTACAACCCATGTGTAGATTTGTGTTTTTTGAAGAGCTATATCTATAAATGATAGCTGTGTATATCATGAATGCTTATTAATGAGTTAAAATTTCGTTTTTACTGCTATATATATATATATATATATATATATATATATATATATATATAAATATACTGTCCCAAAGAAGGCATGCACTCACAGGTCTTATCCAAGGTGAAAAAACTGTGTTTATTCAGCAAAAAAAAAACTGCTAACATTTTGGCTAGCACTCTAGCCTTTCTCAAAGTGAAAGGCTAGAAAGGCTTTGAGAAAGGCTAGAGTGCTAGCCGAAATGTTAGCAGTTTTTTTTTTTGCTGAATAAACACAGTTTTTTGACCTTAGATAAGACCTGTGAGTGCATGTCTTCTTTGGGACAGTTATCTTATTGTTTTCATATTGCCCACAGGCATATTGAAACCATAGACGTGCTGTGCCGGCTTCCAGCAAGCTTTTCCTATATATATATATATATATATATATATATATATATATATATATATATATATATATATATATATATATATATATATATATATATATATATATATATATATATATATATATATATATAAAAATATAAGGATATTATAATTTACCAAGGAGTTTCATGACCATATAAAAGCACAAGAGTGAAGGCCGAGTGTTTTTATACAGTTCATGGAACTCCAAGGGGACTTTTAATATCCTCATATTTTGCAACAGGGAATACTAGAAGGACTAGAAAATGAAGGAATGTTGGTGCATGCAGCTCTAAAGAAAACAAATGGACATGCGCCAATGCACTTCTAAAGGTAGGAATTCATAGCAGCTTCTTAGTAATGGTGTGCAACCCAGCACTTCATTAGTGATGAGTGAAATTTTTTGCCATGTATGGATTTGCAGCGAAAAAGTTGCTGTGAAAAAATGGCCATTGACGTTACTGTTTTTCATGAATTTTTGCAGTTTCGTAAATTTTTTTGGCAAAGCAAAACAAGACAGGTTCACTCGTCATCACGAGTATGATACATGCGAGTCGCAAACACAAACTGAAAGATACCATGTGTCTTTTTAATTAGTATGTTATGAAATCCAGCAATAGCTACACTGGGCTATAAGTTGTAAGAAAACTCAATTCCTTACATCCTTTTATTTGTATACAAAATGTTGAGACTAGGGAAACAGGTCCATAATGCACTGACTTCTTCACTATCAAGCACAAGAAGTTGTGACCCGCCAGGGACGGCTGTATGTTAGTTGCACTTTCAACAGGGGTAACAATGACTTGATATTTCTAAAGGACTGTATGTCTCCTACCCAGGCTGCATATATAGGAAAGGTGGGGAGAGGCACAAAGGTGTCATACCTCCCACCTGTCCCCTAACTTGTGTGTTAGGCTGGGGCCAGATGAAGTATTACATTGTGAATTATCCACAGGCGGAGAATCCGCTGCCCTGCTCCACCCGTAGTCTTTTGAACTGTAGGCGGATTTCGGTTGAGAAATGCAAAATGTTGCATTCTGGTGCCGAAATTCTCCACATCTGCCTGCACCCAAGCGGAAAGAATAGTTCTGGGTGCAAGCAGACCAGAAGCGGAAACACATCGGGATCTGCCAGTGTCTGGCCCTGACCTTAGTAGTCTTGCACTTAAGTATGAAGTCTATATGATGTATTATCTATGCATACCTATTGCTGGGAATATGTCATTTGGTACTGATATCTTCAGAAAAGTCTATAAAAATATACCAGTATATATACATATATATATATATATAGAACCATTGGTTGCCGGCACTCACCTCCGCCATTTGGTAATTACGCCGGGTGTTAACCGAATTTAATATAAAGTCCAGAAATAAAAGGTAGCACTCACGGCATAAAGGTTGTTAGAAGTCCTTTACTAAATCATATAAACATCGTTATAGTTATCTTATTTCTAACAGAACAAATAATTCCCACACACACATATATATTTATATATACAATTAAATTATTCTGCAGATATTACCTTTGTAAAATGTGAAACACTTTGAAGAAGCCCTGTAAAGAGATTAACATGATGTAAGAATCGACCATTTAAAGCCGGGCCAGTTCTTGGTTTGAATGCTTTTTCCGTGTCTTTAGATCAGGCCTGCGAAATCTTTTGTCACCGACCAAAAGATCTCTTTGTTGAAACACTGTAGCGCTGTAATTGGCTGAGTAGGCCTATCCAATCTCATGGATTGACCTTTCACACCCTATGCTAAAGAATTACTATAGAATGAGAGTGGGTGTAATCTGGGTAAAAGACTACTTCTTCCCAACACGTCGAGAGCTTGTTTCGTGCACACAAACAGTTGGAAGAAAGCTCAATCAAGAATCAAACTTAACACTTTAGCTCTGTACTTCAGGAATAAAGAAGTAACAGCATTCAAATGACACACAGGCCCCAAGCTCTTCATAACCAGTAACAGGCAACTATTATATCTCAAGAGCGCAAAGGTAACAAAGAAGGCATCAGTTCATGGTGTGGTCTACAACTCTACAGTTTTGCTCCAATAGGCCATTGATGTGGCTATAGAATGCACTATTCTTACTTGCAAAAAAGGGGTTTCAGTCTTTTAGAATTTTGTGTTCACAGAATGTTTTTTCAAGATAATGGCTTTGCAGAATTCACTGATATTGTAAGAATTATTATTATTAACATGCATTTATAGAGCACCAACATATTCCGCAGCGCAACAGGAGGATTTTTCATTTTTTTATGCCTTATTAGAAATGCAGGATCCACACTCAACAACGGCCTGTATTTCTGAGAATGTAAACCCTGCCTTTAAATACACCATATTTTCTCCCTTAAAATGTAAATACTGAATTTGTGTTATGTTTCTAATTCTGAGATAATGTTGGGCCAGAGATGTAATAATGAATGCTTTCTGAAATATGGGCTCATCTTGGCAAGCAAGGCAGTACGGTTTTGGGCAAGCAGGCTGTGTTTTAAAGAAGGTTAAAAAATAATTTATTTTCTATAAACATTTTCCTTTTTTAAAGGCCTTAGAATATGTAAGGGCCGGCAGACAATACTTTTCTTAGGAATAACGAAAAAATAAACAAAAAAAACTCCATAGAAGTAGGTAAAAAAGTGACAACCAATTTACCATTCCCAATAAGCAATGCTTGAAGTCTGAAAGTCACCTTAATAAACATATAAGTGGTTGTTTACCTTGAAATTAACTTTTAACATGATCTAGAAATTCATATTTCTCTAAAACCATTTCATTTAGAGGCATATATTCATATGCCTCTAATACTATTTGCAGTTGGCTTATATTCGGCATATATATTTTTAAATGATTTAGCTTTTTGTTCAGCAACTCTCCATTTTGGACTTTTATGCCGATCTGGTTGGTAAGGTCAAGTTTACACTAGCAACCAGGCACAGGTTTGTACAGGTTTTTTTTTTTTTTTTTTTTTTTAAAAAGTAACAGCAATTAAATTATAGCTTCACAGAGCAATAGTTTGGGGTCAGTGACCCTCATCTGGCAGCTGAAAAGAGGCAGAAGAAAAAGACAAATAATTCAAAAATGATAAAACATAAAAAATGAAGACCAATTGAAAAGCAGCTAAGAATAAGACATACTAAACACTAACCTAAAGGTTAACAACCCCCTTAAAGTCCTATATATGATTCTAGAATAACTGGATTTACTATACTTACACAGGTATGGGACCTATTATCCAGAATGTTTGAGACCTGGGGATCTATCCATAATGTAGATCTCCATACAGGAATTCTACTTAAAGTTTATTTAAACGTTAAATAAACCCCAAAACATTGTTTTGCCTCAAACAAAGAGTAATCATATCTTAGTTGGGATCAAGTACAAGGTACTGTTCATTATTAGAGAGATAAATAACATCAGTTATAACATCAGTAATCAAAAATCTGAAATTTTTGATTAAAATGGAGTCTATGGGAGACTGACTTCGCATAATCTGGATCTTTCTGGATAATGGGTTTCTGGGTAATGGATCCTTTAGAGAGTATTGAACCATATGTGTTTCAAATGAGCAGTGGGTGTATCCTTGCCAGTCCTTGCCAGAAGCACAGTAGATTGTAGGTAGCCAACTGCAGTCCTGCATTCACAACAGATAGGCTGCAGTTCCCTGTCAGGTCTGCCTAACTGCTGATTGACTGGCATCCTACAGTGCAAAATGCAAAGAGACACTGGCTCTCCTGTACAATCTGGGAAAGCAGCCAACAGAAAGTGGAATAAATTGGCTGTGCTAGTACAGTTTTTGGGGAAAATTCCAAGAAACACAGCACAAAGCAGAACTTTTCTAAGCACATTCCTTCGATAGTATGATGCAATGTGTGCGATTTAAGGTATAAATAGTTTATTATTGTGCAGTGCGCCTTAAAAAGTCAATTTGTAAACATGCTTTTTGACTATAATTTTTATTACATAAAATCCATGTTATTTGGCATTTCCGAAAGGAAATCCCCAGAGCAAATAGGGGAGCTGAAGCTCCTCCATATTTGGTCCTTGCGAGGTAGATAATTAGATCACTAGTCGATTTATAATATCCTGCATAATTCTATTTATATGAGTGTCGTAATTTAATTATGTACTTCAGAAGGACCGAAGCCCCTATAAGCCGGCCATCTCTGAAAAAGCATGAAGTACATCATGGTGATCCCATTTTTGATACTATTAATTGCACAGACAATAAAGAGCTTTTTTTTAATCTTAAAGCGATACTGTCTTGGGAAAACATGTTTGTTCCAGAAATGAACCAGTTAATAGTGCTGCTCCAGCAGAACTAATTACTCAAAAGAGCAAACTGATTTTTTTATATTCAATTTTGAAATCTGACATGGGGCTAGACATATTGTCAGTTTCCCAGCTGCCCCAGTCATGTGACTTGTGCCTGCACTTTAGGATGGAACGACTTTCTGGCAGGCTGTTCTTTCTCCTACTTGTAACTGAATCAGGCTCAGCGAGACTTTGCTTTTACTATTGAGTGTTGTTCTCAGATCTACCAGGCAGCTGTTATCTTGTGTTAGGGAGCGGTTACCTTCCCATTGTTCTGTTGTTTGGCTGCTGGGGGACAAAGGGAGGGGGTGATATTACTCCAAATTGCAGTACAGCAGTAAAGAGTGACTGAAGTTTATCAGAGCACAAGTCACATGACTGGGGGCAGGTGGGAAACTGACAATATGTCTAGCCTCATGTCAGATTTCAAAATTAAATATAAAAAAAATCTGTGTATTCTTTTGAGAAATGGATTTCAGTGCAGAATTCTGCTGGAGCAGCACTATTAACTGATGCGTTTTGAAAAAAAACATGTTTTCCCACGACAGTATCCCTTTAACACATTCACCCTGAATTGTAAAGATTTATTTAAAGTTTGTAAGCTGGCCATATACAAGAATATCTGATCGATTGACAAAGACACTTGCAGACCCATTCCAACAGGATTTTTAAACCTATGCAATATTTGATTAATCCACAGCTAGCTTTTGACATTTAACTTTTAGTTATTCCGATTCTGTGGGATATCATCTGCACATCTGCTTTACATTCAACGCTAATTTGCTGATCAATGAATTCATGGCAAGTCAGATTTTAGTTCTGGCACGAAAATGTCATTGATTCAGTCATTTTGTTTGATGTTGATTCATTTCAGGAACTGCACTTAACAAGGATTCTAATAGCAGAAAGTAATATACAGTCATAAACTGTTTGACTCATTGTCTTATTGTTTACACCAGTACAGTGAAAAGAAACATTATCACCATGAAGAAAAGGGATGGAAGAGGAAATGCTTACTGAAAACATAGAAACCATATCCAAAGAATTTAAAGATAATATGTTAAAAGTGAAACTCATATAAGCAGTATATAAGCATGAATAAAATGTAAATGGCTTCATAATGCAGGAAAATTGCACTATGACAGTTTCCCTTTAATATTATTATTATTACTTTTATGTTCATACGCTGTGTTGTATAAAACACTTGACAGACACACGGATGAGAACTGGAGTCTGGCAAAGGAACAGTTGTTTGCAAATGGATGTGCAAAGGTATGTACGAGGGGATCTGTTCACAATTGCCAAATCAGAAAGAATCTGACGCCCATTCCTGTGTCTTCCTGTCTGAATTTAGAGAGTGTAGTGCGGATGAAAAATTCATTGGGTGAGTCATTGCAGGAATGGCTTAAAAAGTCCAAGGATGTATGTAATACATTATTGTAATGATTCAAAACACCATCAATTCAATTTTTTATGAGCAAAAATTAATTTTCATACAGGTATGGGACCTGTTAGCCAGGACGCTCAGGACCTGGAGTTTTCCAGATAAGGGATCTTTCCATATTTTGGATCACTATACTTTAAGGCTACGACCAAACAATGGAAACATTAAAGGGGAACTCCACACAAACATAACCTAAGCTTTTTGAAAAGTAAAAATAATTTCAAGAAACTTTGTAATATACATCAATTAAAAAAAGATGCAGACTTGTCATGATTTGTAATGGTTTCTGACAGTTCCCTAAGCCTAGCCCTCTGCTCTCCTGCTGATCTGTCTGACTACTTTGCTGAGCTGGCTGACTACTGTTACTTTGTATCAACAGACACCTGTCCTCAGCCTGCATCCTCCAATCCCCACAATTCCCTGCACACGTGATTTCAAAAAGGAATGGAACATCGTAGTGCAATGCATTGTGGGTTATGTCGTTCCTGCACGCAAGATAGAAGAACTGTTAAACAGCTGGATTTCAGGATAGAAAATTGCATTTATTCATACTTTTTGAAGAAACAGGTAACTGTGATGGGGATAATAGGGGTTTCTGTGTTATGTGGACCTCTTTATCAAATTTTGGTTTGGAAGCCAGAGTTCCCCTCATAAACTCAATAGGATTGTTTTGCTACCAATAAGGATAAATCATATCTCAACTGGACTGTGATCCAGTACAAGTTACTGTAATATTATTACAGACAAAAAAGAAATCATTTTGTAAAATTTGAATGATTTGATTAAAATGGAGTCTATGGGAGATGACCTTCCCTAAATTCAGATCTTTTTGGATAACGGATCCCATACCTGTGTTACACAAACTTGATTATTTTGAATTATCAGGAGTCTTCCCAGGCACAAATTATATGTAATATCTATCTTGACAGTGTTAGGGAACCTGTTTGTTTGTTTTTGGGGGATTTTAAGGGGTTAGTTGTTGGCATTATGCAGACCAATAAAGCAATGTGCACTTTCTCATTATAACACAGCAGTCGTCATCATCATCAGAGAGGAAAAATAATCAAACCAGAGAAAAGACAAAGCCCCTCAGCTCACTGACAAACAATAAAAGCTATATCATTTATTCTATCGATGCATGCCTTATTTAATATGTAGTAGCCTTCATGCAAATTTATGATGCTTTCATGTAACGGAAACTGTGATTGTATGCATTCCTTTAATATTTTTCTCCTGTAGCCGAGATCCAGTTGTGAGCTGAATAGTTTACGCCATGTTAAGAAACTGTCCCGGCCACTGGTAAACACACTTTGTGCTTGAGTTTCTCCAGATCTTGTTTCA
Organism: Xenopus laevis; assembly: GCF_017654675.1. Lineage (NCBI taxonomy): Eukaryota > Metazoa > Chordata > Amphibia > Anura > Pipidae > Xenopus > Xenopus laevis. The sequence goes on along the minus strand of NC_054375.1, from coordinate 120,019,407 downwards.
AGACAAATTGCCAACCCTTACGCTAACACCGATAACTTCTCCTGCCAACTCCTGCTTTGTCTCTGGGTGAGAACAAGGCTCGCTCTGATACAAAAGTGTCTGTAATTGCTATGTGACAAAGTGTGAAGTCAAGCTAAAGAAGCCTCATGGAGAGTTTCAGCCATGGCTGAACTCAAAAATTGAAAATATAATAAACATTATCAAAAGACTTCTGTTCTAATGTAGGATCTTTTTTTTTTAAGCTGTGTTGTGTTGTGATGGGTGAATTTGTCCTGTTTCGCTTCGTCGAAAAATTTGTGGATTTCCAGTGAAATTCGCTCGCATCAATTCTGTTGCTCTTGTCAATTTTGATGCCAGAGGCGTCCGAATAACGGTGCAACGGTTTTGACGCCAGCGACTTTTCCGACGCGTGTCCAAAATTTTTGGATGCTGGTGAATTTTCGCCGGCGAAATTTCATGGCAGTTTCGTGAAATTATTTGGCGGCAGTGAAACCCGGAAATTTGCTGCAAATTCGCTCCAGTAGAATTTATTCGTCCATCACTTGTGTTGTGTGCTTTTATCATTATTATTATTTTTAATTAACTTGAAAATAGAGTCTTTATGATGCTAGAAGCATCAAGGAGACAGCACCAGCACCCCTGAATATTAGTAATTCCCCTTTACCCTGTTGAAGACAATAACTTACTATGTGAATAAAAAAAAATTAAAAATTAAATTAGATTTAAACAGTCACCTACAAGTTAGAAAATGAAAGCAAAGATCTGATTGGATGCTATGGGCAACAACTTCAGAAACGTGCCCCTTTATCGGAGTATTAATGCTTCACATGTTTCAGACAAATTTAGAATAATGTCCAGCACATTGCACAGAGGCACACTATTAAATATATTCCACCTTTAATATTATCCACATTGTACGAAGCTTCTTACTATGCTGATGTCATAAAAATCACAGCATTCATTGCAATCATTTAGGCTATACATTTTATTATAAGCCACATTTTCCAGATCTCAGTAATGTTCCATTATAATCTTCATGCGATGCAGGTCTGACTACAGAAGCGAAATGATGTTCTGAATGCACTTTAGGCTGCAAGTCGTAGTATACCGCATAGCAAATCATTATCTGGCTTGCTCTTTATACGAGATTTGCTTCTCTGTAACCCTTGTGAAAGACATTTTGGTAACACAATGAGTAAGAAAAAAATTTTCAGAATGATTTGAAATATTCTTCATGTGTCCCTGACGGCATGTAAAAACACAGAAGTTAATACACTTTGCACATGTTGCAGAGCAACAGGTGGTAGAGAAGCATACATGCTGCCTGCATTCCTTACTTTTTCAAACTGGTGGCCCCTGGTATTCCTGGGATTTACACTACCTCTCCCCCCCAGCCTGTGCTCTGACTGACAAGCTAATCGGTGGGCCAGGAAACCTTCAGCTATTGATTCCAGTGTAATACAACACCCCGCAGTCAATGAAACTGCAATGAAATGCTTAAATAACAAAGAAAAGGAGGCATTAGACTGTTGAGGAACTGGAAGAAATGTGCTTACACACACACAGAAAAAAAGGCTCGAAGGGGGCACCTGCTTCAAAAGGCCGGTTATTAAAGAAAGCCACAAAGCCACCGAGTCTCACCGAGAGAAGAAAAATAGTTATGGCTCAGTTAGGCGTATCTGACGGGGGTGGGCGGACAGCTAGCTTTCCAAACTCTGCTAATCCTCTGAGTACTTAATTTCTCTTCTATTATGCTAACCTGTGCAACAGCAACAATCATTCAGGAAAGTAATAATATGAAATGTGTCTTTTTGTGGCCTTTCCATTGTGATGCCCATGTTTGGATACAAATAAACATTAACTGCATCATTTTCATCCCCTGCCAAGATAAAAACTGTCGCATTTCCTAAAGTATGTTATATATCTAATGGGTTTGTCCTTTTTATTATCAGCCACAAGGTTGTAAGCAAACCAGGGTCGGAACTAGGGGTAGGCAGAAGAGCAGACCATTGCGCCTAGAAGATTTTGCTGCAGTTTCTCCAAAATGCGAGTGTGCGTGCACATGTGCACTTGCACTTCCTCTGCGTTTGCACCCTTTTGTGCATGCGCACTCGCACTTCCTCGACGCATGCACTCTTCCGTGCATGCACACTACCGCGTCATCGCCAGTTGTGCTCTTCTGCGCATGCACTAATGGTGGGGGAGACATAATCAGCTGTGTTGCCTAGGGCGCCCGGCCGACTTGTTTGAAGTAAATATGTCATGCAGAGGTACAGGTACCAGTACTGGTCTAGCCACACACCAGCAATATACTTTTAAACAAAAACAGAACACCAGTACCTTATAGTGCTTCAAACGGGGTATTTCCAACTTTTATTGCAAGGTGCTTCAGACACTGCACACCCGATCAAATGTTTCGGGACCAAAATGGCCCTTCCTCAGTGGACTTGGCCCGGCACTGATGCAAACTTTTCATTGATACAATTAACCCAGTTCAGTCTTTCACTGGCCACTTTCCCAAGTGGGATAAAATAAGGGAAGACTTTAAATGAGACAAGCAAACCCAGCTGTGCACACTTTGGCAGCAAGTAATGAATGACACACACACATACACGTTTAAGCATTCACAACAATCCTGGCCTTGAACCAAATGCTTATATACAGGTATAATATTAGTCAAAGAAGTGTAAGGTAATGTCACTGTGCTTAAAAATAAAAAGCCCACCTAAACTTTAACTTAACTCCCAATTGTATATCTCTGTATATTGTGAATTCTTGGGTGTGCTTTACTTGTATGTATCCTGTTTCACCCATTCTTTCACTCTTGGCCTGTTTTTAACTACTCCAATCATGATTGCTTTCTGCCTTGACCTGTGCCTGTTCTCTAATTACAAATTGACTTAACCCTTCTAATATCACACTCATCCTCGGTACTGGCTACCTCCTTAGACCCCTGCCTTTCACAATTGATGGCATTGGAGTGCCTGGCAAAAATTTTATCTTAATCATGGATCTGTTATCTTATCCATAATTTGGATCCATTGAGACTGTCCAGCCTAGAATACACACTGCTTCATTACATGGTCATGGATGTGACAATAGAATGTGTTACATCCTTCAGTAGAGATTTCTTTTTGCAACATCATATAAACTCAACTGTAGATATTGCTTCATAATAGATAATAAAAATAATCATAATAGAATAAAAATCATTCGATAGATTAAAATCGTTCAAAATCATTCGGTTCGAATGATTTTATCGTTCGATCTAATGATTTTTATTCCATTGTTCAATCGAACCTTTTGTGCTAAAATCCTTCGAATTCGATATTCGAATTCAAAGGATTTTACTTCGAGGGTCGAATTAGAGGGTTCGAAATTCGACCCTTGATTAATCTGCCCCTTAGAGTCAATAACACCATTACAATTGTTTTACCATCTACTTATGTATGTGGCTTAGTTACCTTCAAGGACAATGTACTGTTTTATTATTACAGAGAAAAAGGGAGATGGCCATCCCGTAATGCAAAACTTTCTGAATATTTGGTTTCCAGATAAGAGATTCCATACCTTTAAAATCTAACCACCACATGGAAAAGCTGGACTGATCTTCTGCAACAATATAACTATATCATATACTTTTTATTCTTATAGAGACTTCTTTTTAAGGGACTGTTGAATTAAGCACATTCTGTTTTAATCGCTATCGTTTTATTTGTCTGTTTTAAACAATCTGATTTATTTTAAAACAGAATTGCATCTAAACATGATAAATTCCCATACCAGGGAACAAGAGAACTTTATTTTCATCAATTGATAAATACCCCTATAAGACTTTCTAAAGCTGTTTTTTTATATAATAGTTGAGGCTGAAAAAAGACATGTGCCCATCAGGCTTAAACTTTTACCCAAGTAATTCCTGCCTAACCGACATTCCAGAGGAATTAAAACAAGTCACGTCTAAAGCTGTCTCCAATTTACTTAAAAAGAATTAAAAATCCTTTCTGATTCCAAAAGGCCAACCATCCTAGTCCCTGGATCAACATTATTCAAAGAGTATTAAAATTAGTAGCTTTACAATTTCTCACTTGTTCTTTGTTGGAGTCACCTACTGTATATATCATAACTGCTTCAGAAAAAGAATTCCATCCCTTACTGTAGAAAAACCCTTTTAGTACCCTGAAATGATTGCGTTCTGGCAAGATCTGGTAACTAAGGCACTAGAGAGTTTATTGTATGGTCTTCTTTGTGTAGTGATCATATTTCCCCTTAAGAATAATCTTGAGTAGATACAATTTCAACTTGGCCTTTTTCTTTCAGCCAAAACCTTTCCTATTGTTTATCAACTTTATTGCTCTTCTCTGGACTTCAGTAATATCCCCTGTTAGCATTAGAGACTTAAGCTGGCCATAGATGTTGAGATTTTTAAAAGATCCGATCCTCATTGCGAGACCACGATTTTCTCTGAACGATCGTACGATTGTACGAATTGACCATCAACTAAAAAGACCAATTTGCCAGGAAAACAAAGGGGAGCTGCCAGCTTGGTCCTGCAAACATAGATAGATTGCACTGGGACCGACAAAGATTTTTTCGACCTGGCCGATCAATTTCCTGACAGATGTCGGCGAAAAATCGTAAGATTGTACGATCTCTCGAATCCCACTAACCCGCACGATAATTTCGAAGGATTGGTCGGACTTCCCTAAAATCGGTCGTTCGGCATGAAGAATCGTTGCATCTATGGGGAGCTTTAGGGGCAAATTGATCATTTCGCCCCCACTCCGCGATACAAGGCGCAAATTCGTTACCACTACAATTATTCACTAAAATGCAAAGTTTCGTCTCAGCAGCCAAACGCTTTAAAATTTTTGTTATTGTTACTTCAGCTGGGAGAGCATTTCATAGCGAATTTTTGTTAGCGTTTATTTCTGTCCAGCGAAACATCGCCAGCACTCTTGCGCTAAGGTTAATTTGAACAGGGTGGGTTACTAAAAGTCATATGGATGTCTTTAATAGTAATGTTGGTGCAAATACTTGAAGTGGCCACTTTTTCAAACACATGTCTAAGGGTAAGGCCACACTAGGCGATAGCGCAGCGATTTGACTCACGGCGACTTTTCGCCGCGACTTTTAATCCGCAATCGCTGTGGAAACTTTGGCGCTGGCGTCTATGGGGAATCGCGTCAAATCGCCAGCGTAAAAACACACGCGGCGATCTTTTTCTATTGTCGCTCGAAATCGCCTAGCGAGGCGATTTCGAGCGACAATAGAAAAAAGATCGCCGCGTGTGTTTTTACGCTTGCGATTCCCCATAGACGCCAGCGCCAAAGTTTCCACAGCGATTGCGGATTAAAAGTCGCGGCGAAAACTTTTCGCCGCGAGTCAAATCGCTGCGCTATCGCCTAGTGTGCCCTTAGCCTTATGAGCCATAATAAAGACAGAAGAGATCCTCTAATGCCTTAGACATGAGCCCATCCTTAAACAAATGTGGCATGTGCCCCTAAAACTTGTTTTAAAAAAAAATTCACACAAAAAATCTTTAATAGTTCGGACTTTTGAAGGCAATCCTGCTTTAAAAAAGGAAAAGTCGCCAGCGTTTTTTTTTTACAACTTTAATGCATTTCCGGCATACAGGATAAGATGTCACTGACATAAGATTGAGGAAGACGTAGCTTAGTTTTATCAGTTCACCTGGTCTGAGGTGGCAAAGTAAACTCTGGTAAAAGGTTCGGTAAACTTTGCACCTTAGTGAATTTGGGGAGTAACGACCGTTCAGCAGAGTGAAAAGTCACCTGGCGATAGGGTGTGAATGAATGCTAGCGACGGTCTTGTTCACTAGTGAATTGTCCTCTATGCCTGTTAGTGAATTGGCGATGTCCCTGCTGATGATAGTTCTGGTGAATTGTCGCTAGCGACGGCCACTTCGCCCTTTAGTAAATCTGCCCCTTAAACTTCACTGCATATTATATTTGGGGGGTTAGCAGTACATTGTAAAAGGGAAATGCTCATGTAAACCTATCCTCCTTTAATACAGTAAAAATCTCTTGTTGGCACTTGCAATAGTTTGCTACAGCTAAGGTTATTATTCACAAGTGCTCATAGATCCTACGCCATCAAGGGTTTAGTTATTTTAGTCTCATTAAGGTAATAAATAGTCTGTGTATTTTTAAATACTAAGTGCATCACCTCATATTTATTGACCCTGAATATCATCTGCCACTTAGCTGCCCAGTCTGGCTAGATCCCATTGCAAAGATGACACATCTGTTCTGCATGATTTGTCATCGGCAAACACAGATACGTTGCTTTCAGTGCTCTCCTAAAAGTCATTAATGAAGAGAGAACTCAGTACAAAACCCGTGGCACACCACTTAGATCCCCATTACTTTTAGGAGAACAACACTGTTATTTCAAGCACAACTTGCCTGTGGCACATCACTTAGATCCATAATACAATTAGAGACCACAGACAAACACTCACTATACACAATCCTTCAACTAGCTATCTTTCCATATCTATCCATGAAAAATTGTACAAGCAAAAACAATTAAGCTTAGTTTAGACAGCAAACATTAATGTGGCACTGTATGCAGGGCCGCCATCAGGGGGGGACAAGTGTCCCAGGCCCGGGACTGAAGGGGGGCCCGGCAGTGTTGCATTTTTGAAAGAGCCATGCCCCCTTTACGAGCGCCCGAGCCGTGCGGCCATTTTGAAGGTTGCTGTATGTGGAAGTGCAAAAAAGCCGAACAGCCGAAGCTGAAGTCCCGAAAACAGCCAAAGTCCCGAAGCGGCGAAAAGACCAGCAGTCATGAAAACAGCCGAAATTAAAGTCCTGAAGCGGCGAAAAGACCCAAAGTCACGAAAGGAGGCGAAGTTGAAGTCCTGTAGCCTTGAGTTCAATTCTAATGAACACCAGTTTGTGTTTTTTTAATCCCCTGGCCACCAATGTATTATTTTAATATTCTATAGGCCCCTGCCACCAATGTTTTTTTTTTTTTAAAAATTGGGGGTCCCTAATTTTTTTTGTAACTTGTAAGGGGGGCCTTGGCACTTTTTTTTTAAATAAAAATTTGGGGCCCCAATTTTTTTTAACTTGTAAGGGGGCCCCTGCCACCAATTTTTTTTTTTGTTTTTTTTTTTACATTTTAAAAAAAAATTTTGGGGCCCCAATTTTTTGCCCAACCTTGCCACCAATGTTTTTTTAAAAAAAAAAAAAAAAAAAATTTCTTTTTTTAACTTATAAGGGGGCTCTGACCATCAATAGCTTTTTATAACTTGTGTGTGTGTGGGGGTTACTTTTTTAGCGCTGATGTCTGTGTGGTCTTTTAACTGTGATGTGGAGTGGGCGGGATATGGGGTGGGGCTTGGGCGTGAGTGGGGGCGGGGCCCAGGGGCCCCCAAAAATTTTGTTGTACGGGGCCCCGTGATTTCTAATGGCGGCTCTGACTGTATCAAAAGCTTTAGAAAAATGTAAGTGGATTACATCTAGTGCAACACTACTGTCCATCTTTCTACTTACTATAGGTGTTGGACCTGTTATCCAGAATGCTCGGGACCTGGGGTTTTCCGGATAATGGATCTTTCCATAACTTGGATTTTCATACCATAAGTCTATGAGGAAATCATGTAAATATGATTAAATAAACTCAGTAGGCTGTGATTGCTTCTAATAAGGATTAATTATATCTTAATTTGGATCAAGTACAAACTACTGTTGTATTATTACAGAGAAAAATGAAATCATTTTTAAAAATTTGGATTATTTGGTTGAAATAGAGTCTATGGAGATGGGCATTCCATAACTCTGAGCTTTCTGGATAAAGTATCCCATACCTGTATATCATGTCAATTTGATGTGATCGGTCATTCTTACATTACTCATTACTACTTATTATGCCAGTCTCCAGCACATAATTTTGAATATTATCTTCAAACAATTCCCTAACACAGGCCTGCTTTGGCTGAATACTGCACCAAATATCTAAATATTAAATCATCTTTCTTCCAATCTGGTACCCAATGAAAGGTTTGAGAAAATAGGGAATGGTGACATGACTGAAACAGAACTAAAGGTTTCCATACACGGGCCAAGAAAAGCTACGGACAGACAAAGTTGCCAGCTTATTTGCCAACAAATGAGGCCCTCTGACCGGCTTCCATGATCAATATATGGCCAAAAATCGGCCAGATGTCAGGTTGGCATAAAATTCCCATTGGATTGGGGACCACATTGGTTTGATGATGCAGTCCTCAATCCCACCACTTGAATTCCTGGCCTCGTGATCTGACGGATCTTCACTATATCTCCCACTGAAGTTGGGCATTTCAGGTCAACATCCAGTTGTTTGGCAAACTCTTAAGCTCTCCAGGTACTCATCTGTGTATTCCAACCAGCCTAGGAATGTCATATTTTAATGTTTAAATACAACTTCCAGTCACTGAAAACTCGAGTCTTCTGCAAGAGTATGGGTTTGGTATCACTGCCTTCTCTTATGAGCAAAATCAATTGTTAACTTGAGCCTACGTCCCTAATGATACAGGTGTACCCTTAATTAAAATCTTAATGATTGAAATTTTCCTCTTTTTTTCCCTTTTTTTATTTAAGGTTTTGAGCCTTTTCATTTGCACAATGGGTTAATCACATACAATGAACTTACCTGTTCCTTACAACCTGTGAAACGTTCTACTTTCCAGTTTCAAATCGTGCTTAGCATGTAGACATACCCTTCTGCACTCCTATTTATTCTGTCCCTTAGAAACATGGTACAGGAATGAGATACGTTATCCAGAAACCGATTATTAATAAAGCACCAAAAGTCATAGGGTCCATTTTACTCAAATATTTCTAATGTTTAATAAGAAAACAATGCCTTGTACTTGATCACAACTAAGATACAATTAATTCTTATTGGAGGCAAAACAATCCTATTAGATTAAATTAATGTTTAAGTGATTTTTTTTGTAGGCTTTAAGTGTGGTGATCCAAATTATGGAAATACCCCTTATCTGGAAAACCCCAGGTTCTGAGCATTCTGGATATCAGGTCTCAAACCCATATAGCCTTCAATATGTTCTGCCCATCTATGTATGTAAATTAATCATGTTTCAACAATTCTAATCTAATCTAATTACCCATGCTGCACTAAATAGCTCACCCATTTTACCTTTTAGGTTTCTTGAATTCTCGAACCAGGACCCATAAACAAATTTGAGTAGTTGACATTTTTTTTTCTATTGTGAAAAATATATTCAGCAAAATACACGTTTGAAAGAAAAATGTTAAAAATATATCATCCCAGGTTCAAATTTTTAAAAACTAGGAAACATACAATAGTTAAAAGAAAATATATATATAAAATGTTAATAGAGCAGAAACATTTATGTGAATGGTTGTTATACTTGATCTATCTGCAATGTAAATCACTCATTAGGACTGTGCTCTAAATACTTTTCTAATGATGAGGTTGGAACCTTATAGTTAATGAACAGCTGTTAAAATCAACATCATTGCCCTCTGTCCTACTCCAAGGTCCCGGAGTACTCAGTTACCAATGGAAAAGATTTACTTGTGCTAGTTAAAATTACTGTTTGTTCCACTCTTTATGGCACATCAACTGCATGTCATTCCTGTCAAATATGCAAAGCATTAGAACATTAAGATTGTCTCGTATGCAACATATTTTCTTCATCTGCATAACATTTGTTGTCATTTTGATTTCATTTGTTTAATATGAAAATCAAATAAAATATTTTAAACACAGAACATTAAGAAACATTTCTGTCAGGTATATGATCAAAGATATTGGGGAGTTCAAGATGCCTGCCCACTGCTGACTTAAAATACATGCGTGTTCGGCTGTAGAGGTCTCAGTGAACATAGAGCCTAGGGGGCTATCAAGTTGTAAATTCAGAATTGGTTTCATAAAACAATGTTTCTCAAACTGGGAGGTTGGCCTAACTTTTTTGACTTGTTTGCAAATCTACAGAGGATGGACCTGACTCATTGTTTGTATTGTATCTGCCTGGTAGCTGGACTTAAAGCACCAAAATATTGCATTTCAGATCCACTTATTTTGTTTATAAGATTTCATGTTTCATGCAAAATGCATATAACAGAAACGTCCAGAAACACCAAAGAAACAATTACTTTAGGGTAATAAGGCAGACAAGCTCATGACACAGCTAGACACAGCTCAAACCACATCATCAAGTTTGCCGATGACACAACTGTGGTGGGGCTCATCAACCACAACAACTCGGCGTACTGAGATGAGGTTGAGCAGCTGGCGGTCTGGTGCAGTGAAAACAACCTGTCACTGAATGTGGATAAAACGAAAGAGATGATCGTCGACTTCAGGAGAACTCGCCCTGCTCACATACCACTCAACATCAACGGCTCCACAGTAGAGATAGTAAAGAACATCAAATTCCTGGGAGTCCACATCTCTGATGACCTCACTTGGACCACCAACACCGCCTCCATCACCAAAAAGGCACAGCAGCGTCTTCACTTCCTAAGACAAATTAAACGGGCCAGCCTTCCGCCTCCCACCTTCACAGTGTTCTACAGGGGCACCATAGAGAGCGTCCTGACGAGCTGCATCTCCATCTGGTACAGTAGTGCCAGTTCAGCTGACCGGAAAAGTCTACAGCGGACTGTCAGAGCAGCTGGCAACTTCATTGGAGCGGCTCTTCCATCACTGCAGGACATCTTCCCCAAGTGCTGTGTAAGAAAGGCCTCCTGCATTGCACTGAACTCACACACCCCTCACACGAACTGTTCACGCTGCCCCCTTGCAGCATTAAAGCCCGAACAACCAGGTTGCGAGAAAGCTTTTTTCCACAAGCGATCGGACTCCTCAACTCACTGCCTGCCCTCCCACTACATTCCAGACACACCTGAACTGTGAACTGGAGCCACGTCGCCTCGTCTCACTGTGTATTCGTATACTGCTGAGATGACAATAAAGTTTACTTTGATGAGCCAAACCAACTAAGCAGTATTTTCCTAGCAATTACTTGCCACCAAAGCTGATCCATGGGGAGTTTTCAGTCAATCCATCTTGCTATCATATATGCACTATTCATAACCCTAGGAGTGGCACATTTTAACCCAAAAGTGACACCACTTTAGTCACAGGTTGGGTGACGTTTTTGCTTTCAATTATTAAGGGCCTGGCTTCCCAACTGCCCATTCCGGGTTCCCACGGAGTGCCTACATAGTTGGGGAGTCTGCAAGACTCTACTGTTGAGGATTTAAACTTATCTGAGTTAATAAATGGATGGTTTAATGTGGAAAAAAATATTTAATTATGAAAAGTCAAAACTATTTTTGGACAACTGATGTCAGACAAAAACTTTTTAGTAAGCAAAATAATAAAGTTAATACAAAAATAATTTAGCAATAAAAAATGTATCTACAATAGTTAAAAACAATTATGTATTATTTAAAATGGAAATAACTACATATATATACTCATAAAAGCCATACAAATATTAGTTTGGGACATATTTTATATACACAATATTTATAAGGAATCAATTAAATACAACAGAAGCAAAGCACCCATGGAGCTGAGCCTGCTGATGAAACACAGAGCTTTTTTGCCCAAAAAGGAGCACAAAAAGTTTCACCTGTCCCTATTCATTGTACTACTTATACCTACTTAAACTACCAATGAGATGAGCAGAAGGGATGGCACATGGACATGACACAAAGGTAGCGCTAGGGGATGTTCTAGAGTCCTATAGTTAAAGGGATACTGCCATGGGAAAACATGTTTTTTTCAAAACACATCAGTTAATAGTGCTACTCCAGCAGATTTCTGCACTGAAATCCAATTCTCAAAAGAGCAAACAGATTTTTTTATATTCAATTTCGAAATCTGACATGAGGCTAGACATATTGTAAATTTCCCAGCTGCCCCCAGTCATGTGACTTGTGATCTGATAAACTTCAGTCACTCTTTACTGCTGTACTGCAAGTTGGAGTGATATCACCCCCCCCCCCAGTGGGACGGTAACCAAATAGCAGCTCCCTAACACCAGATAACAGCTGCCTGGTAGATCTAAGAACAACACTCAATAGTAAAAGCCAAGTCCCTCTGAGACTGATTCAGTTACATTAAGTAGGAGAAATAACAGCCTGCCAGAAAGTAGTTCCATCCTAAAGTGCCGGCACAAGTCACATGACAGGGGCAGCTGAGAAACTGACAATATGTCTAGCCCCATGTCAGATTTCAAAATTGAATATAAAAAAATCTGTTTGCTCTTTTGAGAATTGGATTTCAGTGCAGAAATCTGCTGGACTAGCACTACTAACTGATGTGTTTTGAAAAAAACATGTTTTCCCATGACAGTATCTCTTTAATGCCTACCCCTTTAAGGTGCAACTGGTGCAAGGGCACAGAGTGCAACTGTTCTGCAGCAGGAACAAGCATATGATTGTTAAATAACCATCATCAGACACTCGTGAATGAGCCATAAAAAATTAAAGTTAAAAGAGAGTTTAAATAGCCATCTGCATAAACACATTACTTGTCTTGCTTCTCCTGTTACTTCTTTCTGGCACACCATTTGTAACACATAAAGAATGGGCATGTCGGGGGATGACCACATCCTTCAAAAGAGTCTGACGAAGGGGCCCGCCCCCGAAACGTTACATCACAAGACTTGAATAAACACGCAGGGGTCCGCCCCGCTTCACTTGCTGTTGAGTGTCTGGTGAATTTTTCGTCACAACTCCTTGAGGCCCATTCAGAAGGTTCAAATAGCTGTACCTGTGAGCAACAAGTGTAGAAACCCATTGTTAATGTTAAAAGTCCTGAATTATTTTTACTTTTTTAGATTACATATTTTCATTAAGCTTGGGGTGGTTCACTAACGAAACATAAAAACTATCTGTGAAACCGATTTATTCAAACTTCTACAAGAGTTCAGTGGCTTTGGTATCACAATCACAGTTCCGCAAGCCCTGACTGGCAATGTGTGAATTCTGAAAAATGTTAGATGGGCTGCCGTATGTGGACTGGTTGAGAGGCCAGGTGTGCATGTGGAATTGTCCCAAACACTGCTGTAAGAGACCATAGAAAGTCACTATTTATTGGGCTATTGGAGGGCTGTTTGGCTCTGTGCACCTGAAATGCCAGGGCCTATTTTGAATCCCAGTCCGGGCCCATAGTTTCATTTGCATAAAACTGTATGTACTGTAAAATGTATTTTATTCCTGTTAGCTCAGATGGCAGCACTGAAATATACACTATATTTTCCCCTTTTCACATTGAAAAGATACTGTAGAACATGAATTACAAGTTGCAGAACTACAAGTCCTGACATTCTCTGGAAGCAAGGAGCTGTAAGTGTAGTGATGGGCGAATTTATTCGGCAGGCACGAATTTGTGGCGAATTTCCGCGGCAAATAAATTTGTGAGGCAATACTGACGCTGGCAAGAATTCCGATGCCAGCGACAATTAAGCTTGCGCCCATTGACTTTAATGCAATTCAAATTGACTCCGGTGTTGGAATTGTTGCCGGCTTCTATTTTGCCGCCAGTGTCAAAATTCGTGTTTTGTGAATTTTTCGCTGTTTCATTTTTCGGCGAAGCCAAACGGGACAAATTCGCCCATCACTATGTGTATTACAGCCAGGAAGCTATAGCTCGATTCCTCTAATATAAATGCACTAGTGGAAGTAACTACACATTTTTCAGGTTTCTGGTTTCTTCAGCCTGAAGGTTTCTCTCTAAGCAGTCTCAATTTAGCAAGGCAGGCTTTAAGCTTAACGAAAACAAACTATTTACAAACTGTTTGCAGATCCATGTACATGGCTTCAGGACTGTGGCAATCAATCTTAGGTTTGGCAAACTGTTCAGCTGGTACGTGGCCTATGATGTCACAGCTGGCACATTTGAGAGCTGCAGTTAATGAAAGGCATGCCTAGCATTTGTTGCTGACAGCCATTAATAAAATCCTAATCTGTAGAAATTATGAAAAAACAACTTATTATGCAATTGGTTCCCACTTTGGCATGCAGTAGGCACTAGCAAGAATGAAGGCACGCCATGATTTACAAACTGGATTGCTATTGTTCGCCTTTGAGGATAATTACCCTCTGATTTGTTTGATGTTCTAATAGCCTCAAGGTTCAGACAGGTTACTTCCTTTTTTGTGGGTGTTGCCCTCATGTATTCTTTTATGTAGATGTTGGTAATATGAGCTTTGGCAGTGAGTGTGACGGCTGTTAAATAAGCAGACCTAGTTGGCTAGCTTTTGTAATGTTATGCTCTCCTGTAAATACCATGGGTAGAAAAAAAAAACCCATGAACGTTGCACACCATATGTTAAATTATAAGAGCAAGGCCCTGGAAATGCAAGGTATACAGTGAGTGCAAAAGGCCAAGGAGTTACTATAATTTACCATAAAAAAGTTACTGCATACTTATTAGTGATGTTGCAAAAATACAAAGCTGGAACCCAGAAGTGTAACCAGAAGTTAGGGGCTTTAACCCACCCCATTCCAATCCCAAAACCCCAGGGAAGATTATCTGTTCTATAAATATACTGTATACTGAACCCCTCTCATCCTTCTGATATTTCTGATCACAAAGGCATGCTGATGCAGTACTTACTTGATGGGTATTTAGGCACCTCTGTATAACGTGATGGCTAGCTCCCGAAAGGATCTGCCAGTGTATGGCCAGTTATGCCTATGGCACTCAAGGAATTTTTTTTACTAAGCTATCAGAAATGAACACATACAATCATATAAATCTTGATGGGGTTTATTTACGTAAACTCAAATTTATCTCATCTTTTTATTAAACCAAGCTTGAGCAAACTCCCGTCTATGATTTAAACGTATTTATTAGTAAAATAAATTTGTAATGGTCACTCACCCTGGTGGTCTAGTGGGCCGGAGGGGACACCCTCCGCATGGACCTTCCTCCTCCAATGCCGGTAATCACTAGGGCATGTGCGGCACGCACTTTCGAGTTTTACACATGATGCGCGTGACATCATCATGCTGAGTGACGCGAAATTCAAGCTATTTAAAGGGGCTTTGAATCTGAATTTATTGCCCGTTGTTATGTTCTACTTGCTAGTGTCCTTGGTGTGTTAGTATCATGTTTGATTCCTGGTTTTGATCCCTGCCTGACTGATTACACTGAACTCTGCCAATATTGACCCATGCCTGCCTGACTATTCTGATTAACTCCAGTTCGGGTTTCCTGTAGGAACTCGGAAATATAGATGCGGCTGGGCGGCATGCCACCCTACAAATGTGCCGACCTAGGCCCGGGCCATTGTGGCCTTGCCACAAAACCGGGCCTGCTTGGACTTACTTTGAAATATATATATAAATATCTGGAGAGATTTCTGGAGATGTTGCTCATGGCAACCAATAATCAGCACTTAGCTTTAAACAGCCATCTATAAGTGAGAAAACAAAAGCAAAGATCTGATGGGTTGCTATGGGCAACATCTCCAGAAATCTCTCCAGATATTTATCTCCAATGTTAGTAAACTTGCCCCCTAGGAATCTGCCCTGGAAGTAAGTGTCTTGTAAAGAAGTAACTGCTATATTGAACACTGATTAGATATTTAACTTTTTCTCCAACCTACATGTTACCCTTCACTATAGGTTTTTTTTTAGTAAGCGCCACTATATAAAAGGATAAGTTGAGTGACAAGGACACATTAAACATACAATCTCCTACGAGTATTACCTATTTAACGTTAAAGCACGACTAACGCTACAGATTACTAGTTTTTCTATTCCTAATAACCCTAAGCTGATATTATAATCATTATCTATATAAACATGTCTAGCAGTGAGGGTGAATTCCCACATACTAGCAAATGGCAGCTGATACATTTTTGGCCACTACCTTGCAGTCATTATTGCTTTTTGTACTACTCAAATGAAAGCACTAGATCTGATATAATAGTCAATTTAAAATTTGTCCAAGCAATATTTTGCATCTGTAACGTTCCCATTAAATGTAAATGCCCATGAGGCATGCTATTTGCATTACATTGCATTTGCAGTCTTTAAAACAAACTGTAAATCCCTTCTTGTTTCAAGTGATTGATGCTGTGTATTATAAATACCACTATAAACCTCAAAGGAACTAACAGTGACAGTAAATTAAAGTTTGAAAGTCAGGCACCATCTCAGCGGCACTGCACTTGATCTTTAAACAGTCATCTATCCTAGATTACACAAATTGTAACCTTAACACAAAGTGCTTTCACTTGCGGCCTGCTCTTGTATAACTCAAAGGCCTTCTTCATTTCCAAGATGATTCCCCTGGTGCAATTTCCTTTTACAAAGCACAAACATGAATTAGCAAACCCATCATTCCTTGGGCCGCGTTGAGTTCAGTATGGTATATAGCCTAAGGAATGGGATACAAAGGGCTAGTAAAAAACTCCCGGGTGATTTTTAAAAGCCTAGCCTTTAGCTGGAGAGATACACCATTTAAATTTGACTTAATGATTAGATAATTGGTCAGTGTGGATGAAGTCTATAAAGTTCTAGCTTTGTAATTACACCACCCACCCATGGTTATCCAGGGGACATGATCAAATATTTTCATGAATCAATCCTGATGACTGTAATGAATCTTCAGACAAACATGGAAATTTAATAAAACATGCAAAACTTGCTTCTAGTCTAATAATCAGCAGGTAACCTTAACTGGTCACCTGTTTAAAAGTAAATGTTGGTTGCTATGGATGAGCATATTATCCACATCATCAGTTGAAAACAACTTCTGGATAGACTTTGATTTGTCTTTCTGGGCCCAAAAGGTTTGCCCCTTTACTTAGACAGGTTTAGCTTGAATTATTATTTTGAATGCACAAGGTTGGCTGCTGTTAACCCATGCAATGGCTGCACACTGAGTACTGCTTTGGTAGAGCTCTTTGAGGCATGGACAACCAGGCTTTAGTTCATGTGGTTGAGCCATCATTCTGTTAGAGAGGGTGAGACACCAGTGCAGAAAAATGGAACATGCTGAGTCTTCCTCAGGTGTTATCCAGTATGCTTGGAACCTTGTGTTTTCTGGATAAGGGATCTTTCCACAATTTAGATCTCTGTACCTTAATTCTTCTAAAAAAATATTTAAACATTAATTAACCCAATAGAATTGTTTTGCCTTTAATAATTATTATGGGGAAAAAAGGAAATCATTTGTAAACATTTGAATTATTTGATTAAAATGGAGTCAATGGGAGGTGACCTTCCTGTAATTCAAACCCTTCTAGATAACGGGTTGCCGTATAACGGATCCCATACCATATCTGGAATGCTTGAAAATTTGTGTTTTATGGGTCACTTTTCTGTAATTTGGATCGCCATACTTTGTCTACTAAAATATATTTAAACATGAAATAATAGAATTGCACAAGGTACCGTTTTATTATTGTAGAGAAAAAGCAAGTAATGGCCTCTATGGGAGATGACCTTCCTGTAATTTTAGAGCTGGGTATAGGGTCACTGGATAAGAGACTCCATAGCTGTACTGGCATTGTGCTACATAATCCTATCAGCTATTATGATATGCAGGTATTCTGCATTTGCTTTGTATACAAAGCTTGTTGAAAAAAAAATGCAACTCAAATAGAAGACCCAGATTCCCTTTGTCTATACTTTGTCTATACCGTAGGAACAGACAAGGAAAGACTCATCTACAATGCTGTTGTATCTTCCTTGCACAGCCCTGCACCTGTGGAGCATTCTAGGGTTTTGGGGTAGCTGCCTTGGTAACAGGTCTTGCACATTCACAGGCAATGGAGCCAACAGTGCACCCTGCTTTCAAAAAACAGAATTTTTCATCACCCCAAAGATTAGTTGTGAATCGGTATGTGGGTCATTCTGGCACATAAATGGTTACCAACTGGCGAAATAAGAGACAGATGCAGAAAGGTTATAAATTCACAGAAGCTTTTGTAGTAAATCTTGTGGGAAATGCATTTGACTGCTATTTGTAAATGTTCTAAATGAAATCAGAGGTTGCAGACAAGGGGAGAGGATGAATAAGGCAAGGAGAGTGTAATGGCTGTTGTTAATTAATTCATATAGGCCATTAATCTTGACTCTCTATCCAAAGCTATTCTAAGTGAAATCTATTTATCCCATATGAATAGTAACAAGAATGCACATATATCATGGTTTAAAGAAAAGTCCTACTCACAGTGCCCTGTGTGTCTCTATAATTAAAGTGTTCTCGTTCCATATTGTAAAAGCCTTTGAAGAGGCACCCCTGAAATTAGTTTATTCTTTTCTTTTTTTTTCATTTTTAATCTCTAATTAATAGTTTCATTGTATGGCAAAAAACTATGTTTAAAAAAGCAATTTATTATAACCATGAAAAGTAAATTTAAATATTACCCTCGTTGGCTATTTCTTAGCAGACATACATTTTATCATATTTTTTAAAATCTTATACGGTTTGCTTAAAAAACATGGGTTCTTGTGATAATTGCCTCCTTTTATTCCCAGATAAGATAAAGAACAAGTGTAAACAATGAAGCCGCCCTGCTATGAAGAAGAAAAAGGGAAAGTTTACTATTGGTTGGGTTGGCACAACATCCCAGAATAGTATAGGCACTTTAAGGAAAGACATTTGCCGTTCTAAGGTGATAGAAAGACACTCAGCAGCTTTGGTGCTAGGCAGAACTGTGGAGACCCTTTCAATAGACCACAATGCATGCCGAATGAATAAAGTGCTATCAATTTGTCACCTTTTTAATAGCGATCGTTCCTTAATTATTTTTTCAAAGAACAAAACAGGGGACATTCTTTGTGGGGGTTCTGCCCTCCATATGTTGCAGGTGCTACCAATTTACGACATGAGTGGACGGTTATTAAAGTCACAGCATGAAACCTTCCCAGAACTGTGTTAGCTGAAAACATTTTCAAGACCCTGAGCTAATACTCAGATACAATAAAAGCTCTGTAGATTGAATGTGATTAAAATACACCTTTTTTGTTTGCTTCTGTTTTATATCTGCCCTGCCCAGGGATTGAGAGCAAAGATATCTGCAGTCTCTACACCAAAGCTGGCCATAGAAGTGCAGATTATAGCCTATGTCAGACAAACGATCTGTGCCAATCTTCCAAACTGCTACTAACCATTAAAATAAAGTAATAAAGAGAACAAGTCACTAGTGATGGGTGAATAAATTCGGCTGGCGCAAATTCACAGTGAATTTCAGTGTTTTGCTGCCAGCGAATAAATTTGCAAAAAATTTTGGACGCATGTCTGAGAAGATCGCCGTGCATCAACACTATTCAGACTCCCATTTACTTTAACGCTGCGTCAAAATTTCACGAAATTCTTTCTTCGCTACAAGTCACACATTGCTCTGGCTTTTAAAAGACAGACAGCTATCATACGAAAGTTATGTCCAACAAATAGTAGTGACAATCTCCCATTGATATTGTCAGATAGGCAATACATGCCGAGGTCTTATCATTTGCCAAAATAAATCTTTTAACCTGTCCTATCTACTGAATGACTGATCACCATCGTTACGAAAATTGTCAGGCCACTGACTGACTGACTTCGTACGATGGTATCTTTGTGTCTATGGCCAGATTAAGAGCCACTTTCATCGAAAGCCTAGGAGGCATGGATAGAAAACACAAAGACATGTAATTTGCACAATTGACGTAAATCAAAGTTTATTCATGGCTGTAGCTATAGCGCCCAAGGTATCATGCCCCTGTGCCAACCTCTGTTGCTTGACATGGAGGAAATACAGAATGCACACAACAGTAGTGATGGGTGAATCTGTCCTGTTTCGCTTCTGCAAAAATGTAGGGAAACACTGAAAAAATTTGTGAAACGGCGAAAAATTCCAAAACGCATTGAAATCAATGGGCGTCAAAATTACTTTGACGCATGTCAATTTTTACACAAACGATGATTTTTACATGTGCACATATTTGTCCAAATGCATTTAAGTCAATGGACGTCAGATTTATTTTCACGCGCGTCAATTTTCGCCGGTGAATTTTTGTGGCAGTTTTGCGAAAGCAGGTGGCAAAATGCAGAAATTCGCCACAAATCCATGCCTGGAAAATTAATTTGCCCATCACTACACACCAGCTAATTATTATATTATTTATAAGCAGTCAGAAGTTGGGGTCCACTGAAACACTATTAGTAAGTGGTACCTATTGCCATTAGCTTTAGCAACCCCCCTCCCACGCTGAGGAAAGAATGGGATGGATAATAGTCTCTCCCAACCCAGTTCCCATAGTATGGAAGAGTACTAGCCGTACTTATTCATTTTCCACTACCTCTTTGTCATGAGCAACACACCGAAATCTTTTGTAATACAACATGTGGCCTATATCTTTATGGTCCACCAAGATCTTTCTCTACCTCACTACTCCATTCTTCCTTCGGCAGGGACACCTACTCAGTTTTCATTTACATTTACATACATGCTTCAATTTGGTTCCCTTAGTGCAACACATATTAGGGACTAAACAATTTGACGATTTGACCCACCATCTAAGTTTCCAAATCGGGAAAACCTTATCCAACAAGCAGATCTTTCCATGCATTTCCATTCTAAAACAGCATGAAGCTCTTGTTGGGCTTTTGACATATGCTTTAGGTCCACCACTGTATAGATACAGCTTGTATTTTCTATGACTTCACGTAAGCTATAAAATCCATATGTATTTTTAAATAGTGTTAAAGTGGAGTTGAAGGTTCCTCCTAATGCTGATGCCTGTTACCTAACACATGACACATTTAAACTGCAAAAATGCCTGTTTCAGTGTCCCACTTGTTGCCACCTGCACTTTCCACGTCTCTCAAGCAATTATACTAAGGTATGCGTTGGGGTAGAGAGCCGAGGATTCACCTTGTGTCACGTGACATGTACATTTGGTCGGTAGGATTCGTGAGTTTTGTGTGACCCCTTCGACAACTCTGCACATGGATTTTATATGTGTCCAATAATAAAGGGATAAGTTGAAATGCAGGGATTTCCAAAAGCCCGATGTATAGCTCCAACAGTCAACTGTAAAATATCTTTCCTTAAGCACTATTTAATAAGCATAACAACGGCAATGAGGGGAAATGCAATATTATGCTGATTGTGTTTACTTCTCAGCGTGAACGTAACAGAGAAACCGTTGTGGCTCCTCTTGATACATAGATCCTCCCATGATGCACTGATAAAACATATTATTTGGCGCTCCAAACCTTTAGGTTTATTTAATTATGAAGATTTATAATGCTAGCAATCCAACGGTGTACAATTAGCATAACATATAAAGATCGACCTCCATATTCGAAATAGTTACTTTATTGCAGCATCATATTTGAACAGATGTAGATAATACTAAAGTCATCAACCTTAATTGAATTTTATAATGCATTAGCAATTCAGTTTACACAGCGCTGGTTTTATTTATTGTTTGCTATAATGGTAAGAAGTTACAGGTGTTAGGAAAGCAATTGAAATAATCCTTCTCCCATATGGAAGGGATTATTTGATTGTAACCTCGCGGCTGCTGTGAGCTGTTGCATTAGAGGGGGCTGCTAAAGGGCTGAAATGTTATATGTCGAGTTGTAATGAACAATATACACTCTTGGACTGCAAGCCTGTTAAAATTAAATATATCAACCAACTCAACAAAGCCACCCCTCCTTGCCTTTTGCCAATATTTTTTTTTTCTGTTTGCGTCATGTTGATCTGAGTTGGTATTTTAGTCCATTTGTAGACCATTGTGGAATGCGTGCTGGAAAGAATCCAAGATTGGAAATATCACTATCATATTGCAGGGTGTGAAAAAAAATCTGTCCACCATTGGGTGATTAGTTTTAATCTTGAGGGCAACCTTATATTTCCATGCATCATCTTTTCTGACTTTAAACAATACTGACAATGAAAGTAAATAGTCCTTGTGCTCTTCAGCTGCATGATGCCTCCTCCCTTCATCTATAAATGCAATAGACTAACCCAGAGAATTTGTTTTTCCTCTTTTTTGGAGCTGCTTTTATTTGCCTGCATCTAAGGGGCCTATTTATTAAACAGATCACGCAATTTATCACTTAAAAAATGCTGGAAAATTCAAATTAAAAAAATCACCAGCTAAAACCTGGAGAACTTCTATAAAAGTCCACGGCAGGTGTATTTTCAACATTCAAGCTAAACATTTGAATTTGTCAAAATGGAACAATGCAATTTTTTTTTTTTTTCGTTTTTTTCCCCCCCACAAATTAAAATGATCACGTTTTTCTGACGCAATTGCTCTTGTAAATATGCCGGCAACTGAGCAAATAAAAAACATCAGTTGAGTTTAATCTGGATTTTATTTCAGTTGAATTTAGTAAAAAAAATCCAGATTCAAATGAATAATAAATCTGCTTTTAATTGAAAAGTGTTTCAACGTTCCATGTTAACTGAACGTTAAAATGCATTTATTCTGTGTTTAAATTATAGAGCTGGTCCAAAGTAGCCTGAAAACACAATTTGACTCAATGACTTGGGTCAGTTCATATGACTGGAGATATTTAACTCATTGAGCCAATGAGTAATTAGCTTTGCACATTCACTGTAGTGAGGCCAATGAAAGCAAAATGATTATTGGTTGCTATGTGTTGCGTCTCCAGAGAAAGGATTTATTTTACCTGATCCCAGTATTTAATGTTTTTCCTTTTGTTGATGGTGACATGGATCTTACTTTCAAGTGAACACTAGACATGATGGAGTCATGTAAACACAGCCATGATCTTGATATTATTTAGCAGCAAAGGTCTTTGTAAATGTGTTTTCCTTTTAACCACAATTTCTATTAACCTATTTAGTCCATCACATTGCAAACGACTACTCTAACTGCAGGCTTGGTACAAAACCGGATTTAGAAATCATGCTCTACTACTTTTGTACTGTCAAAATATTACAGGTATGTATTACGCAGAGACTGGGACGGGAGCATTGCTCTGTCAAGTTAATTAGAAGATATGTCAAGCAAAGGCAGCAAAGTTTATAGTGTGTCACTCAGTCTGATAGCCTCTTTGATTTCACCGTAGCTCTATTAAAGACAATATAAGTATCCTTGTCTCTCCTACATGTATTGATTTCTGTAGCTGAGATAGGTTAGAAGAAGAAAACCCAATATCTTAAATATTATAAACAGTGATGGGCGAATAAATTCGGCAGGTGCAAATTCGCTGCAAATTTTGGTGTTTCGCCGCCAACGAATAAATTCGCGAAACTGCCGTGAAATGTCACCAGCAAAAACGCGGCATCAAAAATATTTGGATGCTTATTGTAAAAGTAAATTTTTTGCCGTTTTGCGAATTTCGCTGGAGATTTTTGGGCGAAGTGAAATGGGACAAATTCGCCCATCACTAATTATACACTTACAAAACTATGCCTTGATGTTCTGATCTCATATGCTTATGAGAGTTTGTGAACTCCATTAATATAAACCCTTCCCAAATGGGAAATATACTACTTGACAGGTGTTAAAGGGGATTTACACCCTAAAAATAACTTTTGGTGTGTTCTAAACTATGGCATCCTAGGCAAACTACAGCTGATCTTTATTTTTCATTCTTTCAGCTCTCCAATGAGGAATGTTAATAGATTTCTAGAACTCCACTAGCTCTGCAACCAGGCAATGGTTTGAATAGCAGACTAGAAAATGATTAGGTGATGGCCGGAATAAAATAGAAACTATAACTAAATAATAATAAACAAGAATACAAGTCATGCCGCAGATCTGTTTTCTGGCCAACTAGCATTCCTAATTACAGCAACTTGATTTAAAACAGGTTAATTCTAAGGTACAGTCAGACACCCAGAAAACTGTAGTTTTTTTCTACGCCATTCAGTTCTTTAAGCCGTGTAGATGGAGTTTTGCAAGGCTTTTATTGAAATGACTTTTTTGACTTTTCGTTATATTGTGTCCACGTGCAGGTTATCCCACTCTGCTTAGTGACAGCTTCTCTCATTTCCTCTTTGCCTTTTAACAGCCTGAGTTTTTCATCAGCTTTCAGCAATTGCTTTCTTACCCAACTTTTAGCCTTATCCTGCTTGTATTTATGACCCTGTCTGTCTACTAAGCACACTCACACTTGTGGGATAAATACATTCCTGGCGCATAAAACCCAGTCTTCTTAACTGCTAAATTTGTATTTCAATTTCAAAATTTGCTAATAAACATTGAGAATTTTTTTTATTTTTAATAAAACTAATAGGAATTTTGCAGTTGTTAGTAATGGGTACTGTACTGGAAATAGAGTTAATCTACTGTACATATATGTACATATATGAAAGAACTCATATGCTTATGTTTTTCTATTTATAATACACCAGTATATTACAGATCACTGAGCAATCAAACATCGCAAGGACCTAAAATTAAATTGAACTAAATTAAAAAACAGGCTAGCAGACAGAATGTGAGGCAGAACAGAACTTCTTTTCCAATTACTTGAGATTATAATAATAATTAAATAAGTTTTCTGGCTCCTCCATAAACTGACCTTAGTGTGAATGTGATAGGACCTTTCTCTACAAATGTCAGGACCTTTCTCTGTAGATATCTGGGAAGCCAGATGGATGGCTGATAAGTAGCTGCAGAAGGTTGTTAGACATTTGATGACTAAATTCCATACAGTAAGCTCCTCAGGGGTGGAGACTAATGTTAATGACAATCCATCTCTAAAAAGTGCTGAGTAAATATGTTTATGTAGAGTAGACAATAATAACAGTACATTCTGATTAGCCAAGAAATGGTACTAAATCCAGCTAACATTTGCCGTGGTCTTTGTATCAGTGTATATGGATTCTTCCACTGATCCATTTATTTAGCTGTGTTTTGTAAGTACTGTACATCTGCATTTTTAGGCATATTTAGCCTCTACAGTTGAGATAAAAGGTAACATCTGCCTACATGTATCAGCCCTGATTCGGATATAATTAGGTTTGTCTATAGCCCAGAAGCTATAGACAAACTTCATTTTCTCCTTGAAGGTTGGTGATGAGCCCTAAGCTTAGATCAGCTGCCCAAAGCAGACTGAGTATGTGCGCTGCCAAGACGGCGAGCTTGGTTCACAACTTTGTAGGCCTGGATAATTAATTATAGACTTGCCAAGCCTTTAGGGTTCAGTAAGTTCAATATATAAAATACAGAGTTTTTAGCGATGTTCATTTTTTTTACAAATTTTAGTTCTCCTGTAGTGCTTTAGTAGTCAGCATTAAGGTCCCCGGCAGCATTTAACTACCCTTCTACAAGAAGAACCATGACAAGGGGATGCTTCACTTTCAGCCATCCCACTGAACCCCTTTATTACATATCTTAATGAAACACCGGAACCAGAAATGGGGTTAAATGGCCACAGAATTTATTCACATATTATCAAATAATTAGGACCTTGCCAGCCTAACCCCAGGCAATATTCAAAGCAGAATTCCATAAGAGATTACTACTATGCTCTGCCGTTCCTCACTGGAGACTTGAGATCAGCACTATGTCCATATATCCACCAGTATTGGGCTGCCTCTACCTGCAAAGAGGATGGCCCAAACTCTGATATCAGAAGTAGCTGCATCTCCCACTTAGAGAGAAGTTCAGCAGCCCTGCAGCTTTGCAAATTAAAAGTTAAAACTGTCTTGGTGTTTTTTTTCGTTAAAAAGAAACACATTTTTTTAAAAAAAAAAACATTTATGTTACTGGTCCTTTAACATGAATAATACCATGCAGACTCTCACTTTTATATTGAATAATAGAACCTAAACCACAATACAATAGTGCATACAGGAAAACATCTACATTCGGGTATTAATAGATAATATGAGAACATAAAGAAGAGAAACTCCAGACTGATAAGTGCTTCTTCCCATGACATCACATCCCTCTCTTTCTCCACCCCCAGCCTGGCTTTCCCCTGCCTCATTCCTTCTCACCCAATCACAACTACATCTGATTCTGTCTCTAAATATAAACCAGTGTCATTTGTCTGCTGTTCATTCGATCCCTTGTCATTCAGCCCCTGCTTTTATAGCTCCAGGACTTCCCTTTATGGTCTATGATAGTTTCATGGTGTAGGCTGCATGTTTGTTGCAGCATTGCTGCTGCAGCTTTGATTAGTTCAGTGAAATCAAAATGTGTCACATCATGCTAAATTTTAGACAATTATGCTTTAGGTTGGACAGCGGTTCAAACTGTTGCACATTTACAGAGTGTCTTTATTTACAGTTTCCTCGTTGCATCTTGACACTAGTGGGCATGTTCCTAATTTAAAAATTAATTTGTCATCTTCTGCAGTGACGTGTAACTGAACAACATTTAATTAAATCATGTTAATCATTTAAAAACAGTATAGTCACCAAGAAGGCATTACTGTTAATATGCTGGAGCTGGAACGATTTAGCAACATGTACATTTCCTACTATTTCTGACAGTTTACTATTCCCCAAAACTCTGTGATTTCTATTTTCTTTTGACCTATAGGATGACAGATAGGGGCAGATTTATTATGTGGTGTAAAAAACGGTGAAATGATTCACTATACATTGCCAGAAATCGCCATGTAAAAAACAAAATTTCGTAATTTTTGTAATGTGCTTTTCCTTTGAGCAACTTCTGCCAGAACTTGCTTACAAAGGTCTAAAGCAATGTAAAATAACAGCGGCAAATCTGGAGTTCACCTGGCGTAAAGTAACACACCTCTTGATAAATTCGCTTTTTATTTTACACCGTTTTTCCACCATTTTTCTGGCGAAGTTCTTTTATAAATAGGCCCCATAATGACTAAGGACATTTTTTAAACAAGCCTGTTTATTTCATATGGATCTCAAATAACTGTTTCTTTTTCTTCCATCTTTAGTGAAACAAACCTCTGTTATCAATAGCAATCACATCTATGTGCATTAATGCATCCCTTATTCATAACACATGGACGCTGCTACATTATCCATAGAAAATAACTTGTAGCAACCCATTAATGTGTCTCCTTTGCCGGAGACTCAAGGATTTTTTTTTCTTGCTTTTATATTTTTGGAATGAATTTATTCTTCAAGGTAAATGCATTTATGTCAATATTGTACAGAACGTTTATCAAGAATGCCCACAGATGGTAAACATAACACATATTGTTTTGTGTTTATTAATGAATCACAGTTGTGCCAGATTTAAAGGCACAGCCTGTTTCATATTACCAATAAAGTTGCACAAGTGTGTATATATAGAAAAAGGATTGCAATTTACTATAATTACACTCTAGCTTAAGGTGTTATTTATTAAAGTCCGAATGCCAAAAACTCAAAACATTTTAGTTTTTATTTATTTAAAGATATTCTGATCTGCGCTGGGTATCATGTAAAAATCCAAAGATTTTGTGGTTTTCGGGCAAAACTTTGTATGACTGAATTTTCGAACGATTTTCATGATTTTTTTCAAGTTTTGTTTTTTTTTGAGTATTGTATTGATAAGAGGAAATAACCCGTGCAGATTTGGTCGGAGTATATTTCAGAAAATAATGAGATAAGTTCGGATTTTGATAAATAACCCCCTTAGTGTTAAACAAATATTAAAAATGCTTATAGACTTTTTTCAATGTAGAATACCACTATATCTTTATAAGTAGTCAGTGATAAGGACCAAAGTGTTTATTTACAACTGCTAATTGCAATTGGGCTGCAAAAGTGGCTGTAACATCAGGGTTAAGGAGTAGAAAATCACCGGCACAACATGGGTATTTCTAGCAGGGAGAACCCTTGCTCGTTTATTGAGGCTGCAAAGTTTCGGGGCATAACCCCTTTGTTAAGCATCACCGGCACAACGTGGGTATTTCTAGCAGGGAGAACCTTTGCTCGTTTATTGCGGATGCAACGTTTCGGGGCGTAACCCCTTTGTCAAGCATCTTGACAGAGGGGTTACGCCCCGAAACGTTGCATCTGCAATAAACGAGCAAAGGTTCTCCCTGCTAGAAATACCCACGTTGTGCCGGTGATTTTCTACTCCTTCACATTGAACTTGAGGTTGCCAGTACCTCTTTCATCAAGCACCGGGGATTCATAAGGATTGGACGGCAAGGGTGTGCAAGGGTAATCCCCTCTTTTTGTGTAGCATCAGGGTTGCCACACACAATTGCCAACTTAAACCCAGGCAAAAAGGGATGGGTTGATGGCATTGGGGGGTGGGACAAGGATGTTGGGGGCATATTAGTCACTTTGCGGCAAGGATAATGATATTTCAGGGTGGAGTAGTGATGTTGGGGTGTGGTTATTACATTACTTGGACGCAGTTGAATGGATTTATGTCCAATTTTGAAAACGGGGCAGAAAGTTGAAATACTGGGCTGTTCAGTTTAAAATTGGACAGTGGCAACCCCCATTTCTACAGTACCATGCAATGTACTTGTATCTAAATAATGGGGCACAGACATCAATTTGACAAGTGCATTTGCCTATAGTAACCATTAATAATTAGCTTTGATCAATGAAAACAAAGGTCTGATTGGCTGCTATGGACACCCACACTGGTGCAATTTAGTGTCTCACATCTCTACTTGTCCAGATGGATTTACGTGGGTATATTGTGAAATATATACCACATCCGTAAGAACCAGTTCTCCATTTATTAATTATAAATTATTCTCAATTTGCAGAATTAATAAAGCCGTGTAGTCTATTACTAATGTTATTCTTGCAGGCATTTCAATTTCTGCAGCTGGAAAAGCCTTTAGGGTAGTAAGCCAGATATTATTCTTTTCCTAATTTAACAGGTGGTGAGGGAACAGAACGTACTTTACATTTTTCCTATAAATAATGTTTCCTTCTTCAGGTAAGAAGGGGTTTAGAATATCATCGGCTCATAAGGTATTTCATCCTCCTCATGTTTTTTATTGACCATTTTAGTGCATTGAGATTGTATTTTTCATGATTTTTATCTTTTTTTCTCACTTAGTTTGACTCTTTTTCATTTTAATTTATGAGCATTGGAGTCGCACAAACCTTTGGTGAGCGTGAAATGCACACTGGAACATAAGTACAGCTAATTTGATTTATTGGCCCCGTTTGTTGAATACAAGTACAGTTTGCAATTCCAGACACAAATTGCCATGTTTTTAACCCAAAAAATCTGCATTTCCCCCTATAATTCCAGTAGAATTGCAACATAACTGTGACCGCTGCAACTGTGCGCAATGTTTCAAACCACACGCAAATGTGATAGCATTATGGCACAATGTGGGTGAAAGTTGTTGGGGTTGTGTCACTTCCTGGAGCTCATGTTCAAACTAGAGGTTGCATTTGATTCTCTGGTTGCAAGTTCCCATTTTGTTTCATTATCATTTCCCTTTGGTTTTTGTAATCACTTTGCACACAGCAATTTTACAAGACGTACAGTACAGGTATGGGATCTGTTATCCAGAAACCCATTATCCAGAAAGCTCTAAATTATGCAAAGGCCATTTCCCAAAGATAGTGATGGGCGAATAAATTTGCCTGGCACAAATTTGCGTCGAATTTCGGCGTTTCACGTCAAAAAGAGTCTCTTGGGTCAAAACCGTTACGCGTCAACATTATTCAGAAGCCCATTGACTTTAATGGCAGCGTCAATTTCTGTTTTTCAAGATTTTTCGTGAAAACATCAGATTTTCAAGATTTTTTTGTGAAAATGTCCGGATTTTATGATTTTTTCGTGAAACGTTCCAATTTCATGATTTTTCCCGCAAATGTCGCGAATTTCACAAATTTTGAGAGAAATGAGCACATTTTTGGGCGAAGCGATATGGGAGAAATTCGCCCATCACTACCTATAGACTCACTCCCATTTTATCCAAATAATCCAAATTTTCAAAAATTATATCCTTATTCTCTGTAATAATAAAACAGTACCTGGTACTTGATCCCAACTATGGTATAATTAATCCTTATTGGAAGCAGACCCCCACCTATTTGTTTTATTTAATGTTTACGCGATTTTCTATCAAACTTATGATATGAAGATTCAAATTACAAAAACATCCATTACCTGGAAATACCTGTATTATATTTTTGAGCAAGTTGCCTAATACTGAACAGTCAGGGAGCACGTGAGCTGGCTTCCCAGGGGTTAAGAGGTCTAGTTGATAGGAAAGGGCTCACAGATTCTTGTCAGGATTACGTTGTAGTTAGGGAACTTGTTGGCATCAGAACATGGCATCTTGGCATATAAATTCTAGACACCGCCCTCTCCAATCTGACCTTTATAATAATGTTAATAGCTTTGCAGAAATAAAATGTAAATTTGTTTCTTAATGGATCATTACAAGCTTTGCTTGAAGCATTTGTTTTAAAAATTAAAATATTTATGTTTCATCGCTTAATGTTATGGGTTTCTTGCTGGGGTTGTCAGACAGGACAATACGTTTATTATGCACATAGATTTAAGAATGATAGGACAAACCTAGATACTACATTGTTATTTCGTGTTTAAAGTGATACTATATCAGGTTTCAAATTTTTATAAGAATGTGCCACTTTTCAAAGACCACTGTTCTTACAGTAAACATACAAGAGATGGGGTTGCACATTCTTTGGTCCCCTGTTTCATTCGTACAGGTATGGGACCTGTAATCCGGACTAGGGATGTAGCGAACTGCCGTTTTGGTGTTCGCGAACGCCGTTCGCGAACACCGGCAAAAAATGCAAACGGTTCTCGAACAGTTTGCGAACTTCGAACACCCGCTAAATCGTTCAATTCGAACGTTCAAAGGATTTTTCGTTCGATTCGAACGTTTGAAGGATTTTCATCGTTCGATCGAAGGATTTTCATTCGAATCGAACGGTCGAGGGATTTTAATCGTTCGAACGAATGGAAATCGGTCGAACGAATGGAAATCGTTCGATTTTAGCGGTCGAATGGTCGCGAACTCAAATTGCGAACGTTCCCAAACGTTCGCGAACATTAGGCGGACGCGAACGGTCGAAGTTCGCGCGAACAAGTTCGCAGGCGAACTGTTCGCTACATCCCTAATCCGGACCTGGGATTTGGGGATCTTTCTGTAATTTGGATCTCCATACCTTACTTAATTCTGTTAAAACCATTGAAACATTAAATAAAGCCAATAGAATTGTTTTGACTTAAGGATTAATAATATCTTAGTTTCGATAATATTTTATTACAGAAGATCATTCTCTACATCATACTAAAAGCTATCTCAAAGATGAACATCCCCTTTAACATCACCGCTATCTACATCACCTTTTGTGAAATGCACAGAAGCCTTATGCGTTTTTCTTTGTCATTATTCTTTTGTTAAATGGCAAATTGCTCAGCAGTGCTATGTGCTCTATCCTGACGTGGGCTGATACGATGCTATAATCCAGGGATCCCCAACTTTTGAACCTGTGAGCAACATTCAGAAGTAAAAGGAGTTGGAGAGCAAGACAAGCATGAAAAATGTTCTTGGGGTGTCAAATAAGGGCTGTGATTGGCCATTTAGTAGCCCCTATGTGGATTGTCAACCTACATTGAGGCTTTGTTTGGCAGTGCACTTGTTTTTATACAACCAAAACTTGCCTTCAAGCCTGGAATTCAAAAATAAGCTCCTGCTTTGAGGCCACTGGGAGCAACATCCAAGGGGTTGGAGAGCAACATGGTGCTCACGAGCTACTGGTTGGGGATCACTGGTATAATCTATAATCTATAGTTCACAATGACTGTGAAGCAATATAACCCCTTTCTCCTAAATCCTCCTCATAATTCGGACCATCTCCTCGGATGCAAGGTGACGTGAACAGGTTTCTCTTTGCACTCCTCCCTGCGAGAACTTAGAACTGCTTCAGAAATGGAAATCCGATCAAACACACTTTGAGTTTCATCAAGATTTTTTTTATTTAGTTCTTCGTTTGGAAATGTTTCCACTAACACTGATACCTGTAGGTGTAATCTGGTCTGTTCTGCTTCTTGAACTGTAAATGAAAAAGGGGGGGGGGAACCAGTGCTTGATCCTTATGGATGCCAGTTAAAATTAATTGAAAAAAGCTTTTAACGACCCAAGTTGCAGACCAAATGTACCTCAAACCTGTGCCCCCCTCCCTGTGCTAAACGCTAAGGTCACTGCAAAGCTTAAGATTTATGCGGAAGGTTTGGATGATGGAAAATGAGACAAAAGCATTTGGATTTTATTATTCCATTTAGTTTGACCCTGGGCCATAAAGGGTTTTCAGAGGCTGTTTTATGTATTCAGCTGGCTGCCATACTGACAGGCATTTAAATAAGCCACCCTATCCGACAGCTGTAGAACCACAGCAAATACAGGTTTCACTAAATGATAAGCCCCCAACACCCTGTTATAGGCAGGTGCGTCAACTGGAACTTTGCATCCTCTTTTGGTCAATATCCCACTGCTTGTTTCTAGTAGAGAATTCAACACTTACTATTTTCATGTATGGTCACTGGATTTGAATTTATCAAGTACAACTCCAAATTTTCCCTCTTACAAATATAAAAAAAACCTTGCTCGGTGTAGAAAACTGCACTGGTGACTGTACTCATGTTTTTTCAACAAAATGTTTATTTAGAGGTATGGGACCTGTTATCCAGAATGCTTGGGGCCTGGGGTTTTCCAGAAAAGGGATCTTTACATAATTTGGATCTCCATAAAAGTCTTCTAAAAAACAATTTAAACATTAAGTAAACCCAATAGGATTGTTCTGCCCCCAATAAGGATTCAAGGGGTTGTTCATCTTTAAATTAACTTTTAGTATGATGTAGAGATTAATATTCTGAGACCATTTGCAATTGGTTTTAATTTATTATCATTTTTGTTTTTTCGAGTTATTTAGCTTTTTATTCAGCAGCTCTCCAGTTTGCAATTTCAGCAAACTGGTTGCTAGGGTTCAAATTATCCTGGCAACCATGCACTGATTTGAATAAGAGACTGGAATATGAATAGGAGAGACCTGAATAGAAGGATAAGTGAAAAAAAGTAGCAATTACAATAAATGAGTAGCCTTACAGAGCATTTGTTTTTTAGATGGGGTCAGTGACCCCCATGTGAAAGCTGGAAAGTGTTAGAAGAAAAAGGCAAATAACTCAAAAAGTATAACATATAAATAATGAAGAACAATTGCAAAGTTGCTAGGAATCTGGCATTCTATAATATACTAAAAGTTACCTCAAAGGTGAAACACCCGTTTAATTATATCTTGGTTGGAATCAAGTACAATGTATTGTTTTATTCTGACAGAAAAAAGGGAATCATTTTTAAAATTGTAAATTATTTCATCATAATGAAGTGTATGGAAGCTAGCCATTCCATAATTCGGAGCTTTCTGGATAATGGTTTTCCAGATAACTGGTCCTATATCTGTATATGGAAAAAAAGAATTCAGAATTATTGCAATATTGACCCAAGAAAAAAGTATTTTAAATTAAAGTTTACATTATTGTTGAGGTTGAAAACAGATACATTTCTTTTATTGTCAATTTTCAATTCTCTTTTTAAAAAATGTAATTTGAATTTATTGAAGTAGTAACAAATAAAAACAACGATTTTTGTATTAGTAAGAAATCAACATTTGCATTTGAGGTTGAAAAGACGTCCATTACAAATTACAGGTATGAGATCAGTTATCTGGAAACGTTATCTAGAAAGTGCCAAATTACTGTAAAGCCATCTCCCCTAGACTACATTTTATTCAAATAATCAATTTTTAAAAAAAAAAAAAAAAATTCTCTGTAATAATATAACAGGAGCTTGCACTTGATCCAAACTAAGATATAATTAATCCTTATTGGAAGCAACACCAGTCTATTGTGTTAGATGATTTTGTAGTAGACTTACGATATGACGATCCAAAATACAAAAATATCCATTATCCCTTGTCTGGGTTGTCATACCTGTACAATTTGTCTGAATGTCAGTTTTCCAACAATATAATTATCTAAAAATAATAATTGAGATTTACTAAATCCAGTCATTTCTTAAACAACACCTACCTAGCTGCCAGGTAATATTAGATGAAAGTGAACAAAACCCAAAATTAAATGAATCGCTAATTTGCTATAAGAGGTGATGAGGGAGGTGAATCCTTTGATAACAGCAATCAGGCTGGTCCCTGGTTCAACCCAGTGCTAGATCAATTAATACACGTAAGCTTATATTTTATCATTTGTTAAACTGGCATCCAACACATTCTCAGAATGACAGTATGTCATGTATTTGTCAGAACAACCTCAGTGTTATTATAAATAATCTTTCTCTTAAAAGAGCAAATTTGTGAGGTGAGGAAATCCTGAGATCTGAGAGACGTCTGCCCCGTATTTGATTATTTTATGAGATAAGTCAGAAAGTATAAAGTGAGAGGGTGACTAAATAATTGCAGGCTCAAAGCAATAAAATATTTGTAATACAGGTATGAGCTCCCTTATCTGGAAACCTGTTATCTAGAAAGCTTTGAATTAGAGGAAGGCCAGCTCCCATAGAATTAATTTTAAACAAATAGTTTAAATCTTATAAGTTTTGAATGGTTGAGCAATCAAAATAACTGTCTGCCATTTACTTCTGTAGGAGCTATTACTTGCATATTACCCATTATAGGTATGGGACCTTTTTCCCAGAATGCTTGGGACCTGGGGTATTCTGGATAACAGATCTTTGCATAATTTGGAACCCCCTTCCTCCTCCCCCCCAAGCTAGCTGCTACTCCAGTCAAATACCTCTAAATCTTTACTTACCCCTTGGTGCAGATTCTGTCCAGTGGAGTTCTGTAATTGAGATCACCATACCTTAAGCCTACTAAAAATCATTTAAACATTAAATAAACTCAATAGGATTGTTTTGCCACCATTATGGATTTGTGATGCTCAGTTACCATCAAATACAAGCTACTGATTTATTATCATAGAGAAAAAGAAAATATTTTTTTAAAAAATGTAATGATTTCTTTAAAATGGAGTTGGCATGGAGATGGCATAATTCAGAGCTTTTTGGATAGTGGGTGCTATACCTGTACAGGTATGGGATCCATTATCTAGAAACCCATTATCCAGGAAGTTCCGAATTATGGAAAGCTAGTCTCCCATAGACTCCATTATAATCAAAAAATTCTGATTTTTAAAAATGATTTCCATTTTCTCTGTAATAATAAAACAGTACCTTTTACTTGATCCCAACTAAGATACATTTAATCCTTATGGGAAGCAAAACCAGCCTTTTATTTGCCATAGGTGTCCCGCCATGATGATTTTCTATAGACTCCATTTTATCCAACTAATCCAAATTGTTAAAAATGATTTATTTTTTCTTTGTAATAACAAAACAGTAACTGGTACTTGATCCAAACTAAGATATAATTAATCCTTATTGGAAGTAAAAACAGGTTTATTTAGTGTTTACATGATTTCCTAGTAGACATAAGATCCAAATTACAGAAAGAGAAAGCATTCTGGATAACAGGTCCCATACCTGTACTACTAAATACATTTCTAATTCTAAAATAGTGCCAACATCACTTAAACTTGTGCCTGCTTCCAAATAGTTGCCCTTATTTGTGACCTAATAATGGGGTGGCAGCGCTGGTCAGTTGCTTGTTTCAGCTTGTTTAATAAGGGAGTGAAAGGGACATTTTTTCCTCAGGACAGATGTCTCACTGGAGAATCCTTTGCAAAATGACCTAGGGCAGGTTAAAGTAGGCAAGAAACACAAATTATCACCTCATTTACAGTCTAATCTCTTTGTGGTCTTGCAGCCCCTATTGAAAGGGAAAGCATAGCTGCAGTAGTGAGGGACAACCCATTCCATGTCATTGTTAGGGATAATGATCTCTGTACTTGCTAGGGGATTATATAGACAGTTCTCTATAGACTGCTTCCTGTATATCAAGCTGTGTCGGCTGCATGTGTGTATTTGTATATGCCGGTTCTCTGCAACTGCGAGGGACATGCTTCATTATGTTTCCTATTCCACTTCTATTTGTGTATAATTATGATTATCTCTGCAGTTTTGGGTTCGTGCGCTCCACTACATTTGTGTTTGTGTAAGGGGAACAAGTGTAGGCAATAATAATGCTGGTAAATGGGTCAAGGCCTTTGCCTATCAATTGCTTAAAGGAAAACTAAAGCCTAACTTAAGTCGCTAGCTAGAAATGTTGTACATTATGTTTTGGGCTTCCGTACCAGCCCAAGGCAACCACAGCCATTTAGCAGGGAAGAGCTGTGTCTTCAAAGATGCCCCAGTAGCTCCCCATCTTCTTTTCTGCTGATTCACTGCACATGCTCTGTGCTGCTGTCACTTACTGAGCTTAGGGACCCACTCACAATATACAGTACACATAGAACATAAATGTCACAATATAAGGCTGATTAGTAATTAATACAGATAATTACTACATGGCAGCACAAAAAACAGTGCAATTAGCATCAGAATTTAATAATCAGCCCTTTAGCACCATCTTATATTACAGACAAACCTTATTTTCTGCTTGATAATTTGCAACAATCCCTAATCTTAACTTCTCAACAGCTGCTCAGAGCCCACTGAGCATGTGAGTGTCACAGACACTTTGCAAGATGGTGACCCCCTGTGACAAGTTTGAAGTCCTGGATCATTGCTGCTATTGAGAAGCTGAAACTTTAGACTGGTGCAATAAGTTCAGTATATAAAATATGCCATTTAAGCTACAGTATATTAATTTTTAGGGTTTCGTTCTCCTTTTAAGGGGCTGTTCACCTTTAAAATAACTTTGGGCTGACGTAGAGAAAGCTATTCTATGAGACATAGTGATATACATAGTAACATAGTAAGTTAATTTGAAAAAAGACACTCATTCATAAAGTTCAACCTTCAGTCTGTATATAACCTGCCTAACTGCCAGTTGATCCAGAGGAAGGCAACAAACCCCATTTAATAGCCTCTCCAATTTCCTTCAAACTTCCTTCCTGACTCCAAGATGGCAATTGGACTAGTTCCTGGATCAACTTGTACTATGAGCTATCTTCTATAACCCTGTATTCCTTCACTTGCTAAAAAGCCATCCAACCCATTTGTAAAGCTATCTAATGTATCAGCCTGTACAACAGATTCAGAGAGAGAATTCCATTGCAGATGGTCTTCATTTTTTTATTAAATACATTTTTGTGCAG
The DNA here is from genome assembly GCF_017654675.1 of Xenopus laevis. NCBI lineage: Eukaryota > Metazoa > Chordata > Amphibia > Anura > Pipidae > Xenopus > Xenopus laevis. The sequence continues at coordinate 119,982,286 of NC_054375.1, read as the reverse complement.
CAGCTCTCAGTTTGGAATATGAGCAGCTACCTGGTTGCTAGGGTCCAATTTAACCTAGTAACCTGGCAGTGAAGATAGATAGAAATATGAATAGGAGGGCTGAATTAGAAAAATAAGTAATAAAATGTAACAATAACAGTAAAATTGTATCCTCGCCGAGAAGAAGTTTTTTTGGCTGCTGGGGTCAGTAACCCCCATTTGAAAACTGGAAAGAGTCAGAAGAGGAAGGCAAATAATTGAAAAAATAAAAAAAAAAATGCAAAATGCACCCTAGAACTGATATTTGCAAAGCAAAAAACATTATTTAAAGGATTCTGTTAATGCATTAGAAAACTGCTAAAGATTTTGCTTTATTCAATTCCAGCATGTAAACATTACCGATTTTCCATTTCACTGAATGTTTATATTAGGAAAAAAAAAAAAAATCACAAAAAACCCAACTAGGATTTATAGTTTGATTTTAAATTAGAAATCAATTATTAATAATGTTATCACTCAGGGTTTCAGAAACTGAGATGTTGTTCAAAGTTACCAGAATGCAGAAAGCAATAAAGGTTAAAAGGATGACTTTTTTTGATGACTCTACTATTTAATTTGTCTGGGCAGGGAAATATCAGCATGGAAGGAACAAACAGAAAATGTATTAAAAAGAAAATCAAGTTGTAACTCTAAGCTACAATATGATCTAACATACAGACCACAGAGTGCCTCCAGCTCTTATTTGAATACGATTCTGCTTAAAATGAAACGATTATCCATGAATTCAGTCCATACAGAGGCATGTCAATGTAGAAAACCTGGAGTAGAACTAGGCTGGGTGTCACAGATGAGTATGCAAAGCTGTCTACAAACAGAACTCAATGGCTTCCTTAAGAAACATAATTCAAGTATTGACTTCCATAAAGGTGCATTGGCCTACTGAGTCTCATAAAGGTCTCCAAGCACTCCGCCAGAACGTTGATATATAATTTACCCCCTGAAATTACACCGACTGCAGGTCACTTATCTTGATGTTCAGGGCAGCCTCTATAATGATGCTATTTATACATTGATTTATCCAAAAATACCTTTACATTGACCTCTAAATTTTTCCACCTCCTTCCAATCAAGATGTGGTTACCATTTATATTAGCTGTAGGAATTGATAATGGTCCCAACTGAATAAGGTGAAGGAATTCTGTGAAGTCAGTACATCCCTGCGTAAAGCTTTGAACTGTATATCTGGTTTTCAGGTCATGTTAGATTTATGCCCTGCAAAGATGCTTTAGTCTTTCTAATATAAATATTTATGGATAGGTTGGTAAATCAAAATCACAATGATAGCAACTTGGCCTCCAGTTTCAACAGAAGTTTGTTAACAAAATGCATAGAAGTGGTATGGCATTAAAAAAAAACTATTCTTGATACTAAGGAGCTTACTCCTGGGGGCACATTGCCCGGTGGTGTTAAACCTTCATCTCCACCTCAGATCCCAGTGCTTTACTACCAGATCCTTTGTAGTTCCAGACAACAGAGAAGGCTCCCTTGGCTTTAATGGTGCCATGCTGCCAGAGGGGTTAAGATGCAGTTTACATAATAAATAAAAGAAATAGAGTCTACAGAAGACATGTATTGCCCATTGACATCTGGATCTGGTAGGTAAGAGTCACTGTAAAAAGATTTATGTTTTGTTTGTCAACAGAATAATCAGAGCCCAAGCTCATAGAATCCAATGTCTTTATAACGGTTCTAATAATAAAATCGAAATCATGGAACAATAACATATTGGCATGTAAAATTGTTACCTGTTGTATTACTAAGATATATGCCGACATAAATCAGACGCAATTGAGATTATAAAGGGATTAAGTAAAGAGGGGGTATGATCGATTCAGTTAATGTGAGCAATGGGAACCTGAAATGTTGGCGTGCACAGGAAAAGCATACTGGCACCAAGGTCATACCCGAATTATGTCTCTGTAAATAAACCCCTTTTATTTTACATGGTTAAAAACTTCACTCCTGGGGAAATTTCAGAGTCACGCAATTGTGTTCACCCTCTGGATCTGCTTTGGGGTTTTATATATGCTGGATATTTTTTTTCACTAAAAGTTGATTTTAAGATGAGTTGCCACACTAACGTTATAGGTATGCTAAGCCCTGGACTATATATAGAGATTTTTCCCTCCAGAAAATACTATTAAATAGGTGGGTCACCTTTAAGTTAGCTTTTAATATGTTTTACAATGGGCAGTTCTAAACAACATTTCAATTGGTCTTCGTTATTTATTTTTTTATAGTTTTTTTTTAATTATTTGCCTTTTTTTCTTCTGACTCTTTCCAGCTTTTAAATGACCCAATCTCAAAAACAAATGCTCTGTATGGCTACAAATGTATTGTTTTTATTATTCATCTTTCCATTCAGGCCCTTTCCTATTCATAGTCCAGTCTCTTATTAAAATCAATGCATGGTTGCTAGGGTAATTTGGACTGTAGAAACCAGACAATGCATGGTTGCTGGGGTAATTTGTACCATAGCAACTAAAATGCTGAAGAGCATGAAGAACTGGAGAGGGGTTGAATAAAAAGCCAAATAACTCAAAAACCCACAAATAATAAAAAATGAAAGCCAAGTGCAAATTGTTTCAGAATAATACTCTATACATGCTAAAAAGTTTACTCAAAGATGTGCAACCCCTTGAATGCTTTTAAGAGTGACTAAGATGATTTCTTGAACAAGCATAACTAGGCTATTGTGATACTAGTAATAGATATTTGTATGTGTAGTTTAGTGAGTGTATAGATAGGTCAGTATGAGTGCATGTGTGTATATATATTTATGCAGTGGGGTTTATTTGGAGGGGTTGAATTTGATGGACATTATTATAGACCTCAGGAGGTTTATGGCCAGAAAGACCCATCCTGCAGCAAGTGTTGTGTGTATTGACCCCATTCATTGCAGGTACTTGTGTCTAAACACACTGCTTGCACTTTCACCTATTTGTGAAAAGTACTAAGGCTCTGATAAATCTTATGCAATTGCACTTATTAATGCTAGGGAAGCCTGGAGCCACAGTCACTCTAAGCATATGGTAATTCTTGGGTTCCCATAGTGGTCTGTATTATACATGCCCAAAGAATCACATCCTAAAGGCATTTTAACTTCATATGCTGAAAATGACATAGTACCCATTACATTTTGACTGCAAATTTCTTTCACTGACACTGGGCGCAACTGTGATATGCAACATCTGCCTGTGGCCACATTATGCTAGAATAGATGGGAAAATATGCTGCATTGTCTGAAAAAATGGCAATTTTCATCCAAAATTACTAATAGTACTATTTATTACAATGTAATATGTAAGGGCTATGGAATGAGAGGCTTTTTGTCTACAGAAAACAGTTGTGACCAGTGTCGGACTGGACCCCTCTCCTGATCACATTGTACAAACAAAAAAGTTTTCTTTAGGCGCCACGCAGCGCCATTCAAGCAGGTGCGCTGAATGGTGCCCTTGTATATACAATTATACCGCACCTGTTACTTCGGCCAATTGTTACTTGGGTGCACGTCCAGAGACCTGTTCACAAGGGTTCTCCATCATACAAGTATTTTCATCCAATAGACAGCACTCCAATAGTATTAAAACCGTCTTTATTTGTAGGACAGCAGCACAGATGCAACGTTTCGAGCGGCACCCCACTCCAAGCATGCTTGACAAAGAGTGGGGTGCCGCTCGAAACGTTGCATCTGTGCTGCTGTCCTACAAATAAAGACGGTTTTAATACTGAATGGTGCCCTCACACCATCACAGTAAGGGGCGGGAGGGGCGGAGGGGGCCCTGGACAATAGTCCCAGTGGGCCCCGGGCCCCCCGTCCAACCCTGGTTGTGACAATACACAAAACTCCCCCTGTAATTATTCCTCCTAATACTAGTGATGTTAAAGCAAGCTATTGACCACATGGGGCAGTAACAGGAGGCAAAACACTTAAAGGACACATGAGCCAACAACCACGGGAGTGGACAATCCTTACATCACAAAATGATGTAGAGCTCTTCCATTTGATTAAATTGAGGGGTCTACCATCCCTGGGGGCTTCATTTATAGCATTATAGCAAAGGTGTAATGATGGGTCCCCCTGTCTTGGTGGGCTCTAAACAAATGGGCACTTTGCCCATGTATTAAAATTCACCCACTCTCTGCTTAGTATTGATAAGAGTGTGGGTCACATCAGGCATAGTTAAGTTATAGAGCTGTGAGGATGCCCCAGAACTAGATTTAGGTATTTGGTATATGGTTAATGTAGATCGATTCTGATTCAACATAGGAACATATTTAATTATTTACTCAAGGCTTTAGTTACTTTTTTAATAGTGTGCATCTTTTCTATTTAAATGTTATTCTTCAAATTCTAAAAAAAGCAGTTAGGTCAAATAGCTGTAATAAAACAAAAATATCCTGAATTCTAGCACCATAAAAATAAATATTACACATTACGTGCTTTCAGCATATGTGCAGAATACTGTATATACTGTATCTAAGTACTAATGTTTCCAAATTTAGAAAATGTAATCTATATACACGGCTCAGAGAATCTCCTTTTAATCTCCGAAACACATGTCTGAATCTAAACCATGACAGTGGCACCACAAATGGATACCATATGACGGACTGTAGAAATTGGCCAGCAGTTCAGCTGTTTCCACCCTGCTGTAAGTCTATCCAAGCAGGTTTCCTAACAATGTGCTGGAGGGGAAAAAGTCAATTAAAACGCAACTGTCCCAATTCTAGTGAAAGTCACTGATCATTGGGAACTGCCATTCATCTAATTGTATGTGCATTTAAACTGTAGCCTGACATGCTGACAAAATGCATTTGAAAAGCCGTGTCCATCAAATCTCATTTGTAGAATGATGATGGCTAAGTATGTGGATAATCTGACCTTCTATTAAACCTTATTAAGATTGTTGACATTTCTTTTATTGGGATTTAGTCTGCTATATGTCGTGCCCCTAGCAGTGTTCGCCACATTGGTTTTGTGATTTTATTAGGTTTCCCAAGAATGCTTTCCTTCCAGCAATTATAGTTGTTTTTGCTTAGAATCATGGACTCTATGCCGGGATGACACAGGTAATTTGCATAGCCAAGCAACACTACTGTATGGACTTTATTTTGCAAAGTGTAACCTTTAAAGATCAATAAGTAGAGCTAAAGCTGGAGAGCCTTAAAGGAACAACCATATTTATAAAAAGCAGTGACATTATTTTTTCTTTTCTACAAATGATCATTAAAATTATTTGTCCGTGATATCCTGCAAGCCCCTTTCAACTAAATATTTGAGTTTATTTTTGAAAGTGGAAGTACGATTTTACCAAGTGTCCCGCCAGCCCAGTCTGACCCTGGACTTGAATAGAAGATGAGTAATAAAAAGTAGCTATAATAAATTTGTAGCCTTACAGAGCATTTGTTTTGTTTAGATGGGGGCAGTGACCCCCTTTTAAAAAGCTGGAAAGAGTCAGAAGAAAAAGGCAAATAATCAAAAACCTATAAAAAATAAATAATTAAGACCACTTGAAAATTTGCTTAGAATTGGCCATTTTATAGCATACTAAAGGTTAACTTAAAAATGAACCACCCTTTAAGTAAAAACTATATTCGAAAGCAACCTAGAGTTGAATACCCAACATCTATTATCCTTATAATTAACACTAGATAATTATATTTCCATTAATAAAGCAGATATATGGCATTCTCTAATCAAAGTTTTTTATTGGGGATACCCAACGTGTTCTTGTTTGTGGTTGCTGAACTACACCATGTATCATTTAAATCTTCTGGTTTGAATTATTTGTAAGTAATATAAAATGTAAAGTAATGTATAAATCTCACTTTAGTACTTAAAGGCTACCCACCCATAACGATGATAAGATCTATAGGGCAACTGGTACTTAATGGAACAGTTCAGTGTAAAAATAAAAACTGGGTAAATACATACTGTAGGCTGTGCAAAATAAAAAAAATGTTTCTAATTTAGTTAGTTAGCCAAAAATGTAATGTATAAAGGCTGGAGTGACTGGATGTGTAACAGAACAGAACACTACTTCCTGTTTACATCTCTCTAACTCTGTTAGTGACTTGAAGGGGAGCCACATGGGACATAACTGTTCAGTGAGTTTGCAATTGATCCTTAGCATTCAGCTCAGATTCAAAAGCAACAGTTATGACCCATGTGCCCCCCTCAAGTCTCTGATTGGTTACTGCCTGGAAACCAATCAGTGGAAACCAAGAGAGCTGCAAAGCTGGAAGTAGAGTTGTGGCTATTATGTTAGACATCTGTTCACTCCAGCCTTTATACATTTTTGGCTAACTAACTATATAAGAAACATTTTTTATTTTGCACAACCTATCTATTTACCTAGTTTTTATTTTTACAGTGAACAATTCCTTTAATATGTGATGTGATTCAAAAGTTATATTTATCATAACTAGTGATTGGGGAATCGCCACCCGCGAAACTGCGGTAAAAAATCTCTGCAACATAAAAAAAGAAATTGTACCTTGTCAAAATGGTTGTCGCATAAAAATTGAAAATTATTTGGACGCCCATTGACTTAAATGCATTTGGATAAAATAGTCGCGAGTATAAAAAGTGATGCCCACTTCAAAATTGTCACGCACCAAAATAATTTTGACGCCCATCGCTTCCATGGACTTAAACCCAGTTACAGCCCAGTATAGACCCCAGTCCGTGTCACTGACCCTATAAAAATGCTACCTCCAACAAGGTTGCAGAAGAAAGTTTATGCAGGCAACTCCTTCACTGCACAAATAAGCCCTCTCACCCTGATACATAATTCTTTGGTCAATAAATGCTCTAACCAGGAGCACGTGTGTTGACAGGTTATTGCTTAAATGTAATCTAAATTGGCTTATCCATCTCAGAGAAAAAGGGTTCTATCTGAAATCCATTACATGCTTTTTGTAGCTCGTGGTGCATACTTTTATGAAGCAAAATAAATAGCTTGTTTGATTTGGAACATAATATTGATCCTCGCAGATACGCTGTATTTTGTTCTTCTTACTTCTGAGGTGTGAACTCAGCATAGTGTCCTTTCCTTCAGACATGAGAAAGTCACCCTACGCTAAGGATAACTGTGTCTAAAAAAAATACAGTTCTTTTCCTTCATGGCAGTAGAAATCCTTTCTTGATATTTGCACTGCTGATTTCTGCACCTATTGCTTTTCTATGCTTTTAAATGAATAGACAATAACATCAAATTCTTCCTCTGCACCCTCAGCGCTTGTGCATATTTACTGAGGCGTCTGCAGAGGAGATTGTGCACATATCACTAATCCATCTGCCTGTGGTGGTTAAAAGCTCAGATAAAATCAAGGGCTCTCAGATCTTAACCTTTTAAGTCTGAAATGCTTTAAATGTCTGCCTCATGGCAACAACGGAGTGGGAGGTGATGGCTGAATTCTTCTGACTTTCTGCGCCTATTGTGCCTCTTTTAAGCATTGAAATTGCCAAATCAAAAGTTACATGGTGAGGAGCATTTACAAATACCAAGTGTTCGACAAGAAAACGTGATTTATTTTTATTTAAGTTATTTCAAGATCAAACAAACTCCAAAGGGATGTGTGCAGAATGTGCTGCAGAAAAAAAAAGACAGTTACAGAAAATATATGTAACTCTTTTAACTGGAAGGATCCCCCAAATTATAAGGATCAAGTGATTGTCAATTGTGTCTTATCTCTTGAGAACATATTAGCTCCCTGTAATGTGCAGCTATCAAATAGTAATAACCTTTATACAAAACAAACTGTTACTCATAAGACAGTAGTTCAGCAGTTAGTTAATACCCACAGTGACCAGCAGCACTAAAACACATTGATGCAGCTTCATACAAACGCAAAGCTATTGTTAAAGGATAACTATACCTCCAAAATGAATACTTAACCAAAAGATAATTTATGTCATATCAAGTGGCATATTAAAGAATCTTACCAAACTGGAATAAAGACATCGGTAAATATTGCCCTTTTTTCATCTTTTACCGCTGATCACCTGACAGGAAATAATGCAGCTCTAAGGGGCCCATTTACTAAGGGTCGAAGTGAATTTTCGAATTCAAAAACTTCGAATTTCGAAGTAATTTTTGGGTACTTCGACCATCGAATAGGCCAAAATTCGATTTGAATTGAAAAAACTTTGAATATTCAAACATTCGAAAATCGAAGTACTGTCTCTTTTAAAAAACGTCGACTTCGACACTTCGCCTCCTTAAATCTGCTGAATTGCTATGTTAACCTATGGGGACGTCTTAGAACTCATAGCCAGTAGCTATGTTTTTAGAAGTCAAAGTTTTTTTTTTTTTGAAAATCGTTAGATCGACCAATGAAATTGTTTGAAGCAAACGATTTCTACGTTCTAGGAGACATTGGTATTAGTATCTATCGTGTTAATAATCACTCTAGTATTAAAGTGAAACTACTCTTCAAAAGTTCAAAATATAATGTACACCATTTCTAGCCTACTTCTTTACTTAAGCTTTAGTTCTAATTTAAGGGCATGACCTAACCTCTGGATTAACCACCACTAGGGGGTTCTGAACCCTCATACAATCATTCTAAAAGTTTGGCTTCTTGGTAACCTACTAGGTGCTGAGAAACCTAGCTGAGCCAGTAATTTAAAGACCTCATTCTACCTCATGCGTCTTCATAACGTCAGGTTGAGATCCCAATATTTCTTCCCGTCTATGTAGATTTGCAGAATGAAGTGAAAAGTGTAGTGGAAGTGTAGACCGATAGGGCCTGATTCACAACATAAATATTTTCAAATTGCCACTTTAATATCACCAAATATTTTATTTTTAGCATGCATTTGAATCTATTTACTTTATAATGTAGCGCTCCCAAGTTGGCTCCATTTTCTTTCCAGATGTCATCAATTAGGCCGCAGTCGACCTACTGCACATGCACCAAACTTCCTTTGCCCATACTGTTTATGATAGAAAATGCTCGCTCACGAATTCAGCAATTGCCCTTAATACTAATAATTCTAATAGGCGCTAATGCACAAACTATTTTATTAGACTTACCCTATGCTTTTTCTGAATTCTTTCTAAAGAGCACAATAAAAGTATGCCTGTCCAATGAGTTAATATCTTTAACAGACTTTATAAAGTATCAATGTCAAATAACATTCTATGGAAAGGGTCATGCACATATTACCAAAATCGTAATGGCTGTCCTGCAAGAGCACAGTATGATTACGTTCTCACCCATCTACCTTCTGTCAGTGGCACAACTACATATTACTGCGCCCACCAGCAAATTATTTGGAAAACAAAAACTGCCAGAAATTGACCTGTTTATCAATATATTGATATTGCTCAATGAATAGGGCTCCACTTGTCCCTTTTCATTCCAAGGCCTCCCTGCAGCCACATGGTCTGCTTCATATGCAACTGTACTACTTTATGTGGCAGAATTGTCCAGTTGATTCTTGTACTCACAGAGTAACATTATATTAAGAGGTCAGTTACTATGAGGCTGGTTACACTATGGGGGAAATGTAATAAAATTTGCAAAGAGCAAAACTTTGTGAATAAAAATTTACCTGTCGCAATGTAATATTCTTTGTTAGGCTTTTATTGCATTGCGAATCTTAATTGCACATTGCGAATGTTTAACGCCTGCTCTGGAGTTTCGTTAAATATTGGTTTGCGATTGAGAAATTTTAATACATACACAGGTCTTTAATCAGTCAAAAATGGCACAAACATGGTCGCTAACAAGCACAAGCGTCTTTAAAAATGTTTTTTTTTTTTTTTTACGATAACGAAGCATATTACATTCCCCCACATATTTCTATAACAAACCCACGATGGCCAGTACCTCTCATACCATATCTAGAAGTTATAAAATACTAGGTGAGACAAGTCAACCATTTAATTAAATTAAATTATTCTCAAATAATTGGGAGAAAACTTTACTAGGTGATTAGATTCCAATATCCACTATCAAATCTATGAAACCCACACAGACAACCCATTGCTTAATAAAACTCATCCACTCTGAAACATTGAATTGTTCCCAGTAAGTAAAGAGAATTAGATTGTATAGATTTCAGTGCATTTTTAAAGAAGCTGATCTGAAAGGGTGTCTCATGCTTCATGGAAACCTGTGATATTGGGCAGATCAGCAGAATGCTTAAATCTTAATGGATTTTTATTTCTCTGTAAAATGGGAAATAATTAGTTTTATGCAGGAAAAAGTAAATGAAAGCTCAGCTAGAATATATATATAAGAAACAGGTCCTTTTACATGAGACTTGACTGTGCAATTGGGACTACAAAATGACAAAAGGAACAATGTTATTCCCATCATACATCTAGCTATAGTAAAATACCAGTAACCTCACCCCTAAAATCTTGCTTTTTATTATGTTTGCAATGTACTCTTCTGTGCTAATGGATCCTTACTGTATATACCTTATATAAGTCTGTCCCCAAATGAAATTACAGTAAAATAAAAATACTAAAAAATACTTTATCAAGCTTTTATACATTATGCACATAGTAGAACACAAGAAGAATTCCCTTCACATAAATAACTCATGCCTTGTTGATTTTAAAAAGCTCTATAAACTTATGGGACATGTAATCTAAAATGCTCTTTTTGTAATTTGGATCTTTAAACCTTAAGTCTACTAGAAAGTCATGTAAACATTAAATAAACTCAATAGGCTGGTTTTGCTTCCATTAAGGAATAATTATATCTTAGCTGGCATCGAGTACAAGGTACTATTTTATTATTTACATAAGGAAGATGGCCTTCCCGTAATTCAGAGCTTTCTGGAAAATGGATTTCCGGATAATGGATCCTATAGCTGTAATTATGTAATGGCACGGGGTTTATTCAAGACTCAAAGGCTCAACTGATATTTTATTCTAATTAATAACATGGGAGAGACACTTAACTCCAGGATGATGTAGCTGTGATGGTGGTGGATTTCTGTAATAAAGTAGCCTTCCCTCCCTTTGTATTTATATTAAGGTGTTTATTAATGGTGGGTCTCCCTCTGCATCTAATTCAGATTTTTATTATACTTAGCGCCAGGAGTATTTTCTTCTTTTATTTATTCTACAAAACAACAGTTCCTTTGTGATGATGAACCTTTTTTGTGTATTCTTACGTTAACCTTGCCAGGCTCTTTTTTTCCCTTGTTTTTTTTTGGAGCAAGGGGCAATGAGATCCTTGTATCTAGAGACCTAAAGTATTGCTGCTTTCACTTTACTGGAAGAAGTCATTTGATACAGAACTGTAGTATGTGAGCTCCTAATACTTTCACAGATTTTCCCCTTTTACTACACCCATTAAACTAAGAATACATTTGTCATGGCTGACACACAGTGCAATGTTATTAGATATGGGTTAATGCAGATGCTATAGACCTTTGATAAATATTCTGACAATATATCATATCCCGTTAGGGTGGGCAGGTGTCTATAGTTATGAATTATGGCACATCTTTCCCCAGTCATTCAAGCTCTTGCTATTTTTTAAGGTTTGTTTTGTATGAGCCGCCTGTTGAGATCATATGGGCCAGCATTTGGAAAGCGTGGTCACATCATTCTCCAGACAGCCATGAATAATTCTGTTTAAATGTATCACATGTTAAATGTGAATCAACACAGTCAGAGTCTGAAGAGATGTGAATAATATTTCCTTTAAACTACTGGGAGAATGTGAGTTTAAAAAAAGTTTTATGGTCAATGTCAACCGTCTTCTTCTTCTTTAACAAATATATTGTACTAAGTCTAAGCAAATTCTCCAACCCTATCCTTGATCTGAATTCTTGTGCAGCTCTTGAATTGAATTGTTTAACTCCAGAACTTTGGGAAAGATCCCATTATAAATATGTTATGGAGGTCTGCCTTGATAAAAAAGTGTTATTTTTGGAGCAAATTACCAAAATAAAGCCACTTTTAATTGCGATCTTGAATAATTCATCTGAAATATGTCAAGTTATAAATAAACAAAACTACTCTTTACTGGAAAATAAATACACTCTTATCCAAGTGGCTCTAAATCAGTCATTCCCAAACTGTAGAACTGGCACGCTGCAAAAAAGTGGCTTAGTGGCTTAGCCTGAAGACCATTTATGTTAAAATTTGGGGAGAATGCCCATTTGCTCATCCCCATATATAAAGGAAAGTTTTTGGGATTTATAATAACAGACAAATACTGAAGGAACCAGTGCCAGGTCAAGCCGGTGCCCTATGGAAACCTGGCCGACCTCTTCACCTTACCCCATTGTGCTTGTACAAGCACATATGCAGATGAGTGCATGCATGCGGCCACACTGAAGACAGGGGAATATGTGGCGGTTGATGGGACAAAGGACCAGACTAGGGGTAGTCAAAAGCAAAGGTACATGCCTAGTGTCTCCCCAGCATTATGCCCTATGTATATGTCTCTTTTCCTACCCCTAGTCTTGGACCTAGAATGAAAAGTGCATATAATCTAATATTATAGTTTACTTACACACTTCCTACTACTTAAATATGGCTTTTATTTAGCAAAGTGTATGATTTTTTTTTTACATTATGACTAAATATGCAGCTATGAGAATTTAATCATATCATATCTGTGTCAACACACAAATGGAGCTTGTCATGCTCTCTTCAACTCTGCGAGTGTTCTTTTTCTGGGCCGTGTGGATTCTGTGCAGATGTAGTGCTTGAAGTATCATTTCTGCAGGCGATGCACTGGGTGGTCTTGTCTTGTGAAGAGTGACAAGCCAGAGTCGTCGATAACCAGTCTTTCAAGATTGTAACCCACCATCAGTTTACACGTTGGAAGTGATCCGATTGCAAAGTTCTGTGTTATATAGTTACAGTCCATCTTCAGATTAACTATTCACCTACCAATCAGGTTATCACACAACTCCCATTATTTTAAGAACTTAAAGGCCTTATGGGATCCTTTTGAAGGGTCAATATTAGAAGGCTACATAAAGAAACTGCAAAATGAGGACTAATAAAATTCATCCCTTCCAAGTATTATTAACGTTGACTAAGAAATTTGCAGAGCAAACCAATATGGCAGACCTCATCCAAGTATAAAAGCAAATTATATCCTCAAGTTATTTTAGGGAATACAAACTGTTCTCTTTTATAATACCATTTAGTATGTTATAGTATGTTAGAGATGGACATATTGTAAGTTAAATTTCAGTTAGTCTTTATTATTTATCTATAGTTCTTTAATTCTTTAATTCTTAAATTTCATATTCTGATTATTTCCTCTGGGTTACTGACCCCAGCAACCAAAATCAACTGTGAGGGTCAGTTTTATTTTTATGCTTCAAATGGCTTGTTTCTTTTTTCCAGGTCATATCCTAAGGATTGTCCATTATTACTTCCAAACTGATGAGTTTCAGGACAAATAATTATGCCAACATAAATTCTAAAAATAACAAATGAAGACCAATCACAGGTTTTTTTGGTTTTTTTTACTAATGTCTACATTATACCCTTTAAGTAATCCCAAAATAACAATTTTAACTTTTGTCTAAGCAATTTTAAATAATCTGTCCTGTAAATCTGTATTATTATTAGTAATACTAATCATCATCATCATCATTCGGTCTAGCATGCTTGTTTTTTTTTTCCGGATCAATGTGAATGCCATTTTCTGTACTCTGGAGTTTGGAAGGAAAAAAGAACAGCAAGGTCTTTGCTGTCCTGGGGTTTCCGGTATGATAAATAAGGAGGAGTTTATTAAAGGAGAAATAAAGCCTAAACAATGAAGTAGACTAGAAATGTTGTACATTATGTTTTGGGCTTCTACACCGGCCCAAGGCAACCACAGCCCTTTAGCAGTAAAGAGCTGTACCTCTAAATATGCCCCTATAGCTCCCCAGCCAGTGTCGGACTGGGACACCAGGGGCCCACCAAAAATCCTTAGACAAGGGGCCCACTAAAAGTTTTTACATCAGGGGCCCACCCTCAGTACTATTTTTTTCCTCTCCTCACTCAACCTCTATTCTTCTAGTCTCTTTTCTTTACGTACTATAATCTATTATTCCACCTATTTTACGACTTTGTTCTTATAGAAATAGGGAATGTCCATGAAATAGGCCAAAAGTTTAGCAACATGAGGACCCACTATCCCCATCTTTTCTGCTGATTCACTTCACATGCTCTATGCTGCTGTCACTTACTGAGCTTAGGGATTGACTCAAAATATACAGTACACATAGAATATAAAGTTCACTTTATAAGGCTGATTAATAATGAATATAGATAATTACTACATGGCAGCACAATAACCAGTGCAACCAGCATCAGAATTTAATAATCAGCCCTGTAGCATCAGTTTATATTACAGGCCAACCTCATTTTCTGCTTGTAAATTTGTGACGACCCCTAAGTTTTGCTTCTCAACAGCTGCTCAGAGCCCCTGAGCATGTGAGTGTTGCAGACACTTTCCAAGATGGTGACCCCCAGTGTACTTGATCCAAACTAAGATATAATGAATCCTAATTGGAGGCAAAACAATCCAACTGGGTTTATTTAATTTTTAAATTATTTTTTTAGTGGGCTTAAGATATGAAATGCCAAATTACGGATCCCTTATACGGAAAACCCCAAGTCCCAAGTATTCTGGATAACAGGTGCCATACCTGTAGTGCTGTTTTGTAAAAGAAATTAGAATTATAGCTATATTTCTTTACACAGTTTTAAACAAATAGAAGAGGATCTACTAAGATAAGTGTTAAATATAAAAGTAATAAATAAAGTATGCCCATAGCAACCAATCAGATATTAGCTTTCATTATCTAACTGGTATTTGCTGATTAAATGCTGTGAGCAGCTGTATTTGTGCATTTGTAAGGTTGTAAATGAGCTCTGTAATATTGATTGTGCTCATGTAGATCATCCTTTTACCACTTTATATTTTTATAGCGACTACGTGTTTTGTGGTGCTTTGTAGACATTTGCCAATCATTCATATTTGTCCATGCCCCCAGTGGAGCTTACAATCTAGTTTCCTTATCCTAACTAGGGCCAGTCACATAAGGAGCAGTCTAATAGATTTTTATATTTTTATAATATCAGTGATGACCAAACAGATCGGATGTTCTGACGTTTGTAGAAATGATGTAGTGCTAGAGACAAATGTCAGACTGATGATACTGGGAAATGAAGCTAGGTATGTGTCATGCCTTTCAGATAAGAGCAATCAGCCCTGCATTGCTGGAAGGAATCACCTTCACTTGTAAGAGATTACCTGACCTCCCCAAAAAAAAGATATTGCTTTGGTGAAAAAAAACAGGAAGATAACCTTTGGGCTGGTTTATTAACATAGGTTATAAATTGCTCCAGCACATCTGCCGTAGAATAGATACAACACAGACAGACTGATTAATCAACTGTCCTTAACTTGTAATGAGTGGTACTGATACATGCTGCTTGTCAAAGAGTTAATGATAGTTATACATGTAACACTATTATGGTTATGCTTTAGTCACAACTTCTAGTAAAGCATGCATTACACTGGCCTCACTCTCTCTAAGGTTGGACCCTGCTGTGCTATGGAGGAAGGGCTAGCCATTCTAATTTGACACTCACAGAACAGATCTCTCAATAACTTTGTAGGCATTGGATCTCAAACAATAAGTAACTGTTTATTTGCTGAATCCCAAACAGTGTCTTTGAGGTTATTGTATATGGTACAATATACACTAATGTCACAGATACTTTAAATAGTTACTTCCGTGGATGGCACTGGGCAAAGGCAAGGTAGTTACAACCAGCTTGAAGGGTTACTCACAGTGGTACTCTTCAGCATATCTTTATGTTCCTGTACATGCTTGAGGCCATATACTGACACTTTGGGGTACATACCCTTCTGCTGGTTCTACTAGCTACCCTTAGCCTGACTTCCACTCCTACAGTGAGCTATTAAAGAATATTTTCAGTGGCTATTCCTACTGAGGCCTTCTAACTTACTCTCTCCAGAACCAATCATCCTCTCCAGGGTCCAGAGTACTGACACCCATAGCAAATGAATGAAAAATATTCCACAGCACTTTACAACAAATGGGTTTATTATAGTGAACATACAGAATTACATGCAAAGCAACCAATAACCAAAGCAAGAGATGAAAAAGTGCTTACAAACTAAAAGGAGAAGGGGAGAAGGTGTGGGATCTTGCATGAACTGTTTGCTCATAAACCCAGCACCAGATTAAAGGATATCTAAAGCCTACATTTTCCTACCATGTATATAATTTGGCCATATCTTCCCCACCCAAGCCACATCATTTGTACTGCATATACCCCCAACATTTGCCAGCACCATCACATTTTCCTAAAACAAATAGCTTTCACCCGGCGGCCATTTTCCCTCTGACACATCATCACTAAGATTGTAAAGTTCATGCAATACAGAATGTAGGTTTACACAGGCACAACATACTTTGATAAAAAGTTCTGCTGGGGTTGAGCACTGTAATGGTTAAGCTGAGCTCAGGATAGGTGGTTAGGAGAAATAAATAGGATCAGACAGCTAGGGTTTCTATGGGAACCAGTAATGCTATCTCTTCATTGGCTGTTAGGCTGGAGGGTGTGTTTAGTAATCTGAGCTGAGTAGAACTGAGCATACTCATGAGCCAACAGCCAAAGTCAATTCCTGAGAGAGGGGGCAGAGTGGGTTAGAGGAGGAGAAGGAATTCTAAGTGATTAAGGGGATGCTGCAGCTTTTACTGTTAACCTTTTAACAACCAGAGTGGCAGGTATCTAAAGATTTAGGCTGATTACATTTTTGTGGGGAGGGTTTACATGTCCTTTAATATCCAACACTTCCCTTGGCACTCACTCTTTAACTGTACCTTTACTTCACGATTGGTACATGCCCAATACAGTCTCTGCATACGTGCCAAATCCATCTCAGCTCCGCTCCTGGATTTAGCTGCAAGTGTCTGCTGGTTGGCTGCTCTAATGAGCAGGGCCTTCTTTACCATCTGTATTTTCAATATTTATATGTTATCTGCATGGTTGATGACTATACACCCTTTCAGTTGAACTGCAAAATACGGATTTAAAAAAATACCTGTTAATAATGATAACTGCTTTACACTTTTCATCAGCCCATCATTTATATGAACTGTTCTACCTTGCTCATAGAGCTAATCTATTACCTTCATGAATTGTTTGATTTGCTCATAAATCCAGTTATTAGCTGAACTGCCTCCTACTTGTTATAAGTCTATCATTTGTCTGAATAATTTTTACCTTAATAACATTTTTGACTTGTATGAACTGCTTTTTAGTCTCCTCACTAGTGATGGTCAAATTTATTCGCCAGGCGTGATTTCACAGCAAATTCCCTCGATTCCCCGCCGGCGAATAAATTAGTGAAACTGCCGCTAAAATTCACCGGCGTCCATTTTTTTGGATGCCAGCACATTTTCACTGGCGAATGTGCACTGGCATCAAAAAACGGACGCCGGCGACCAAAAAAGGACGCCAGCGTCAAAAACGAGATGCCGGTGGTGTTTCACGTATTTTTCGCTGTTTCACGAATTTCGCGGGAAATTCGTGAATTTTTCAGCGAAGCAAAACGGCCCAAATTCGCCCATCATTACTCCTCACCTGTCAATCAGTTCAGAAACATACTGAATTGAAAGCTTTCTCTTTCTATATGTGCTGTATCAAGTGTGCGTTTAGGTTGTTACTAAGTCAGTTTTAAAATACTTAAGGCAGAATTGTACAGCTATGGGATCCATTATCTGGAAACTCGCAATCCAGAAACCTCTGAATTACAAGAAGCCTGTCTCCTGTGGACTTTTTTTTTGTTTTATCCACATAACAAAAAATTTTTCAAAATGGTTTCCCTTTTCTCTGTAAAACTAAGAAAGTATAAATATAGTATAAATATATAAATACTTACTTACTTACCAAACTAAGATACTATTAATCCTTATTGGAGGCAAAACCAGCTTATTGGTTTATTTAATGTTTACTTGATTTTCTAGTAGACTTAGATTTATCAAGGGTCGAATTTCGAAGTACAAAAAACTTCTAAATTCGACCATCGAATTGAAAAACTTCAAATTCGAACATCAGAATTTGGCAATCCTACGATCTAATAAAAAATGTTCGATCGAACGATTCGAACAATTTTAGCGTACGATCTAAGGATTTTTATTCCATGTGTTAAGACTTAGAAAAAGTTTGTAGAAGGTCCCCATAGGCTAACATAGCAACTCGGCAGGTTTAATTTGGCGAAATATTGAAGTCGAAGTTTTTTTAAAGAGACAGTACTTCGATTATCGAATGGTCGAATATTCAAACGATTTTTACTTCGAATCGAAGTCGAAGTAAATTCGAAGTCGTAGTATCCTATTCGATGGTCAAAGTATCCAAATAATTACTTCGAAATTCGAAGTTTTTGTACTTCGAAAATTCACTCGAACCTTAGTAAATCTGCCCCTTAAGGTATGAAGATCCAAATTCTAATCCAAATTAGGGAAAGATCCATTATCCTGAAAACCTAAGCATTCTGGATAACATGTCCCATACCTGTAGTTTATTATTTTCTGGAACTTTTTGAATGGTCCACAATACATTGTGTCTATACATTGAATATATACTACTATTTTGCTGTGCTCTAGATGTAAAATCTGCCTACCCACACAGCGGCTTCTGTTACCATGGTGTGATGATATATTGTTCATTCTGCTTTGATAAAACAAATCTGTCAGATCTGAGCCACAAGAACACCAGCATTCATCACACAACACCTATAGCCACCCAATGGGGCTTTACTTTGGTAAATGAAAAGGGTGAAATATTTAATCTAGTTACTTACATTTACAATTCTAAGTCTGCTACTTTAAAAAAAAAAAATCTTTGTTGAAAATGTGTAAAGCCATAAAAATGCAATGAATGTGTGGAAAATAATTTATGTTAAAAAAAAAAAAAAGGATTTCAAAGTAAAAAGCCTAAAAAGTCTCCCACGATCCCTGACTTACACTTTGGTCTAGACCATTGTCACTAAAATCAAATTTGCCAACAGCTACAAAGCAAATGAACAGACAAGTAAATGATATTAACCATCCAGCGTGTATATTTTAGGTTGCTCCTAGAAAGGGTGGCTGGCTTTAGACATTAGCATAGTTTATATCAGCCTATGCATACTGTGGAGACTAGTTGGCTTAAAGTATTAGCAGACCCAGCTATCAGGATGGCTAAACAGCAGTGTTATTCTCATGTAGCAGCTGCCAACATTCCTGACAGGAGATGAGGCAGATGTCCAAGGACAATCAAAGAGAAGAACATTTAAGCCAAAGTTTGCCTATCTCTTATTCTCGACTTTATCCTCTCCTCAAAGTTGAGTCACAGCTGCTACTTTTTAAGGTCCCTAAGGCTGATCCAACTTATTCCATCCTCTTCTGTATTGGCTACCCATCAATAACCCTTTAACCATTCAAAATATAACGACATATCTTCGATTTAATTTTGGGAAGAAATGTCCTGTCAGCTCACAATAATAGATATAAAAACGGTCACGGCCAGAGAAACAAGGCAACATAATCTAAATGTGGAAAAACAATCTTTGAATCCAAACAGCGTTCTTTCAACAGAAGAATGATCTAGAAAATATTAGAGTGGGGAAAAAAAGCACATGAATATGATTCTGAAGAGGGTGTGTGCCTTTGGAGACAGTTTGGCTTAAAGTATCTTTTGAAAACATCTTTATACAAACAAGCGATTGCCAAAGAAAAGATTTCCAAAATATGACACAGACAATCCTCGACTTACTCCTTGTAGTAAAAAGGGTCTTACGTTTGGAAAGCACTTCAAAAACCTGTCAGTAATGCAAAGCTCTCGCTTCCTGTGAAGACAATTAAGCAAAGGGATGTCTGGCTTTTATACACTTCTTCAGAGTATTTGTTCTTGGTCGACAGATACAAAGTATCACTTACAACAAGCAGATTAATTTGTAAGTGAAAACTGTAATCGTTTATCAAGGTGGGGCTCAGACATATGGTATTCATTGGAAGAAGATCCTTTTATTAGTTATTCTTGCATGGTGATCACTTAATCACCGCTTTTGACTTGATCTTTACTTTCTAGACATTAGTCTTAAGGTGGCCATACACGGGCCGATAAAAGCTGCTGACTGACCGAGTTCGCAGTTTATTGGCCCGTGTATGGGGCCCTCCGACGGGCTTCCCGATCGATATCTGTCCGAAAGTCGGCCAGATGTCGATGGGACGGGACTAAAAATCCTGTCGGATCGCGGCCGCATCTGTTCGTTGATGCGGTACTGCGATCCGACTGCCCGTTAGCCATCATTAGGATCTGATCGTTGGGCCCTAGGGCCCATGATTGGATCAGCCCGATATTGCCACAGCTTGGTATCCCATTACTGGGAAAGAGCATCTACTGTAATTGTGCCATAATAAGCTGGTAGCAGGTTGCTCAAGTCATTTGTTGTTGATAACGTTTCTTCTCCAGTGATTTTACAGCTGATGAAATATTTTTTGGTGAAGTCCCCACTTCAGACTAAAAAATAATCTGTCATTAGGGTGTTAGTAGAGTCACTTTGCGTCTGGTTGAGAAGACTTTGAAGTTACTTTCCTCCAAATCACAGGTTTGTGTCGCTCTACTGATAAGGTTGGATCACTTGCTTTACCTCGATGGTTTGAGCAATTAAAGCACAGTCAATATAAATAATTAGGAATTGTCTTTCTATAGTGTTAAATACTTAATAAGAACATAACAGTATAACAAGGCCTGCCGCGTCAAATTCTTTCGTCCTCCATAGTGGGAAGATTATGGCATTTAAGTTTGTCTTTACAAGACTTGCAGCGTTTTTTACCTTCAGGGTAAATTTACATCCGTTTATATCCTTTCATCAGGATGCAACTGTGGGGTTACACCAGAACACCCAGAGGAAATCCATGCAGATCCAATGAAACATACAATATCTGTGCAGACAATGGTCTGGTCAGAATCAAAGGCAAGACCTCAACTTACTGCCACTGTGCTCCCATGCTGTCAGATGAACATCTTCATCTTTTCTTGCATTGTACTATTTTGCAATGAGTGATGTCTCATCAACCAGACACAATGCAGTACCCATCCCCTAATAGGCTCCCTAAGAACTAAAGAAATAAAGCAAGATGATGTTTTGACCACAGCTGCTATTAGGTGAAAACACTCTAGTGTGTCTGTTACCCTTTCCTGTAGTAATCAATGGAAAATACTATGCCTACATGTAGCAGTGACAGGAGGACCTCTGCTCAAAAACTTGTACTTTAGCATTGTGCATGCTTCTACCTTATTTAGCATTAAAGCAGGCATGCCAAACGGTGATCATAGAGCCACATGCGTTGCACTCACGTTTACTTCTAGTGCTTTCAGTTAAATTTGGCTACAAAAAGGATTCAGTTATCAAAATAAAATGGTTCAATATTTAACTCAAGAAAGGGGTAAAAAGGTTTGTTCACCCCTCAATTGCTATGGTATTTCTTCTGGTATGGAAGGGTATGCTCTCATGGTGTTTTGCCCAGCTCAAGTTTGACATGACTGCTTCCTTGTAAAATTCTTTCTTTCATATTTTATGCAAACAAAATTACATTTTATATATACAGTATATACAAAGAGAGAGGGAGAGAGAGAGAGACGCGTGATGGATCAAATTGTTCAACTGCTTTTATTGAAGAATTTACAATTTCCGACTGCAAAATACTACTCTCTTGGCTTACATAAAAAAGGCAAAATGGGCCATTATAAAAATATAAAACCAATAAAGACTTCCCTACTTAAGATGCATAGAGCAAAGGAGTCATAAAGCCACAACTATGAATATTACAAATGGTAATGCTATTATTTGGTGTATACTCGCCAACGGCACTTAATATTGAGATTTTACAGAGGTGTCAGCTGATATATTGCAAAAACGCAAACAGTCTCAAATTGTATAAAATATGCTAAATATGAAGCACATTGTATTTCCCATAATGGGTAAAAGAAAAAGAATTACATTACAGCAAACCAGATCAGGAATAAGGAATTAACAAATATATTTCAAGTTGCCTCTTATGCACCCTGTCACTACTTTGCTACCTTTATTTCTTATCTAGACATTTAGAGCAGACAGAGCTTCCTCATCTACATATCAAGCAGTGGGTATAAGAAGCAAAAGTGAGAACAAAGCACTTGGAGGATGCAGATGGAAAGTGCTGCCTAGCGTGTAGTCTGTATGGTGTCAAATCAAAATTAAATTGATTGTTAAAATATAAGTAAATATATAAAAAAAAGTGAAAAGTGATAAAAGTAAAAAGAGAATCATGGGAAATATATGAGAATTTCAATGGTAGAATCCTAACCCATTATTTATATGTTCTCTGTTATGCTTATTATTGTTCAGCCATCATGGATGGTGGTGGACAACATATTCTCCAGGGCAGGCTGCTATTGGAGGGTGCCTGGCCAGGTAGGAAGTACAACACTTTTACATACAAAATGTTTTCTTCATCCTAAAGACATAAATTGACCATAGGCGGTGTTTAGAGACAATCATTCTGCCCAGACCTCATCTAATGGCTGCTGCTTTGTTGCTCATGTTTTTTAAGGTGCTTTCAAAAACATTTAAATGATTGGTTGACTGAGCACATTGAGGAAATATTTGCCATTTTTCTTTGGTTCCCAGGTGTCCGGTTCACTGCCTACGCCTGGGCATATTTACAGTGCATGTCTTTGTTAAAAAAATTCTTATATTGCATAAACATAGAAGAACACACTATATTATTGAGATTCCAACAGCTGACATATGTTTTTAAAAATATTTAGTTTCTAAATACTACTATAAATTGCATTAGGGTATCAGATCAAAACATCATCATCACCAAGGCTATTGCTTATTAAAAACGAAAAACAATCTACATATGATACAGTATATATTTATATGTGTTGCAGTCCATATGCAGTTGACGTTACGAAGAAACCTAAGGCAAATACGTGTTAATGAAACATTGTCCTCTTACTTTACTCACCAATATAAAGGTGTGAAAAAAGCAGCTTCACCATAAACAGATTTTACTATATCAGAGTTAAATTTTACTGCCTCATTATAGGAGTGTGTGACGGGGTGACATGATTGGCCAAACCATCAAAACACTAGCCTTTATTATAAAAACATGCCATCACACTTCCCCAATTAAACATTTTATTGTGTCCTAGTGCACACTAAAACAGCCCTAAATTGCATTAATAAATTGTAATTAACTTTTTTTTCTTATGGAGCAAATTACAAAACTGGTGCTAATGAGGTCACTTTTTCCATTACCGCTAAGCAAACTGTTTTTTATTACAATAGTGATGGCTTATAGGAGATCTAAGCACGGTGGCCCAGTTAAGTGTTATAACTCCTTTAATGTTGGTAATGATGAGAAATTGGTCATTAGGTCAGTGGAGAGAGAAAAATAAAATACAAAACAAAAGGAATCCAATAAAAAACAATGTTTTTTAACAGAATGAACCTTTAATCTCTAAGGGCAATGGGGTTTTCAGATACTAATCACTCCCATGTCCCAAACCAGAGACTTCCCGTGACAGTAATGAGAAGGATTCATATGTGCTGTGTTGTTTTTTTCTACACAAAGTAGTTTATATTCATTTCCACTTTTTGATGTAGATGGCTCCTCTTGCTCTTCTGCATGTCTATGCCAATCCTAGTCATGCTCCGTTACTTTCTGAGAGAGCATACACTTCTTCCCAAAGTACATTCTGAATATGCATAGCTCTCCCGCACCAGTGGAAGGCCTAGCACACAATGACCATGCATAACTCTCTAAAACTAGAAATGTCTAGCACACAATGACAGTGTGTAACTCTTCAGCACCAGTGGAAGGCCTAGCACACATTGACCATGCATACCTCTCCAGAACCAAAAATGTCTAGCACTCAATGACCATGCATATCTCTTCAACACCAGTGGAAGGCCTAGCACACAATGACCATGCATAATCTTTCAGCACCAGTCTACAGATGAGAAATGTCTAGTACAAAATGACAATGCATATCCTTCAACACTAGTGGAAGACCTAGTACACAATAACCAGAACCA
Organism: Xenopus laevis; assembly: GCF_017654675.1. NCBI lineage: Eukaryota > Metazoa > Chordata > Amphibia > Anura > Pipidae > Xenopus > Xenopus laevis. The sequence continues at coordinate 119,958,148 of NC_054375.1, read as the reverse complement.
GAAAGGTCTAGCACACAATGACCATGCATATCTCTTCAACATCAGTGGAAGACCTAGCACACAATGATCATGAATACCTCTCCAGAACCAGACATGTCTAGCACACAATAGCCATGCATATCTCTTCAACACCAATGGAAGGCCTAGCACACAATGACCATGCATAATGATTCAGCACCAATCTCCAGACTAGAAATGTCAAGTACAAAATGACAATGCATATCCTTCAACACTAGTGGAACACTTAGTACACAATAACCAGAACCAGAAAGGTCTAGCACACAATGACCATGCATAATGCTCCAGCACCAGTGGAAGAGCTAGCACACAATGAACATGCATAATGCTCCAGCACCAGTGGAAGAGCTAGCACACAATGAACATGCATAATACAACAGCAAAGGAACTTTTAGAATAGTGGAAAGACTTTGTGCCTTGCACTAGTTACAACATTTCTTTTAAAAATGGGAGGGTGGAGGGAAGGACAAGGGTGTTCTCTTTAATGCTTGGTAGGGTGCACTTAGGATTGCAATGGCAAAAGAGTCATGTATTAACTTCCTGATAATGGTCCCATTCTCCATTTTGCTTTGTGTTTATGAAGAGCCATCCACCAATAATGCTAGACTATAACCCCTATAACCACCCCTTTACTGAACCCTGACACAACAGGCCTATATGAGGAGGTAAATAAGGCTAAGGCCAGGAGATCAAAAACTGCTGGCTGAATAAGTAACATCTTCATAAACGCTAACTGAAACAAAGCCAGTGGGAAATACATTCTATAGCTATTTATGTTTTGAAACGTATCACAGTTTGATGATATCCAAACATTGAAAAGTGCATCTCTAAACAAATACATGCAAACATCTCATAGATATCAGTGAATCTGATATTTAATTAATTTATAATTACACAGATTCGTTTCTATTTAGAATTTGTATACAGTGTACATGTAACAATATAACATAATGTACGTTCACTTGTTCATATGCCAATATGCATAAAGTAATACTTGCACACTATTATACTAAGGCAAATCCCCACCCGCCATTTTTCATTTGCGCTTCCATTTTTTGTTGCAGACATTTGGCAATATATAAGAATTACTGGATTGCTGAGCAGCGAACATTAAACAGATCTGTTTCCTGAGACAATGTTAGGAGTAGCAGAAGCTTTAATTCCCATTGGATGATTTTATCTGTTTGTAAGTTACTGTATTCCTTTCTGTCGGAATGATGAACTTCAAGGCAGATTGATGGATGCCCTATTGTACAAGCAGATACTTGCTGGCGGAGAGCGTATTTGCAGCTTGTCTATTTATATTTGCCATTGATACAGAGGTGCTGAAAGAGTACTCTTGATTTACAATTCAAAAGTGTCCCTCTGCTGTCATTATACCAATTTTTCCACACATTCCTTTGCTGGCTTTCTATTCGTCTTTAACATGCCTTATGCTGGCTTGTAAAAATAACACCTATAAAATCCTCTACTCCTTTCTAAATTTTAAGAACAATAAATAATAAAAAAAAAAAAAAGAGAAATGTACTAGTAGTGGGTAAGGGTAATTTATTAGGCACTGCTTGCCTTTCTTCACTATTATTGTATAAATAATGTCATTTGCCGCAATGTTTACATCATTTCATAGGGTTATGGAGGGAACCTGACACCAGATAATCAATGTTTCTCCTGTGAAATGTTAGACTAAAACGTTTGGTGCCAACAATGCCTTGTAACCAATCTATATTTATAAAATAAGTGTCTGTGTATTTGATACTCTAAAATGAATGGATTCTCACAAATACAACTCCTTTACTGGTGTCCCAGACACAACTTTAGTTATTGTACATTAATTATGACTTATTTTAAATGTATTTGTAAATGTTATTGCTGTTAAATGCAGTACCTTTGTTATTTCCTGTACTGCTGGTTCTGACCACATGTACCATTAGAAAATGTTGCAGTACAGGTATGGCATCTATTATCCAGAATGCTAGGGACCTGGAGTTTTCCAGATATGTGGTCTTTCTGAAATTTGAATCTCTATACCTTAAGTCTATTAAAATATAATTTAAGCATGATTTTAACACAGTAGGCTTGTTGTGACTCCAATAAGGAGTAATTTTATTTTAGTTTGGATCAAGTACAAGGTCATGTTTTATTATTACAGAATTATTTGATGGAGTCTATGGGAGATGACTCTTCTGTAATTCGGTGATTTCTGGATGACGGGTTTCCAGATAACAGATCCGATACCTGTAATCAGCTCAGTCAGCTTTCCTTTAATTATACATGTAGTCAGAACCAGCTGTGCAGACAGATACTGCTTTACCAAAGTAAAAACATCCTGCACTCAAAGTAATTGTATGTGCTTGAATAACAGGTAAACAAGAAGAACATTGTTGGCTGAAAATATAGCATGATCCTTCCTTTTTAATTATAACCAGCGATGGGTGAATTTGACCCGTTTCGCCAAAGAATTTCCTGCGAAATTCGAGAAACAGCGAAAAATTTGTGAAACACAAATTTTGACGCCCGCGGCAATCCTGACTCTTGCATCAATATTGACACCGGCGTTAAAGTCTATGGATGTCCGAATATTGTTGATGTGTGACGGTTTTGACGCAATCGATATTTCCACAAAACTTTTGACGCCACCTAATATTCACAGCAGTTTTGTGAATTCACTGCTGAATTTATTCGCCCATCACTAATTATAACTTTTATTAAAAGAGATCTAAACAACAACAAAAAAATCTATGTAAATGTACGCAGAGTGATCCTCTAAACACTTTTACAGTTTACAATAATTTTTTTGTTTTTAGTGATTCTGAGTTTCTAGTGGTTTCCAAGCAGATCTTTCCTCAGCTTGAGGTGGGTGATATCATGCTTATTGACCAAATGATGGGATTACGGAATGACGGAAATTGCAGACCGTCGAAACGAGGGTCACTTCAATGTGCCGATGCCCCTGATGGGATTTTAAAACCTGCTCCATCAATATTGGTGGCCATACACAGGCAGATAAAGCTGCCGATATCGGTCGTTTAGACCAATTTGACAGCTAATCTTCCCGTGTATGGAGGCTTCTGACGGGTCTTCCCCAAACATTCGGATTACTCCCGATATAGCCATGCCGTTAGTGGCATATCGGGGAAAGATCCGCTCATTTGGTGAGAATAATAGGGTTTGAACAATTTTGTTCAAGTGACCACTAAGGTGTAAACAGCTTCAGCTATTGTGTAATTATATACAGTAGATATGTATTTATTGTAAGGTATTCAACCCATGCAAAGAAAGGGCTAAGGTTTATGATACATATTTTATCACGAGGACCACAGCATAATGCCATAAATGAGAAAGGGGAAAAATATTTCATTTATAATGTGGCAGGTTATGGGGTCTGTATATAATTCCCTCAAGCTGCAGCTCTATTCCATGTCTGGCTAATGGGTGTGGAATAGGTGCTTTCAATACAAGGGTCAGAGGGAGTTTCAGAGGGAGGTTGAGTGGTACCTCCATAATTTGTAATTTTATTCTTCATATGTATCCTCATCCAAACTTGATAACTTGCCCAGTGGGCATGAAAAGGGGGTCTTGACTCATCACTAGGACCTCTAATAATTTGTCTGTGTATGGATAGAGGAGAAAGAAAGGTAAACAAGAAGAACATAGTTGGCTGAAAATATAGCATGATCCTTCCTTTTTAATTATAACTAGTGATGGATGACTTTGTCCCGTTTCGCCAAAAAAATTGGAAATTACCCACAAAATTCACGACACAGAAAAAAATTTGCGAAATTTTGACGCCAGCTGCAATTCTGATGATTGCATCAAAAGTCCAAATATTGTTGACGAGTGATGGTTTTAACACAAGCGACGTTTCCGATGTGCCTCCATAATTTGTAGTTTTTTTCTTCATATGTATCCTCCTCCAAACTTGACAACTTGCATGGGCATGAAAAGGGGGTCTTGACTCATCACTAGGACCTCTGATAATTTGTCTGTGTATGGATAGATGTGGAAAGAAAGAAAGAAAGAAAGAAAGAAAGAAAGAAAGAAAGAAAGAAAGAAAGAAAGAAAGAAAGAAAGAAAGAAAGAAAGAAAGAAAGAAAGAAAAAGAAAGAGAGAGAGAGAGAGAGAGAGAGAGAGAGAGAGATAATAGAGATATGAAGAAAACTACATATGACAAAATAGATATACAAAAATAGCATTCTACAGATACAAAACAAAGCAAAAAACAATTAAAACTGCAAAAAAACCAGATGATTTATTTTTCAAAGAATATGACCAAACTCACCAAAATAAATCATACGAGTTTGGTCATAAATAGCTTGACATTGACATGGGGTAACCTTTTTATATGATAAGATGGCACCTGCAGTTTTTTCTCAATACTTAATGAAAGCAGAGTCTGTATAATGGAGCTTTAAATGCTGCAATGTAAACAGGATAAGTATTTCAAATCCACCTCTTTTGTGGCTCAGACAATTGAAGCAAAGTTGAAATTGCTTTATGGGTTTGCCACGGTAAAATATTTAAGTGGTTTGTTATGTTTAATGTGCACTTTCCTTCTTTCAACCTTTATAGGGGAGGCTGTTGGCGAGTGTGTGCATATCTGTAAAACCCTAAAGCTGATGAAATCTCAGCCAGATCTGTTATCTCCCTATGTTATAAAGGTCTTCACTAGAGAGATTAGAGAACAAGGTTACTGTGACAATTTGTTTACATGCAGAGAAAGATTAAGATCTCATTGAAAAGGAATAAAAATAACATCTTCTTGTACTGTCACAGCATGAAACCCATAGTAATCAACACTGGTCTGATTTCAGGGATAATTTAGGACCAATTTATTATCCTAATTAAAAAAGAATTTAATTTCAGATGCTGTTTGGATTGCTACCAGGGAAAAGGGTTATTTAAAGATCTCTGTTGGCTAGAAGAAAGTTACAGAGCAAACCATGCTGGAAGGCAAAGAAAATGCCTGCTCTAATCATTGATTAGATTTATAAGAAAATCTCAGAGAAATTCTAGATAGATAAATTGAAACCTATCCGCATAGTAGAACATAGTAGAACAGGCTGAAAATTAAATATGTTGTAACTTATGTCTGTGACTCTTTGAGGGTTATTTACTACAATCCAAATTTATCTCATTTTTTAAATAAAATCCCACGATCAAACTCCAATACCTGATTTTACCTTATTTATGATTAAAAAAAATCTTGATTTAATCTCTAGAAACTCTATAAAATTGAGCGAAAATTCAAATTTTTACAGGATTTTTTCCTTGAATGGCTCGATTTTTTGGTCGGATTTTCAGGCTAATTCCAGCGCAGACCACAAAAACATCCAAATAGGATAGGGACCTCTGCCATTGACTTATACACAACCTTGGCAGGTCTGGGATGAAGAATTTTTGGATTCGGACTTTAATAAACCTTGAAATATTTAAGTTTTAAAAAAAAAAAATTCAAGTTTTGATTCAAAAAGCCCAACCAGAAATATTCAGAGTTTAGTAAGTAACCCCCTTTGTGTATATGAATATATTTTACCAGCACCCTGACATAGTATATGTATGTGTATTACGGGTATAGGATTCGTTATCTGGAAAGCCATTATCCGGAAAGCTCCAAATTACAGAAAGTCCATCTCCCATAGACTCCATTTTATCCAAATAATTTAAATTTTTTAAAACGATTTCCTTTTTCTCTGTAATAATAATACAGTACAATCTACGTGATCCAATTAAGATGTAATTAATCCTTATTTACATGATTTTCTTCTAGACTTGATGAAGATCTAAAGTATGGAATTATCCAAAAAATCCCAGGTCCCAGGCATTCTGGATCCCATACCTATATATCCATATGAAAACCAACGCACTGTTCATAGTCTGTGACACTATATATCTCCTAATTAGTGATGGGCGAATTTATTCACCGCCGCTGAATAAATTTGCGAAACCACCGCAAAAATTCGAAAAAAAAATTCTTCAGCAAAACGCCCCAAATTCGCCCATGACTACTCCTAATAGTCTGTGGCACTATATATCTCCTAATACCATCATACACATACACACCTCTACAGGCTATTGCCAATATTTTAAACTCATTGTCTGAAAAAAAAAATATATATTAATGTATGATTGTAGTACAGAAAATAAAAAATCCTTTAATAAAGAATAAGAACATGCTTATTTTACCATTAAAATATAATCACTTCCCAGAAGCCCATCGCATAACAATGGTTCTTTCAGCTCAACAGCATGGGGCTTCCATAAAACCATTTAGAGCTGTGAACAGCCCACTTGGTTGAGATCCCAGACATATCTCCCTCCTCTTATTTCCTTGTTTACAAACACATTTACAAGTACTTGATAAGTGACCTTATTTATTCAGGAACCTGTAGATTCATTTATCTTGAAATTAGCAGGTAATGAAGCGGAAGAGCCCAACAGCCCTCCCACTAATTAACACGATAATGAGTTTGTTTGGTAGAGAGGGACAATAAGTATGTATAAGCCAGAGGGGAGACAGATCAATAAAAGTCTGAAGGGCATTAAAGTACAACCTAGTCTTAAGGAAGTGTAGAGGTGTTGTACATATACTGTATATCTTACATGCCATACAGCCAATGCCAGTGCTTCTTTATAGACTTTTTTTTTCAATGGATATACCTATTTTACATACATATCTACATTCTTGATAAATAGGAACACACACAGACCCATGCCTCATTACAGGTAAGTTTTCTCAGTGTCTTATTATTACCTGCTGTTAAAAAAAATCTAGTTCTAAATAGTGATGAGCAGCTTTGTGGCGAAATTCACATTTTCACCAGCACCAAATATTTTCACTAAACTATGCCAGAATCCTGCCATGTGTTTTGATTAATAAACATACGGAAAATGCCAGCGACATGAATTTTTTCCCCCCATGTGTTTTGTTTCATTGTTCTTTTGCTGAAGATGCACCAATTGACTCCAATGAATTTGGTGAACGTTTTGTGAAATCGTTCCATTCTCAAAATTTTCAGTGATTTTGAAAAATTTTCAAAGAAGTCAAACAGGCCAGTTTTGCTAATGACGTATCATCGGGGAGAACAATTTTGTCATAGAAAACCTGTCGGCATACTGTCCGATATGCAAGACTTGTGCCCAGTGAGAGAAAGTGATGTCTTCCTGAGAATTTACAAAACAGCATAGTGAAAGTAGGCACTCAGTTTACAATTATTTTCATGTAATTTGGGGGCAGATTTATTAACATTAATCTTTTTACCACAATTTGAGTTTTTTTGCAGGAAAAATTGAAAATTCAATGTCAAATTTCAGAAATCTAAATTTTGCAACTTCTTAAAAGCAAATAACTTAAAAATTTGAATGTAAAAATTCAGCACCTAAAAGCTATGAAAGGAGTTTCAAGCTATTTTTAATTTTGACTGGAACTGGAATATGGAATGTTGTATTCAATATTTGAACATGCCTTACTGGTGTCAAAAATAGAGACATATCTTGAAAACCATGTTTAAAAATTCTAAATAATGTGGTAGTGCTATCTAGGGATGCCCAGAATCCACTATTTTGCATTGGCCGAAACCCCGAAATATATGGCCAAATACCGAACCAAATCCGAATCCTAATTTGCATATGCAAATTAGGGATGGGAAGGGGAAAGCATTTTTTATCTTTGTTTTATGACAACAAGTTACGTGATTTCCCTCCCCATCCATAATTTATAGGATTCGGCCAAATCTGAATCCTGCTGAAAAAGGCCAAAACCCAAACCGAATCCTGGATTTGGTTCACCCCTAGTGCGATCGCGCAGGACCCAAGGTCCTCGAAAACAGCCCTGAGCTTCACTGAGCAAGGACAGTCCCACGGCAAATAATGGGTTCTTGTGTTAAGTATGTATAATCGAATAATTGTACGGAATAATTGTCCTTTGTATTGTTATCTCTGCCCTCAATGCTGGGGAGGGAGGGGGGGGAAACTATCCTGCCGTAAAACTGGATTTGACTGGAAACGCTAGCCACTAGATTGGGTTAGGCAACCCGCGGCTCTGGAGCCTCATGTGGCTCTTCATCCTGCTTGCTGCGGCTCGGTCTTGCAGCTCTGCCTGTCACGTCATCTATATAACTGTCACACCTGGCAGCTAACGGTTAGCTTGCCACCGTCACACATTCAGGAAGCCGCCAGCAGGTGCGAGGGCTGTATTTAATAGTTTAAACGTTTATAAACTGTGTTATGTTTTGCTGTTCCTGACTATTTTTCTTTAGTGAAAGAGGGGGCAAAATGGCTCTTTTGATGGTAAAGGTTGCTGACCCCTGCACTAGAAAGATACAGATTGGTTCTCAAAGGCATATGTACAACTTTTTATTAACCTTTGGCTAAATAAAATTAATAATTTTCAGTTTGGGTTCTAAGACATTCTAACATTCCCAACATCTTCCTTGAATCAATAATCTCTATTTGTGACTCTTGGGTAGGGATGCAAGGGGCTCATACGTAGTAAGAACCTGTGATTGGTAGAACTACAGACTATGTACTTGATTAGGGCCAGAAAGTCATATCTCTGTAGTGGTCCAGGGATTATAGCATAAATCCAAATTGGTGGTATTAAAGGCTTTCTCTCTAAGTAAACATTGAATGGAAGAGGAATAAGACAAGATTGATAGGGAGTACAGAAGAACAAACAGGATGCTCCTTAGAATGCTTTAGTTCAGAGCAAATATAATAGTAAAACAAAGTTGATGTGAACACATGAAATGTTTAGGTATAACGACATCTAGAAGACCATATATCAGAAATGGGGTGGGGGGGAGAATATGTGGTTTTTTTTTCCATGTCTGAAACCCAGGTAAAACAAGCATAACATTGTCTCTAAATAATTTCCAATAAAAACAAATCAATAATTGTAATATTTAAGTTTATTTTAAACAAAATATTTAAGGGGAAGTAATGCAAGCGACTAAGCTGTTCTGAACCAACCAATTTGATTAGGATTTTGAAATGATCAGCACATTAGTGAATACTGAACCGAAAGAGTTAGCTGGAAATGTTTGTGCTCACATCTTCTGAGACTTGCTTCTAAACACCGTCTCTGTTTTTATTAATTTCCCATGGACTATGATCCTGGCCCACATTTTCACATTCCTCAAGGATAGGTGTAATTTTAGATGTGCCATGCAAGCTTTTTTATGTTTTTTTGTCAGTACAACAGGGATGCTATCCCATGGTGTAAAACCCCAGCACATTTATAAAAGCAAATTTCCTTCCCTAGATCCTTGGAAGATAAATGACATTAAGAAAAACAAAACTGCAAGACTGCCATGGATTAAAGAACAAAGCCATGTCCTACTGTTATCATAACCTCCGTCAGTTTAACCTCACTGTTATGTGGCTGTTTTCCCAGTATTACATTTCAGAAGTATGCTGTAGAGAGAAAGATATATTTTTTTTGGTATTGAAAAGTGTAGACTTGGGGCTCCTTCTAGGACTTAAATAATCAATTTCACTGACTAAAAGATGAAGAGGAGGCTATTCTGTATGTCTGGTACGATAAATTGTTATTTAGTTCTTATGTTGTTGTTGTTATTATGTACAATTTACTTAATATTAAAAATTGAAAACAATTATTAAAAATTATTCTATGTAAATAAAGCGTAAACAAATATATAGTGAATAAAGTACCCCCTCTTGTAAAATATAAGGATATTATAAGTTACTGAGGAGTTTCATGGCCATATAAAAACACGAGGCCGAAGGCCAAGTGTTTTTATACAGGTCATGGAACTCCGAGGTAACTTCTAATATCCTCATATTTTGCAACTGGGGGTACTTTATTTATTATAATACACAAGTTTCATTGAATCATGTGACAGAAATGACATCAGAACTCACCGTTTATAACTGATGACACCAGAGCTCACCGTTTATAAGGATATAATTTACAAGATATTCATGGCTTTTGTGTATTATATATATATATCTATACAGGTTATCCGGAAACCCAATATAATTAATCCTTATTGGAAACAAAACCTGCTTATTGGGTTTATTTAAGGTTTACATGATTTTCTAGTAGACTCAAGGTATGAAGATCCAAATTATGGAAATATCCCTTATCCGGAAAACCACAGGTCCCAAGCATTCTGAATAACAGATCCTATGCCTGTATATTGTTATGTATAAAATGTTTTCTACCAAATGTTGGATGCTTGAAGTATTTCATAAAAATATAGTATAACATAAAGCATAAGGATAATAGATTGATGTACCAGTCAATAACACAATCTGTTATTCATATATATGCTACAAACTGTACGTGTATATGTATATAAACATCATACAGGAATACATTCCCACACACCATATTTACTGTTGGGCTTGGAGATTTAATTTTATGACATTCTTCCTTAAGGTTTTAAACTTGCATTTAAAACAAGAAAAAAAAAATCTGCCTTTAACGCTAAAGCCTTAGATTTAAACTGACAGCTTTGCCAATTACAAGCGGGTGTTGAGTGAAATGCCCTTAATGGTTCTCTTCAATTTAATAGCCCCCCTTTAATTCTCCACATGTGATTTAATGCAGGAGGACTGGTTTTGCCACTTCCTAAGAATTTGCATTGAACCTGGTTCTGTAAGTAATAGCTGCTCTGATTTTCTTTTAAATAAAAAAAAGTAAAAACCCATATACAGCATATAAATATATGAATGAACGCATGTAGTAATTTAATGTAATATTCTAATGGTGATTAGTTAATTTATTTCTAAATGATAAAAAGTACAATAGGTACATAGAAACAATCCCATGCAAATACAAGCGTATACTGTATATCTTCAAAGGAATATGTATCGTTGCTATAAAAACAGCTGTAAGGGAGAACACGACAGTCTTTCAAAATGCTTTCAACATGGAATTTATTGCATGAAGATGCGTAACAAAAAATTGAACTTGCTGTTTTAAATTTCTGACATTCAGGGGCATATTTATCAAGGGTCAAATTTTATAAGTTTATAAAAACTCCCATAAACTCCCATAAACTCGAAATTAAAAAAAACAAAAAACGACCAGTTAAAATTTATTAAAAAATTCACATTTTTTAAATTTGGGGGAATAGAACCGACCTGCAAACTCGAATCAAATTCGAATCAAATTCGAGTTTTTCACCAAAAAAAAAAAAAAGATTTTTAAAAGTCCACCAAAAGACAAATTGATTGTAGGAGGTCCCCCATAGGCTAAAACTCCAATTCGGCAGGTTTTAGATGGTGAATAGTCAAATTCAAATTCTTAAAAGGACAGTACATGATTTTTTTTCAAACTCAAATTGAATTTGGACTATTCCCTAGTCGAATTACACTAAAATAAACTTTTCAATTCGACCCTTGATAAATCTGCCCCTTATAGTACAGGTATATGATATATTATCCAGAATGCTCAGAACCTGGGGTATAATGTACTCTGCTAAAATTATTTAAACATGAAGTAAAATAGGATTGTTTGCCACTAATATGGCTCCATGCAGCTTAGTTTGGAAAAAATGAAATAATTTACAAAAATTTTAATTATTTGCTTAAAATGGACTTTATTGGAGATGACCTTTCCATAATTCCAAAATTTCTGGATTATGGGTTTACATATAACGAATCACATACCTGTACAAGGACTTCAAAACGCTTGTCTCCGAATTCAGATGCTCCCTTTTCATAAACAAGCAGTTTATCATCATCATTTACTTTTATATAGCGCCGACAAAATACGCAGTGCAAGGGTTACAGAGTACAATAGGATTAGAGGGCCCAACAAATTAGAGTTTACAAACTAAATGTTAGAGTACAATTTAGACATTAGGATTTTAGAAACAATTTTGTGATTTATGATACAGCAATGATTGATTAAGGTACATTGAATAAGCTTCTTTAAACAGGTGGGTCTTTCGGGAGCGTTTGAAAGTTTGGAAAGAAGGAGAAAGTCTGACAGTTCGAGTTTATGGAGGAAGTTCTCTGTTGGTAGGCAATGCAAACAAGAGGTCCCAAGAGATACCCAACTAACAATATAAGAGTGTGTGTCCTAGACATTGCCTTTCTTTTTCTATTTAATAGGAACACACAGGGGAGCACTTACTGTCCCCTCGGCCAGAAGTGCAAGAGCACTAAGGAGAGCAAGGGTACCCCCTCTGTGCTCATGCATGGAGCATGGGGGAATGGTACCACTCTGCACCTTACACTTGATGGGTCTCTGAACTGATGGGCGAATAAATACGCCAGACACAAATTCACTTTGAATTTCAGTGTTTCACCACAATTCATTTGGCATGCATAAAAATTGACGCATCAAAATTATTCGGACGCCCATTGACTTTAATGCATTTGGACCGAATAGTCGCGTGTATAAAATTTTTCGCTTGCATCAATTTGTGTGTCTGCAGGGACACAGGCAGCATTGGGGTGGTCACACGGCTCTGTGCTCTGGAACAGAGTGCAGAGACCAGCATCAATTTTAAAAATAAAGTGCAATGTAATAGTTATAATAAATCCTGTTCTTATTCATGTTTGATATAAGTCAACAGTGACCAACAACTTAAACCTTTTTTTGCCATTTTTCTTGGGGTACAAATATGTATTTCATTATTTTTACCTCTTTATCCATATGTTACTAATGTTGAAGTTACTAGAAGCACCCTATATCTCATCAAATCATTCATACAGTTTATCCCTCTACTATAGTAAATATATCATGTGATTAATCACAAATAAATTCAGCTTTCTGTTTATCTCCACACACAGGCCGGTTTATACTTCATTTTTTTTCACTTTGGATTTCAGGTCACTACATGTTTTTTTACAGTGTGATTTTATAGCTGAGATACATAACTTTCTTCCATAGGAATAATAATTATTTTGAATGTATTTGATAAAATGGGATGCTGCTCAGAACATACAGTCCAAGTTTTCAGTGAGAAACATCTGCACAAATACTCCAGGTATCCATTATCCTCCATTGCCTTTCCCTGGGAACATAGGTGTTAACACTGAACAAGCTTCTAGAAATGACACATTCCTGCTTATGCTGAAAATAATAGCTAAAGGGATGTAATATTTTCTGCTCATTCATCCTTCAGCATAATTACACAACTGGGAACTGTCACCCTCCAATCAACATCATGTTGATCCAGGCAATTTCAAGCAACTTGTCCATTTATCACGTAAGAAAAAGTGTCAATAAGCCTTAAACTTGAGGTATCACAAGCTCATTGACATAACAAACTATAACCAAGGTCTGATTTACTGCTGTTCCTATTAGGCAAAAATGAGTTCCTGTACAAATCATTCCTCTCACTTATTAGTTTGATAAACTTTCAGCTGTTTGACAGGTAAAGCCAACTGCATGCTGCTCCAGCTTGACAAAAGGAACCTAACAAATGGATCTTCAGTCAGTCCTTGAAAAGAAGAGGATGACAGATCTACATGAAATCCCCAGTCTTTTAACATGATTGATTAAATTATATCTAAATCTGGTAGATTTGAGACTTCAAAGGCATTTTTTCCAACTGAGGACATCCCCGATGAAGAGTGCATGCTGTTTGTATCTAACTCCCATGCTCAAGTGGTTTGCAAATTGACCTCATTGGAATAGGTGAAAGATCCCTGCTAGATAAGGCTGTCCATTTGTGATGAGTTATGTTAAGGAATTAATGTAGGATCCCTAACTTTTAGCAGACCCCTGCTCTGCTTGACCTCCATCTGCTTGTTTGTATGGACGGGTGTAATTTCCAACCAATGGGTTACAAGGGGTCACTACATGGCCAGTACATTTCAAACACTTGAGGGAAAACAAGATTTCTATCCAAATAGACAGTGGATTTACTGTTTGACAGAAGACATTCCTTAAGGAGTATCTAATGTATGCATTTCTAGTTTTTACAGCCCTAGTGTTAGGAAGACCAGAGAATATCTGTCAAATGCATTATGAAGAAGTTCTCACCTTAAAGAGTCTGTTCCCCTTTAAATGAACTTTTAGCCATTGGTTTTCATTTTTTATAATTTGGGGGTTTTGAGTTATTTAGATTTTTATTCAGCAGCTCTCCAGTTTGCAATTTCAGCAATCTGGTTGTTAGGGTGCAAATGACCCTAGCAACCATGCCTTGATTTGAATAAAAGACTGCAATATGAATAAGTAATAAAAAGTAGCAATAACAATACTTTTGTAGCATTTGTTTTTTATATGTGGTCAGTTACCCCCATTTTAAAGATGGGAAGAGTCAGGAGGAAAACATTTAAAAAACTATAAAAACTAGAACCAGTAACATAAAAAAAAAAAAAATTGTTTCTTTGCAACGAAAAAATACACACCAAGACAGTTTTAATTTTTAAATCTCAAAGCTTTTATTAAGAAATGACTTACCGATTCTCTGCATGCACTCCTCTTCAGAAACGGCGACAGGGCAACAATCCATTGTGCGGTGCTCGATTTCTCCTCCCTGCTTTTTATAGGCCATAGCCAGGTAGGAGAAATTGAGCGCCGCACGATAGATCGACGCCCTGTCGTCTTTTCTGAAGAGGAGTGCATGCAGAGAATCGGTAAGTCATTAGTAAAAGCTTTGAGATTTAAAAGTTAAAACTGTCTTGGTGTTTTTTTTTCGTTACAAAGAAATTAATATTTTTTTAAAAAAAATGTTTATGCTACTGGTCCTTTAAGGTCAATTGAAAAGTTGTCCGGAATAGGGCATTTGATAACATACTAAAAGTTATTTTAAAGGTGAACCACCCTTATGAATGGCAATATCTGTAAATTATTGTAGGTAAATTTGATTTGCTCCCTGCAAGTTCCTTTAAAACTAGAAATGAAATTAAAATTCTGCATGGCCTGTTAGATGCATATAGTTGTATAGTTGCATTCAAAAACCAATTTAGTTGGTATCATGTATCTAGCCATGCAGGGTGTGAATTGAATATGTTTCTGGTTTTGAAATGATGATGTAAAAGCAAAGGTAAATTAAAAAGTCGTACACCAATACCTAAGACATTCTTCGGCCAGAAGAAGCTTTGGACTTCTGGTGGCTACTAATTCAAAGTGGTTTTGAAGAAATGCATCTGGTTGCCCTGGTAAGAAAAGAAATTGTTAGTCTTACTCATATAAACAAGTAAATATGTATCTAAACAATGGCTCAGCAGACCAAATGATGCATGCTCTGAGGTAGTTAAAACAAACCCACTTCAAGCAAATATTCAGAAAATAAAGCAATGACATAAGAATGTTGTGAGCATAAGAAACATTTTCCAAATTTTTATAGAAATATCATTCTGCTTATTTTTTGTCTACTTACATAAAACAGAAGCTTCAATTCCTCATGTGCTTGTCTGTAAATCCATGTTTGCCAGACAAGTGTTTCATTACCCTTAGTCTAAGCCTTCCTTATCAGTCAGGTAATAAAGATAAGATGGGATGGAAGATGTTTGCTGAACCTTCAGACTTTCAGTGAGATTAAATGATATCATATACACAGGGGAAGAAGGAAAGGAAAAACTTATGCCTAGGAAGTAAAGGTGCTAGAATGCAACAAACCCATAAATATATTGCCTTTGCTTTACTGCAAGATATTGGACTAGTTTAATTACTTTTCCAGAAACATCTAATCCTCTCACTTGGACTATGGGTGGCAATGCATAAACCTGCAATGGCACTGATGTAAGAGAGAATAGCAGCTTGTTTAGCATGAGGTGTACTCTAAAACTGAAGGATTAATGACTATGCATTAGTGCATGAAGAAGAAAGTCCAAAACAGAAATTTCATAAGAAATAAGAAATTTGTTATGGTGTTTAATAGATTGCTTTATTCTTTTAGATACATTGATGACAGCATGTCTCCCTACAGGTTAGCTGAAAAATTACATCTGGTTTAGTCTCTTTGTCACTCAATTTATACTATTATCTTCAAGTGTTGCTCAGACACATAAGGGCAGATTTACTAAACTAAAATCCGGGGTATCCTAAAGGATCCCCAAAGTTTGAATTTTAGCTCAGTTAAGAAACACTTTCCTGAGTGTTTAAGGAATGAAATCATTTACCAAAGCAGATCAGCTAATTTGTCAGAATGTGTTCAGTAGATTTTAGAAGTTGAAGATGATTACTTTGAATGATGTGTTAGAGCTCAGTGGTAGTAATTAGCGTTAACACCCCTTCTAAGCATTGTAATCCTGTTAAAAACATGAAAAATGTCTTCTCTGTTCTGGAAACTTAGTAAAATAAGATCTGATCAGATCTGATCAGATCTGCTCAGAACTAACTTCTTTCCCTCTTTTCCTTTTCTTTTTACATTTTCTGTCGGTACCCATTGTGCATGTTAGAGAATTCCAATATGGCATGGCTCTAAGTTCCAGGAAGCTATTATTTTTTGGATATGCGTCATTTCTAAATGTGTATTCTATGTCTGTAAATACAGCAACTTATCTTCTTTTCCCTTTCTCTGTTAATGGGGACAGCATGTTCATTTTGAAGTGGGAGGAACCATAAAGATTTATGGGTTTTTTATCTGTTGAAATAATAAATGGAATATCTGTAAAATGTATCACTTGAAAGTAATCAGAAATCAACAAAATACTGTAAACAGAGGGCAGCAGATAAGCAGGGTTCATTAGTCATTGGTTTAACAGTTGTTTTACAGGCTGACCTCTGGATGGACCTGATTCACTCCCCCACTTACTGATAATAATGACATGTCCAGTGCTCACCTCTAATTGCATACAAGTGTCTTCTTCTAAACTTCATAATAGTACATAGCTTATGTCTGATCTATAATGCAATTAAATTGTAATAAAATGACATATTTCATTTCCAACTTCAAAACCGAACAATGACCACAATGGCATTTTTAAATCACTAACAAAATCAGTTGCACATGCTTTTTTGGGTTTAATGCAGAGTTTATTTGAAAGAAATTGCTACTAGCGAGCCACATGTGAGTTCTGCTTGAGCTGGGTCAGGCCAGGGCAATAAACCCCTGAACTTTACAAATATGCAAAGTTGACATAAATAATAAATTTAGCCCAGGTGCTGATGAGTCCTTAATGTTATTTTTCAGGCTGGAGAAACCACATGTTCCTCCTTATATTAATGATGCATCATTCTCAGAAGAAAGAGCTTTGCAAATTGCTTTGTGGTGAAGTTATGAGAAATTTAGAAAAGAAATCTCATGCTACTTTACAAGTCAAACATATTTGTTAAAGCCAGAGGAGGATTTTAAACATAGTGTAGATATTGAAAGATTGTATAAACACAATGAAAAATATAAAGAGAAAACACTTACAATAAAACTCAGAGCCCATTTACATTGTATTAAACTGTAGCAGGAGGTTATGCATATTCACTGGAGGTTCCCATTGTATGGAGTGTAAAAAAAAAACAGGCTTTTAAACAGGTAAAATGTACCAGTAGGTTCTAAATGTGGTTATGGGTCGTGGAAGCGAAATTATGTTGAAAGTAATGGCTAGATTACTGCTATCAGTGTGGGGTTCACTGAAATAATGGGGAGGCAATATGTTTTTTGAAGGAGGAGACACGCCCAATGTAGATTTCCAGCAGGTATACTCCTATGTTTTAATCATAGCAGGGTTTTCCACAACCAAGGGTACTTTTAAATTCACATAACATAATTATATAAACATTCTTCTGATAGAATAGACTGGTCCACCAATCTGATTTCTGATTCAGAGCCAGTATTCATGCTATTCAATCCAGAACATGCGAACCTTTTCATTCTGTTTCTATATAGATATCTGTCTTGGAGATTCCAAACTTTTTGCAAAAAAAGACCATTTCTGCTACCGAACAATATAGTGTACTTTCCAAAAAAATGATTAAAAAAAGAAAGAAAATGAAAGACCTACCTAAAGCGCTACCTGAAAGTAGGGTATTATTAAACTGGGGACCAGAGGATATGGGTCAAAGATACCAAAGAATCCTCAGGACACACCAGTCAATAAACAATACATTGCAGAAATCCAGTGCCAAAGTGTAGAGAGACAGGGCCTATATATATATTAACATTCAAGTTTTTTCCAAAGTTCAACATTGCAGAAAAAACATGATCTCAAATTTTTTAACATTTTTGAGATTTATCAAAAAAAAAACATTAAACATTTGAATGAATACATATGACAGCTAAAACTTGGTGAGCCTCAATAAAAGTCAGTGGGAGGGAGCTTTTAATTTTACAATATTATAAGAATTATAAATAAAAGAAATACATAAATTACCTGCTTGGAAATTGGAGTGTTTTGCAAGGTGGAAATTGTTAGCAGAGTCAGTAAATGCTCCACAGGAGGAGATAAAAACAAAGAAAGAAGGAAATAATTTATTTTGCTTAGCCCTCAATATTTCCATTGGGCAAACAGAAAGGAAACAAACTCTCCCTTTACAATCTCATTTATTTTTCTTAAAGTCATTTTTGTTAGTGTTGACTTCTTTTGTTTGGTGTTATTCCAGGCTTATTTAGAAGGTTGTCGACAACAGATTTTTACCTTACACATCAATGATGTCATTTCAAAAAATGACAACCTTAATTTGACATTAATATAAAATGCTTAGAATAATTCTAGAGAGTAGACAGGGGATTTAGGATGTCCCTGAAAATGATCTACACTGATTTAAAGACATAACATTTTCAATTTATGAGCTGAGACCAGACTATATGACTAGAGAATGGGGATGGAATAGTCCTATTAGAGCTAGATCATATATCCACTAGACAGACTTGGGAAGATTTGGAAAATAAAATAGAATATAAAAATGTCATTTTTATGCTATGGAAGATTTTTGCTCTCAGATAAGTCATGAACTGTCTTTACATATGTAATCATTAGGACAACACCAAAGAGTAGCTTGTAGTATTAATTAATCTAGAAATGAGAAAGCAATAAGCACATTTAGAAGTAAAACTTTCACATCAGACCAGTGATATGTAGGGGACCATAATAATATATGGCTCAAGGTAAGCAGAGTTTTGTAATTTAAGTGAATGGGAGGTGGTAGGGGTGGTTTTAGGGACATCAGATTGCCATTGACCTAACGCAAAAAATGTAATTTGGTGGCAAACATACAATTATATAGTGAATAAAGTACCCCCTTTTGTAAAATATAGGGATATTATAAGTTACCGAGGAGTTTCATGACCATATAAAACCGAGTGTTTTTATACAGGTCATGGAACTCCGAGGTAACTTCTAATATCCTCATATTTTACAACTGGGGGTACTTTATTTATTATAATACACAAATTTCAATGAGTCATGTGACAGAAATGAAATCAGAACTCACAGTTTATAACTGATGACATCAGAACTCACCGTTTATAAGGATTAGTGATGGGCGAATTTGCGCCGTTTCGCTTCGCCGAAAAATTCGCACGAAATTCGCGAAACGGCGAAAAATTCGCGAAACGGCGCCGGCGTCTCGTTTTTGACGCCGGCGCCCGTTTTTTCCGGCGCCGGCGCCCGTTTTTGGCGCCGGCGCCCGTTTTTGAAGCCGGCGTCCATTTTTCCGAAAAAATTTTTTGACGCCGGCGAATTTTTGCCGCGAATTTTCGCGGGAGTTTCGCAAATTTATTCGCTGGCGGCGAATCGCGCAATTTCGCCGCGAATTCGCGCCTGGCGAATAAATTCGCCCATCACTAATAAGGATATAATTTACAGGATATTCATGGCTTTTGTGTATTATATTCTATTACTGAATACCTGTTTACCAATATATTACTGAACAAATATCATAAATATAATTTAAAAAGGGGAATATAGAATGTGGAGAAGTTGACTAGATTCTTCTTAAAGAACATGGTAAAATTAATTAGAAAAAAAAAACTCAAAAGGTGAAGAGCCTGTTGAAATTTAATGGATGTTGTCTATAGAGAATGCTGTGTTCCTGTTCCATAATGCAAACTGATACACCTGGAACAGTATTACTGAACCCATGTTTGCTTTTATAAAATTTGAATCCTAATAATCTTTGGAACTGATCAATCGGCCATCTGGGAAGAGAAGTTTAGACAAACAGGCTTTGAAAGTCTTTGCAATATAAAGAATATTCATACCTTTAGAGGAAGGTCACACTGGGCATTTCGGGGAGATTTAGTCGCCAGGCGACTAATCACCTCGTCTTTGTGGTGACCAATCTCCCCGAACGCCTTCCCTCACTCTGCCAGTCCACATAGGGAATATCAAATTCCCAATCTCGCTACTTATTTTGCACCACCAGGAAAAAAATGTATGCTTGTATTGCCAACTGTTTTTACATCTGAATGTGGCTCATGGGTAAAAAAGGTTGGGAACCCATGAAAGAACCGACCGTACATATTATATACTTTATACAGTATCTGTATTGTATTCAGTGCCATTGAATGCTAACTTGAGATGTAATAGAAAGAGTCAGCAGACTTGTTTTTGTCTAAAAGAAACCTATACACGAGAACTCCCATTTGATTACACATCTTCAGTTTGGGAATATGAACAATAATCATCAAGAGACTGTGTTGGAAAGACTTTTAAATTACCCACATGGTGGCATGGGGATGGAATTTTCAGTTTCAAGCAGCCAATAACTACAGGATTCTGCTGCTTCCTTTGGTGACTCCAGCTTGCTGTTGTACTTTAAGCATGAGTTTCAATGTCTGAGGGTATGCGTACCGTTAGTAGCATTGCAATTCTTTACCCTCTTTTTCTGCTGAAGCATTTATACCATAGCTTTCAGATGATTAAAAAGCTGTTTCCTCAGTGTTTTTTTTATTGGCCAAACTATCGCCTGTTTAACTGGAGAGACCTCCGGTCTATTTAAATTTACATGGTGAACTTCATGCACAAATTGAAAGCGTAATAAAAGCAACAACACCATGATAAAAAAAAATATTGAGGTTTTATTGTCCACTGCCAGTAACGTGCAAATGTGTCTTATGTCTAGCACATGGAAACCATAAAGAATGTAAAATGAGAAAAGTATAGAATGGCAAGTAAGTAGTGGGGCTGCCAGGAAGAAATAGGCCAGGGAGTTACTCATAGTCCTTAAATGCTATTAATTTATAGTTTTTTGTGTCAGGTTTTTCTCAGCTCCTGCATTCAGCTATCTTTCCCATTAGGTTAAGCCACTGTCATTCTTTGGGAACTGTGGGAGTGACTATGTTCTAGAGGAATGTGGTGAATAGCTAGTAAATTAGAGTGCCTTATGAAATCTCAGTGGTGTCCAACTGGAGTAATCATCTGGTTAAAATCAGCCAGTAATTCCACTAATTTTACAACCTCTCTCCCAGCCCTCAACGCCTCATTTAAGGGGGAAAAAAGTTCAGGTTCCAATTTCAAACCACCTGCACTTAAGGTATATCTCCACCCTACTAACCAATTACTTTTTTTAATATATCTAATTTATTTCATTATTTTTTCAAGTAAAAAAGAAACTTCCTTCATTTTTATGGCAATGTGATGCCTCTTAGATGTTTTGATGTGTGCTAATTTAAAGGTGAAATGATCTTTTGCAGTAGAAATTATTATATCATTATGGTAATTGGCCACAGCTGTTTCCCTGTGATAATGGTGTCCAGTCCTCTGGAGCATCATTTGATATCTCTTCTTAGGCACAGGTTAAAGGTGGGAAGGATACGTACAAACATTTTAACAGACAGATGCTGGCTGAAACAAATGGTAGAAATAATCTACTGATTTAATTGGTGGCTCAGTTATCTTGGCTGATTAGACTGCACTCAAGAATAGATCTCTTAACATCATGTCATTATGGTATTCCTCAAAGAACACATTCTGTGTCTAGTTCCATTGAGAGGATTTGCAAGTACATACATGGGACCCATTATCCATAAACACATTATCCAGAAAGCTTGACGGAAAGGCCATAAACTCCATTTTATCCAAATTTTTAAAAATAATAAAAACTTTTTCTGTATAATAATAAAACAGTACCTTGTATTTGACCCAAACAAAGATATAATTAATCCTTATTGGAAGCAAACCAGCCTATTGGGTTTATAATGTTTACATGATTTTCTAGTAGACTTAAGGTTAGTGATGGGCGAATTTGGGGCATTTCGCTTCGCCGAAAAAGGTACGAATTTCCAGCGAAATTCGCGAAATGGAGAAAAATTTGTTAAATGGCGCTGGTGTCTCGTTTTTGATGCCGGCGTCCATTTTTTTAAAAAAAATGGACGCCGGCGAATTTATGCTGCTGTTTCGCAAATTTATTCACCAGCAGCGAAATGCGGTAATTCACCGCAAATTTACGCCTGTCGAATAAATTCGTCCATCACTACTTAAGGTATGAAGATTCTTAATTACAGTAAAGATTCATTATCAGGAAAAACCCAGGTCCCGAGCAAGCTGGATAACAGGTCTAATACTGCATGGCAGTTTCTTACCATATTTATGTCCGGGATTTTAAGGAAGAATGGTTTATCTTGTGTGACCTAGGCTTGGATACTGAATATTTGCAATATGTCTATGAAGGTTTTCATTCATCCAGGTCATGGCATATCTAGTTGAAGTAAATCTAGAGCAATTGGATTATTGGAAGAGTTTATATGACAAAGATTTCCCGTACCAGTCAGTTGAACTGAAGAAGCTGCTCAGATGAGTAGTGAAATGTCTTCTATGATTAATCAGCAAGTCCAGTTGCTCTAGATTTACTTCAACTAGATATTTGCAATTTTTTTTCACCTGATACAGATTTACAAAATTTGCATTTTCATGGGTGGCCCGTTGACTCCAATGCATTTGGAGCAAGAAAATCATCCTTTGAATCAAAAGTTTTTGGCACATTAAAAATGAGAGAAAAACATACATTGACATTAAAGTCAATGAATTTTGCATGAGATGAGTGTAAAAATGCTTCTTAAGACATTATTATCATTACCCATTATATATATATATATATTACCAACATACTCTGCAGACCTTTATAGAGATTGTTCACCATTCATGTCCCTTTAGCAAACTATGCATCCAGAACCAAATCCAGAACTAAATGCAGAGTTGCTTAAAGAGCAATTAACGAGTCATTTGCATTTTTCTGTATATTTCCTTTATTGAAGTTTATAGCACCGTTTTAGGCTCTTATTAGGAGTGTAGCATGTCAATATCTGCAGTTTTAAAAAGGCTCTTATGGGGTACTGTAATAACATTTGCAAAGAGAACAAATTTGCAAATAAAACTTTGCATGCCGCAATGTAATATTCTTCATTAGGCTTCTATTGCATTGCGAATCGTAATTGCACATTGCGAATCTTTAACACTTGCTTGAAGGTGGTGAAAACTTTTGAAGCAAACGTAACAACGTTTTCATTAAGAAGTTTTATTACATACACTGTGCACTATACTGTCGTATGAGTGGGAAAGTGTTTGCAAAGGCAAAATTGTTCACTTTGCAAATATTTGTTTGCATTTCGATTGAATAATGAATGTTTTTTGCATCAGTGACCAATATTACATTCCCCCATAGTGCATGTCTTGCGCCTTTTGGACCATCTCACCCTAACCAAGATGGTTGCTTTGCTAGTTTGGTTAACCTCTGCCTTGTGTGACCACAGCATTTGTTTGCTGCCTGCCCGTGAATTCTGCTTTGATCACCAAATGTGTCTTGCCTCTCTCTTTTTCTCTCTCATTATCTTTCCATTTACTCTATGAGCCATGCATATGAGATGTTTCTGTCTACAATTCATGATTATCCAATTATCCCATTGGTTGCCTTCTACATTAACCAACGGGATAGGAACCCTCCTCATCTATATACGGATCTGTCCTCGGGACATTTGTAAGAAGTTGTCAACATGAGAGCCTTTTTTTCTAAGAAATACAGTTGTAACATAGTTGAAAAGGGCTTCTCTAACAAAGTAGGGCAATGTTTATGCTAAAAAAAAAAGCTTTACCTGTAATTTAATTGGGCCTTCTCACTGATGTCAAAGCATTTCGGAGAAATGTTTAAAAAAAATCAAAGGATTTACAAGTTGATTCTTGATATAAAGTTAATCATAGCCTTATGATCCAACAAACTACACATGTACCAAGGAACTGCTACCCAGTAAACAGGTGTACGTGTACTCTTGGGGTCTTGCTAAGGCTTAGTCCCATCAATAAAGAACACTGACAGAATTCATTGGAAACACATGCAAAACCAGACCCTTCCATAAGGCTTTTAATAGTGTTTTTCAAAATATTGTGTCCTAGAAACAGAGAGGGGCCTTCATTGTTTACGGTGTTGTTTTGAATGCATGGTGCCTTAAAAATTGTTTTTAATTACTCCTCTGTATATATATATCAAAGCAATTTCAGCTACCTGATAAATGTCAGCTGCTGGGGAAGTAATTGGTAAGGGTTGCTGACATCTCTTTGGGGTTGGAATTTTCTCTCACTGATGGTTAATCTATTAGTACTAGGCTTCTTGTTCTAAAAACAGTGGTGGTCACAGTGCAGCCCAAAGTTCACAAACTGTCAACAAATTGCCCCATAGTTTATAATATTAGATGTCCCCCTTTGCATCATTAAAGCAGCTCATTATCAGTGTGTGAATATCAAGTGATGACAGAACACTCATGACAGCATACTCATTATAAGTGTAATT
Organism: Xenopus laevis; assembly: GCF_017654675.1. Lineage (NCBI taxonomy): Eukaryota > Metazoa > Chordata > Amphibia > Anura > Pipidae > Xenopus > Xenopus laevis. Next base: position 119,933,547 of record NC_054375.1, on the reverse strand, counting down.
ATTTGTATCCATTATTTCACAGGGCACTCAAATACATACAGCTCAGTCATTGCCAAACATTCCAACACTCAGACAAAATGCTCTTCACACTTAACTGTCAACTTGAAAAAAATTACATATACAGTTACTAAAGCAAAATATACATTCAGCTTCCCACACTCTCACAAGCTTTCACTTTTCTATTATGGACTTCTTTTAAACTCCAATACTGCAAACTCAAAATGCAAATGCAGCAGGACACTTGTTATACAAATATGCACAAAACGAAACTACCCAGTGCTGATTCTCCCCCCCCCCCATGAGAAATCTCAAATTGAGGCCTTTTTTAGTTTTAATACAATGGGAAGCTTTCAAGGTCTCATTAAACACTCAGTGATACTCCAGTATGTAGAGCAGTGATCCCCAACCAGTGGCTCTTGAGCAGCAGGTTGCTCACCAACCCCTTGGATGTTGCTCGCAGTGGCCCTCATTACATTAAAAGGAACAGAAACACCAAAAAATGAACGAGTTTTAAAGTATATTGCCAAGTAGACTGCCAGTCCACACAGGGACTACCAATTACCAATCACAGCCCTTATTTGGCACTCCAGGAACTTTTTTTTTATGCTTGTGTTGCTCCCCAATTCTTTTTACATTTGAATGTGGCTCATGGATAGAAAAGGTTGGGGACCCTTAATTTAGAGCATGTTACTTTACACCAATAAGGGAAGAAACACACTAAGGGACAATTTTGGGTCCAGGAGTGTCCACAGAAAGCAGTATGTTAAATATGGGAGCCCAAAAAGGGAAGCAAAATGGATTGTGGTTAAAGCTATCTATAATAGGACCACTGGATCAGCAAGTTATTTTAGACTTATCATTACTAGATAATGTAGGCCATTGATTGAGTTTTCTAGCATGGAGTTGAAAAAGAGCAGCGAAGAAGAAAACTCCAGACTGAGAGCTTCCTAAAGAATTCCAAGCTTGATTAGTACAGTCACAAGAAAGGTACTATTACTCATACAGAAATATTGTTCATAGACAGATTGACTCGATTGTTCACACTTTTTTACTTTGTTTAATTTATCAGGAACATTTACTTCTATAAATACATCATGGTGAGTGCTCTTTGAGTGCTCTTTGGGAAGGGAGGTTTGTGAGTTGCACCTCACAGCTCACAACTCTTTTATCCTAGAGCGGGGTCCCCAACCTTTTTTACCCATAAGCCACACTCCTGAGTAGGAGAGCAACACAAGCGTGAAAAAAGTCCTTGGGGTGTCGAATAAGGGTTCTGATTGGCTATTTGGTAGCCCCTATGTGGACTGGCAGGAGACTCTGACTCTGACTGGCAGTACACCTGGTTTTTATGCCTCCAAGCCAGGAATTCAAAAATAAGCACCTGCTTTGAGGCCACTGGAAGCAACATCCAAGGGGTTGGAGAGCAACATGTTACTCATGAGCCACTGGTAGGGGATCACTGTCCTAGAGTGTCCTGAAGTCTCATGCCATATAATTCTCAATTAGTTGTGGAATTTGCATTGATTCATAATCATTGGTCTCCTCCAGAAATAACATGTTTACAAATTTACCTACAGAGCATCCAGCTGTCTTTTAGGGGTCCAAATAGAAGCAGCTTCCCAGGTCCCACAGTAAACGTTATATCAGTGTTTCTCAGTATATAAAATGGCATGGCAGTTCTAGCTATAGCTTGGGCCAATACAAGGACAGTCTGAATTTGAACAAAGTTCCACACAAGGCTATTTGCCCCCCTCTCCTGCCACTACCAAAGGCAACCCCTCTGATACTATTGTGCTTGTAAGGCAAATGTAAAGACTTCAGGCTAAAGAAAACACCACAGTCAGTTCTAAGACTTCAAATTAGTTACTATTCATGCATTTCTTAATAGATCAGTATTTTTTTTATGTAAAAAGGAAACCCAGTGCAATTTGTCATGTGGAGAAATTAAACCTGTTGTAATTTGTCTTGTTGAAAGGCTGCTTTTTCTACAGGTTTTGATATGTGACTTTGTGTGCTGTGAGTCTGAGCTGCAATACTTCACTCATGAGCTCGATTCCCCCTCAGGGAGAAAGAACAATATTCATATTTATTTTTCCTACCCAAAAACATTTGTGACCGAACCCAGCTGGTTTTCATTACAAACTTAGTTCATTATATTCATGTATCTATGCACTCTCATTTATCATTTAAAGATATTAAGGCAGTCTTTTCTGTGGAAAAAATACCACTTTCCTCATTTGCCGTGCAGCTTTGCCCTCCCCAGCTACTAAACCTGTTCTACTCCTCATTGAATTTGTTGCAGGTAATAGTTGCATATAGAAGGTGTGGTTCAGGGAAGTTTCTTAACCACAGATATCATGTGAATAGTGTGAATTTGGCAGCAAAACCATTGCATCTGGACTCTGATTTTCGTTTATCTGAATACAGGCCTGCATAATGGAATTTACTGTACTTTAAAATGCAAGAGACATATTGGTTAGCATTAGGGCCACCATCATGGGGGGAGAGGGGCAGGGGGGACAGTTGTCCCAGGCCCAGTGGGTTTTCGGTCTCATAGGAGGCCTGGCCATGCTATCCGCAGGTAAGGAGGGCTGAGCTATTATTTCTGTATCTTCTTTGCCTTATGCAGCTTTCTGTACTGCTCGTTTCTTTTTCAAAAATTAAATCCTGATAGAACTGCAGAACTGAGAGGGAGCTTGGATTTCACCCTCCAGCCTAACCAGGGTCGGATTGGGCCAGCGGGACACCGGGAAAAAACCCGGTGGGCCCTGCCGGCCCAGAACTGCACCCTGTGTGTGCACGTAAAATCCAAGTAAAGAATGAGGATTGGGGAATGAGGTGCAGTAAATATAGAATATGGCACATGGCATTTAAAAGGGAACTGTGGCCAGAACTATAGTTCTATAGATATTATAGTATCATATAATTAACTCTAGTATATTCCTTTTTAATTAATGTGTAGCGCTATAATAAATTGTGTGTGTTGTACACCACTATGGAGCTCCACTCCCAATTAATGTGCTCCCGATGAGACCTGTAATCTTAGAGAGTGAGCGCTCGCAACGGTGTGGAGGCAGGGTGTAGAGCAACTGTAACTGGATTCAGGGTATAATAATTGGGCGCCAGTGGTTCTTATAACTTAATATTTATTGAACATACACAATCCTTAGTGGAGTATACAATAGAGCATGACAGAATTTGGCATCAAATTGAATAGGCAATACTCACAGCACCATATGGTCAGTATTAGTCCCCACAGGCAAGAGGACGCGCTCAGCAGCAATAAAGGTACACCCAGCTTTCAGCCTTTTCCCTAAGTGGAATCTATCTACCCTGTTCCTATACACTTAGTCCCTACTTCTGGGCTATTAGTACCCGGGATCTTAATCCCTCTGACTCTCCTCTTCGGAGCCTTGAGCTGCTCAGCTAAATAACCTGTCTATCTGTTACTCCTAGAGTGACCTATAATGGTGAGTAGCCTATCCTGACTAATCCTAAAACAATCAGGTTCCACACCAACTCAGCCTGTTAACTCAGGCTAGAGCCAGCACAAAATGGACCCTGAAAGCATGGCTTCAGAGCCTTTTATATCCCAGCACAATGCCATCTGCTGGTCACTGTGAGAAGCAGCAAAGGGGCATAGCTTAGAGCAGAAAGAGCAAACAGTACCCCTCCCAACTGTATTTTAGGACCCAGTTAGGTGTCTATAACACCCAGGGACTGCCTGCACATAATACTAGGGGTGGCTATTTTACACATCCCTACAAATGATATGCCATGCTTGTAATATCGAGTTCCACCTCCTCTTTTCCAGCTGTCTCCTCCATTTGCAATCTGTACTATTTTATCTTTAATCAGTCACCCCTCCCCCATCTTCCGGCGACATTTCTGTAGAAGACCACAGACAGAATGGTCAAAGTAAGGAGGCCCACAATTTCTATTGTGCTCTTCAATCTCCAATTTCTGCTCCACCAATACTGTGCTTCACATCTTACCAAGCAGGCAGACTTCCACTTACTTTGCAGGTACACAATGCTATAAACAATGCAAGGCAGCCTGTCTGACTGGTAAGCTGTTAAGAACAGTAGCAGCACAATATTTGGAAGCAGTTGAGTGGGGATTAGAGTTCTCAGGGGGTAGGGGTTAGTCTCAAATCATGGAGAAAAAACGGAATCAAAAGCAAAACCTTTTTATCTGCTATGAATTAAACATGTAGGGGCACATTTACCTAGGGTAGAATATCGAGGGTTAATTAACCCTCGATATTCGACCTTCGAAGTAAAATCATTCGACTTCAAATATCGAAGTCGAAGGATTTTGCGATATTCCCTCGATCGAAGGATCAAAGGTATAATCATTTGATCGAACGATTAAATCCTTTGAATCGAACGATTCAAAGGATTTTTATCCATCGATCGAAGGATATTCCTTCGATCAGGAAATTGTTAGGAAGCCTATGGGGACCTTCCCCATAGGCTAACATTGGCCTTAGTAGGTTTTAGGTGGCGAACTAGGGGGTCGAAGAATTTTTTAAAGAGACAGTACTTCGACTATCGAATGGTCGAATAGTCGAACGATTTTTAGTTCGAATCGTTCGATTCGAAGTCGAAGGTCGTAGTTGAAGGTCGAAGTAGCCCATTCGATGGTCGAAGTAGCCATATTCGACCATTAGAAATTCAAACTATTTTTCCTCTATTCCTTCACTCGAACTAAGTAAATGGACCCCGTAATGTGCCCCCTTTCTCCACAAAACAGAAGAGTAAAGCTCTAAATACTAATTATGTCACTGGTTTTTATGTGGGCTTTAGGGTGATGAGCAGTAGCACAGCAGCTTGGGAGGGGAAGGTGGGCAAGGAAAAGGCTCATGGTTACTCTACAGGACAGAAAATGTTTCTTTAACCAATAGAGCCCTTGGTCACCACTGTGTGATTTATTTTTTAACCATTAGGACCCCTGTGGGGGGCCCAGAAAACTTTGTATGTAGATGTGCTATAGTGTTAAGGCAGTTATATGCTTCATAGTCCAGTGCTAATTTTCTTTTTATCAAAACCAACAGTTCAAGATGGTAACAGCTCTATAAATGGTGACCCAAGGCCAACAGTTCAGGGTGGTTATAGCAGTATAGATGATGGCCCAAAGCCAACAGTTCAGGACAATAACAGCAATATACACTAACTGGTGCCTTGAGGTCAACAGTTTAAGATAGTAACAATGGTAGAGATGGTGGCCCAAAGTCAACAGTCCAGGACAGTAACAGCAATATGACTTATGCCTCAAGATCAACAGTTTAGGATGGTAACAATATTATAGATGGTGGCCCAAAGCCAACAGTTCAGGATAGTAACAGCAATATACACAAACTGGTGCCTTGAGGTCAACAGTTTAAGATGGTAACAATGGTATAGATGGTGTCCCAAAGTCAACAGTTCAGGACCTGTAGGGCAGTCTCACCATTTGCTAATCTTAGACTGAAATGCCTTTACTTTTTTATCTCTACACCCTTCTTCTTCTGCACATGACATTTTTAAATACATTATCAATGAAAGGACTTGAAATGCATTTAAAATTTCAGGGTATCTTATTCTAAGTGGTCAGCATCAGAAATAGTTCACTGTTCTGCCAACATTCCTGAATTGCCTATATTTGACTCAGATTAATAAACATATGTTAAATAACTGTTCACGTTATTTCCTTTGTTTATAGTAGTAAACATTAGCCAGGGAAGAAGGAGGTACCATCATGCATTTGAAAGTTCAGCAAGAAATTATAGATCTTAAGCTTTGTAGTTAACAAAATAAACTAAAACATTTGTTTTCCTTACTCCCTGAAGCTCTTCACAGCAAGTGTTGCTTTCCCTCTAAAGCCGAGTTGTGCAAAGTTGCAAAGGTCTGTATTAAATTAGTTAGGAGAAAAACAATCTAACGCTCAGGGGCAAGGCTTACGGCTTCCCCAGTTGTCTGTCCATCACATACCTGCAAATGTTTATTGCTAATTCAGCCAAAACGAATAAGTCAAAAGTTCTCGGCTGGAAAGTGAAGCAGGATTATTTTCATAGCGCTGTTATAGTATGCAAGCTAACCCAATATGAGGAGAGATCTCAAAATGTGTTCTTTATGGGATAAATATCTTTTAAATATCCAGATCACAGGTGACTTCTGCCATCATTTATCATTTTCATCTAAGGGAGCTTTATTAAAGGGAAGGAATAATTCATATTTCATGATATCTTGGCCTGATTTTTAAATTCCTGTTAGCAGGAATCCTGGAATAGTAGCTCCGGAGATTCCCACAGCTGGTTGCATCAATAGGAATTCCAGAGCCCAGTCAGTCAGACTCATATGCCGTGTCAATCCACCTCTGATCAAGAAAGTGAAAGCAAAAAGTAAAAAAGTGAAAAAACACATTTGATTGTTATTAATAAATGAGTCCCTCTGTTGCACAGCCAGAATTGAAACATTTAGAGCTTGTGACCCGATAATAGCATCATGCAGAACCACATTTATATATACAGTAGGCAGGTGGCTTGTGTCCCAAAATTATTTGCAACGCATTGAATCAAATCTCCATTATATTCCAAGTGGCTGGTTTGTGAGCAGGAGTGTGCCAGCTTATGTTTCCATAGTATTTGTCACTGGAGCTAATGGTCTAAATTGTCAATTTAACACCAAAGTACAGTGTTGGACTGGCCAACAGGGATACCAGGAAAACTCCCGGTGGGCCAAGGTGTCAATGGGCCCTCCTGCTTCTAAACATTTGGCTTATTTCATGGCCATTCCCTTTTTCTATGAGAATAAAGAGGCTAAATAGATGGAATAGTATGTTATAGTATGGAAAGAAAAGAGAATAGGAGAATAGAGGTTGACTAACGAAAGGAAGAAAATAATACTTAGAGTGGGCCCCTGGTCTAAAGGTGTTTGGGTGGGCCCCTGTTCTAAGGGTTTTTGGTGGGCCCCTGGTGTCCTAGTCTGACATTGCCAAAGTATACAAAGCCACTGCATTCATGGAAATAATTAATTGCCATTCTTTTTACTACAGTTTAACTCCAATAATATGTATTACTCCAATTTCAGTTTACGCCACTTTTGTGATTCCTAACCCAAGGAGATGTATGTATTCCTAGTTATACAGGTAAGGGACCTTTTATTCAGAATTCTCAGGAGCTGGGGTTTGCCAGATAAGGGGGTCTTTCTGTAATTTGGATCTCTATACCTTAAGTTTGCTAAAAATCATCTAAATGTTAAATCAACCCAGTAAGACTGTTTTGCCTCCTATAAAGATGAATTATATTTAGCTTGGATCAAGTGCAAAGTACGGTTTTATTATTGCAGAGAAAAAATATATAATATTTAAAATAGAGTCCATGGGAGATGGCCGTCCCATAATTCAGAACTTTCTAGATAATGGGTTTCCAGATAATGGATCCCATATCTGTACCTCCAAACCTGCAATGCCTGAAAGCATTAGAGCATGTGAGTGTTTGCTTGTTGTAGTTACATGGCTTGGGCAGACATAACCCACGTTTGTGTATAAACTTGAACCTGCCCTTGGAATAATAGTTAAAGCAAATAATTATTTGGTAAGGGTTACAGTTTTTGTGTTTGGTGTATATCCATATATGTCTGTGTGAAAGAATTTATCTTGAGTTTGCAAACTCAAAACATTTTCTTGTATAAGAATCGTTTTACTGTTTAAAAGAATCAATTTGGCAATTACAATAATGTTAACAAAAACAGTCCAACATATATAACAGTAATATATATCCCAACGTACTTTTCGTTTTGGTTTTTTTCTTTTTAAGTATGTAGCCAAGACATAATAAAGCAAGTAAACAGTTAAAAGTGGCAGCACCTAATCCCTGGGCCCTGGCTCATGCTGTCATTCCTTCATAGGAGAGTTTTGAATGCGCTACATGCCTTTAGCTGGTTGCCAAACAACCACAAAAATAATACAACACACACCATAATCATTAACGTAGATATTGATGTCAAATGCACAGATTTACCCTGTCAGCGTCAGTCACTTCAAACCACATGGTTGGGACATATTTGGCTAAAGTAAAAGACTCTCATTCCTCTGGCCTTCATTACTCAGACTTAGGTGCATCCAGAACCCTGTATACAACATACACGTAACTCAAGCTTATTTAACTGCATATATTTAGTGACGGGCGAAAAAATTCCCCTGTCACGAATTTGCAGTGAATTTTCACATTTCGTCGCCAAAAAGAAAATTTGCCTACGTCAAAAATTTTTCGACGTGCCTCAGAAAAGTAGTTTGCGTCAAAATCGCTGCGCGTCAACACTATTCGGACGCCCATTGACTTTAACACCAGCATCAAAATTGACGCGAGCGACTTTTCGCATGCGCGCCCAAAATTGGACACGGTCAGCAATTTTGATTTTGACATTTTTTTTGGCGAATTTTGTGGGGAATTCAAGATTTTTTCTGGCGAAGCGAAACGGGAGAAATTCGCCCATCACTGCATATATTTCCTCTATTACGTCTTCAAAAAAGTTTCCAGGAAATGGACTGGGTCTGCCAAATGCTTTCTATGGAAATATTTTCATTTAGCCACTATTGTCATCGAATTCATTTCTTTTTTTCTCTGCCTTTGTAAAAATGTATCTAGTCCACTGTTAATTGTCTTTTTTCAAAACCAAATAGTCTTTATTTTTCAAAAATCTCTAGACAGGATCTTGTAGGTATAAGGCCTGTGGCATATCCATGTATTTATATAGTATTCTGATCACTGCTGCTTAGAGTAATTATCACAATGATACTATGTAAGGGCTCTTACACATGGGCGTTTGTGCGATCCCCTGCGTTGCATTTTCTTCTGTTCAGCCGCAGGGGAGCGCAGGAATAGACACACTGAATTATTGTCAATGAGGCTGTACAGACACATGTAAGCGCCAAATGCAGGTTGGGAACGCAGCATGTTGCATTTTACCTGCATTCGGTGCATACATGCGTCTGTGTGAGTACAGCCCCATTGACAAAAATTCAGTGCGTCTACTCCTGCAATCCCCTGCGGCTGAATAGAAGAAAACGCAACGCAGGGGAGCACACAAACAAACTCCCGTGTGTAAGAGCCCTTTAATGCAGTTTGTTTCCATTGAAAATGATACACAGTGGGCCACCCATTACCCATTAGTGCCACTAGTAACGACCTGGGCAGGGCCACTCACTTTACTCCCAAATCAAGTAATTGGGGGCTCATTTCTGACTGCAAGTAATATTTCCACAAATCCCCATTTTTTTTTTTAAAGGATTATACACCTTTAAGTTAATTTTTAGTACAAGTATAGGATCTGTTATTCAGAATGCCCAGGACCTGGGGTTTTCTGGATAAAAAATATTTCTGTAATTTGGATCCTGATACATTAAGTCTACTAGAAACATTACATAAACCCAATAGTCTGTGGTTTTGCTTCCAATAAGGATTAATTATATCTTAATTTGGATCAAGTACAAGCTACTGTATTATTATTACAGAGAAAAAAGAAAAAAGAATTTTTAAAGAAATTGGATTATTTGAATAAAATGCAGTTTATGGGAGACAGCCTTTTCGTAATGGAGAGCTTTCTAGAAAATGGGTTTATTAATTAATTAATTTAAAGGTGAACAATTCCTTTAGTCTATAATGCAGCATTTGTATCCATAATTCCAGCTTAATTGTGCATGCACAGTGCATGTGAATGTAATGGATGCCTAATGGAGGGAAGGCAAGTTCCTTGGTGGCCTTATGTAAATGCCAGGTTGTTATCAGACCCTACCGAGACATCCCAAATGTGTCTGTGCTCTCTGTTAGGAATGGTGACGGACAAGCTCATACTAAGCTATTTTTTGGCCAAAGAATTTTAATTGTAAAATGATTAATGCTAAAACCCCAAGGGTACAATTAGATATTTATATCAAAATAAATACCCGGGAAAGAAAAATATATAGCGCAAAATTGCAAATCAAGCTTATTTGGTGTCTGTATGGCTCCCATGCCCTTAGTTTTGTGACCCCGGAGTCCCAGCGAATCTCTGCTTATCCAAACATATGGTAATAGCATTGAATATTATTTGCTCAGTGCACTGACAGTGTATGTGAAACAACAAAACAGAGTGCTCTCACTGTGAGAAACAGTTTGGGCAGAATCTCATGTTACAGATCCGCAGATTGCTATCGCTGCCTTTATTTGCCAAGGTTCAGCCTTTTGTGCTCCGAAAGGAAAGTGCGTTTCCAATGTGTTAGTCCAATGTAAATGCTGATGTATAGGCCACAGTTGTATGTCTCCTAAAAGGCCATGACACCCCCTGCCCTTGTCTCCCTTCCCCCCTTCACCCATTGCCTGTAAATTGGGAATGATTCATCAGCTGGCCTTTAGTTAGATGTACGGCTTCCCCTGAGGCCCTTAGCTCTTTGACCTCTCTGAACAGACAGGTCAAACCATGAGCAACTGTGCAAGACCTTGTCCCATAAGCTCCACGGCACCAAAGCAGAAGAGAGAATAGGAATGGATGGTGGGAAAAAAGTGAGAACTGTGCAAAGTTGCCAGAATATTTCCAAAGGACTCATCGGATCAGCTGCCACAAAGGGTCAAAGGTTATATTTTTGCCTGACTCCCTAAGCATGTTACAGTAACATCTGCTTGTTAAAGGCCATTCGGGAGCACAACTTCCTAACCCCTTTATGGACAAAGTCTGACCCCTCTTTATGTTTAACTATATAAATAAAGGATAATGATAATAACTAGTCATCATTACATGCACATTCAATATGGATTTAAAGGGGTGGTTAACTTTTAGTATGTTACAGAATGGCTAATTCTGAGCAACTTTTCAACTGGCCTTTATTTTTTATAGTTTTTGAATTATCTGCCTTCTCCTCCTGGCTCTTTCCACCTTTCACTGACCCTATCTAAAAACAAATGCTCTGTAAGGTTACACATGAATTGTTATTGCTACATCTTATTACTCATCTCATCTTCTAATAAGACCCTCTCCTATTCATATTCCAGTCTCTTATTCAAACCAATGCATGGTTGCTAGGGTAATTTGGACCCTAGCAACCAGATTGCTGAAATTGCAAATTGGAGAGCGGCTGAATAAAAAGCGAAATAACTCAAAAAACACAAATAATAAAACATGAAAATCAAATTTTCACAGAATGTCACTCTCTATTCCATGTTAAAAGTTAATTTAAAGGTGAACAACCACTTTAAAAGGATCATGTCTCTCAATCAGCTCGTATAGATATGAAGAAAAAACCATAGCAGGGGTCTGTCATTTGGAATGTGAGATTATTTGCAAAGCGGGGAATGAAGGAAATAGGATTGCAAAGAGAATTGTATTTTAATATAGCAGACCTTGCCCGAGGACATGATTATACCCATATCTGATGGTGTTAAACAAGTGTAATAACTTCACTGAAACTACTCATTACCATGTCCAGAAAGAGGTGGGGAGTATATCAGAGATACGGCAGGCCGCTCTGCGTAGGATTCCATCAGAAAAGCAAGTTACAGGGCTGAAAATCATTTCAAAGAAAAAAAAATGACACTGTATTGTCCGTGTCTGACCTAGGGTACAGAGTGAGTTTGCTCAAATAAAGAATAAATGAGCCTTTCGGCAGTGTAATGTTCTCTGCACGCTATACAGAAAGCCATGTGTAATCTGTCATAAAATACAGAGTTTCCCCCACTGTGGCTGTGTGTGTGTGTGCTTGCTTAAGCAACTTTTTAAGCATTATTACCAGTAATCAGACCCCTCAAGCTTTGGTAATTATGGCCATAAAGATGCCTCTCCACACAGCTGAAAATTAAATGGTTCCTAGTGTTGCTTTAGGAAACATAATTACATAATGCTGATGTATCCCTCGGATGCCGGCCTCGGGTTTCAGTGCAACACAGGCTGATTTGTGCGTCACACAAGTAAAAATACAAACTTTAGGAAACTGAATTTCCAGCTCTGACTGTGAGGCGCATCAGACCCATGACATGTTAGAGGACACATCAGGCTTTTGCTTTAATGCAACAATTTGCAATCAGTTCTGCCCTGCTCATAGCATTTTAAAAGATTTGAAATTATTTGAACATCTGGCAACCCTAAGGTAGCAACCCCATAGTGATTTTAAAAGCTCAATTGGCCCCACATATTTGGACCACTTACCCCACATTAAATACAGGTGCTTTCCTGAGAAATAATATGTGTGTGTGTGTGTGTGTGGCATTCTGGCACTGGCATTTTGGAACTATTCATCTCAGTAGTAGCTTTAGATCCTAATAAGACAACTTAGAACTTGCGTTTAGCACAAATTCTATGTCCAGTCTAAATAATGAGAATCAGTCTCGGAATGACAGGTGTAGCATGTTGCCTAACCTGAGTTTGCCACATTCAAAGTATATTTGGATTTTAATTTTGTAAGATGGCCATACACAGACTAGTGGATCTAGGACCAATTTGGCCACCCATGGGCTGGGTCAAATCGGGGTTGGTCCTCATCGGATTTAAAATCAAACCTGCCTGATAGATATCTTTCCAAATTTTGACCAGATATCGGTCGGACAGGCTCCATATGTGGGCCAATAAACTGCTGACTCTTGGTTTCTATGAACCACCTTTAGTTTGAGCTGTAAGACTTGTGACACACGGGCAGATCCGGGGAGATTTAGTCGCACACAAAGGTAGTTCAGGGAGATTGTCGCCCAGAAGAAGAGGCGATTAGTCGCTAGGCGACTAAATCTCCCCGAATCTGCCCATGTGTCACAAGCCTAACACTAATTTGGGCTATGTTAAGATAAAGCTATATGTTAAAATAGGCTATGTCCAGCTAAAGCTATAGAGCACAGGTTACATTTGACTCTAACACAACAGGCAGGGCCGGAACTAGGGGTAGGCAGAGTAGGCATGTGCCTAGGGCACAAAGCTTGGGGGCGTCAGGCAGTTATCTGCTCCATCGCCTACCCCATGTCCGGTCCCTTCTCTTCCCAACTGTGTGCGTATAGCTTTGACTTTTTGAGTCCTGTGCATGCATGCCCGGCAGCGCCAACTCAGCATTCACGCCAGCATCAAGACGGGCATGCGCTCAGCCAGTGTCACAGCCGGCAAGGTTGCCTGGGGCACCTGGCCGGACTGGCCTGGCTCTGACAACACACTGGACGTTTGCTATATGGAAGATATAAAGTAAAGGTGTACTGGAACTACAACTCACATAGGCTACTGTGCTTAAAAATAAAAGAAAGGAGGTTCTTCCAATAAACCAATAGAACAAAATTTAGTAACAAACACAGGATCCATCGGGTTATACTCACAAATCCACAAATCTGGAATCGCACTTTGCGTATATCACATCTGGCCGGAAATAGTGATGCACCGTGAAGGGTTATCGATTCAGGTAAATATCAAACCGCATCCAAACCCTTCCTCTACACCCTAAAAGCTGGCGCACATGTGGATAAAGCCTATGTGTGTGCGTGAATTTGCCCAGATTCTGATAAAAATAGCTTGTATTGAGTTGAATCCTGACCCAAATCCAGGATTCGGCGATCCATAGTCATAAATTACACTTATAGCTTTTCTAAAGACTCATGGTTAATGGGATGTTTGGACTGCTGACACAGGTACTGTACATACTGAAGAGGGAGTTTTTAGATGACGGTCCATTTTGACCACTACTGTTCCTCATAGTTCCAGTCTTTAGGAAGAAAAGAAAAATAGGAGAGAAAATATCTTCTTAAGATTGCATGCAATGCGTCATGAACTCCAAATATTGGCATCACAGTAGTTAGTGTTTATGAAAATGAATTATTAAATGGAAAATAAACCACAGAGATAGGAAACATATTAGTGTTGTATTTTGACAACACAAATTAGAAAACAATTATATAGAAGATCACTGATATGCATCTATGCATCTAATCACATGCTGGCTGTCTTCTTTTATTATCATTGAGTTCGATTAAAGTTTATTTTATTTTCTCTCAAACTTAGATAAACATTTTACCTAGGGATAGTATATATTTTTCTTGTTCAGGTAGTAGTAGTAGTAGAAGTAGGAGTAGAAAATAAAGGACAATCCTGTTGCCACTTAAAGTGACATCTGAAGGTTGGTTTCCTTTTTATGGAGCCTTAGGGTGTAATGCACTTTTGACTTGTTGTTTGCAGCAATAAAGGAGTTTAGTTTTACATACAACAGCAAGCCCTCACACTTAAAGGTCTGACTTCCCTGGAAAGAAGATGCTATTTTTTTTATGGTGGAAACTTCTTTGAGGGTTTAAATTTAGATCTCTCCCAATTAAAGATAGCATTTTATACCACGAGGCATGCTTGTGCAAGGATTCAATGTCAGCAGCAGTGTGGGCTCACATGGATCTTTGTTGCATCACAAACACAAGGGCTATTCCTGGTTACTTAGTTCATCCTAGCGTTGTAGAGGTTATGTGATCCTGTATAATGGTTATGTATAAGGCGGGGACTGTCAGCAAGGCAACCGCTTTTGGACTCATAAATAATAAAGAAAAAAATTATTCGGAAGTGAATTCTGCCAAACTCCACAATGAGGCCTCTAGCAGATCTATGGGGTCTTGTTAATGAGGGTCAGAGCCAACCTGCCCTTAGAGTTCAGTGGAAAAAGTGCATGTTTCTCTGCTTTCATTTAGGACAGAACCCCCTCATAAACATGCAGAGCAATTTTCCAGTACATTAACCCTAGGGGATCCTTATGTCCACGAGCAAGGAAGGGAGTGAAATTAAGAGAAAAATGCAACACAGTGGGACTGGAAAAAAAGATGGATGGGTTGAGGATAAGAGTGGGCAGTTTTCCCACTGTCCTGCCCTGTATAGCTTGGACAAAGGCTTCATTGAGTAAGCTGCTTGACATCAGCCTCATAAACTAGTATTCGGGTACAAAAGGTCTGACACTTGAAAGTACCAGTCCCTGCCCCTTTTCATTTGCAGCTGCACACAGGGGAAGGGACTAACAGTTGTGGCCTTTTGTTGGTCGCAAAGACAAGGGCTGGAGATAAATACTGCTGCCTTGAAATCACTTGCTGCAATTTGGTCTATTCCCGAAAGGCAATATTTCCTTACCGGCCTGATGAAATTAAACAAGGGCTTCATCTCTTTAGTTGCAATGGACGGAGTTAGTGAGGACGTGACAAAGTGAATAGAGGTATTTAATTAGTATTTGTGTCTCCGGGAATGGATTTATCTTCCAGCGTTTTTTTCATTTCTCGAGGGAAGGGAGAAAAGACACCTGGAAATAAAAACAAGAAGAAATAAACAAGAAATAAGGGCAAAGTGAGTTATATTTTTCTTCACACAGTTGTGCACAATCCCTGCTGAATACAGAAGAATAAATATTCCAGCAATCTTATAGTGCCTGTAACTTATCATGAGCATCAGTAATAGCCATCAGCACCATAAAACCAGCTACAGATCTCAAAACTGATTGTAGACTATAACCTGATAAAATTTGCGACATAAGAAGTGTTCATACTTGAGTGTGATCAACTACTAAATGTATGGACTGCTAAATTACAAATAGATTGCAAGCTCTTGCAAAGCACTGTTTTTTTTTTTTTGGTTTTTTTTTTGCTGCGTTCTTTTCTGAACATCTTGTAATTCCCTTTTCCCCTTAGCAGCCTGTAACTACTTTAGAATTGGGAATTACTTACTGTAGTCATGGACCAAAATAGAACATGAAGGATGAGAGACAGAAAAGGTATAAAGGGCACACAGAGTTGCGCTAGTTATTAGAAAACTCCAGTGCCATGTGCTCAGTCCTACTCACATAATATAACGCTTCATACAAATAATACAAATAAGTTCTTGTGATTACAGATCAACTCCATTGCATCATGGATCAGTCAGATTTTATTACAAAAAAAAACCCCTCCTGGATATCTACAAAGTCAGTGCCAGTGAAAGTCACATTAAGATAGCCTGGAGGGTATCAGTTTCTCTTATGGTGTACACTGTGTTCCACCCTGTTCAGCTACCTTCCTAAATTATACTTTCCTCATTCAGCAAGATTGGCAGTTTGATTGACTCCATATAAAAATGATTGGCAATTTTATGCAGTGTCCCCTCATCCTCGAGCTTCTGGAACACCCTGTCTTCTAACACATACTTAATTTTCTCATCTTCCATAACACACTGTACGGCATCTGGCTTCATACAGTTGAGGTTTTATGCAATCTATTTACTAGAAAGGGCACTTTCCAAAGCATCCAGTCACCTCTGCCAAGTGAAGCACTTGTGAAATGACCCTGGACATGCTGATACCCAAAACCTGCACTCATTGACCCTGATAACCAGCTGTGTTTTTCTATGAGGCTAAAGTGGCTTAGAGAGTAACTACATAGCAGTCTAAATTTGTTATTCTATGGAGACTAGACATTTAGAAGGATCTTATAGGAAATGTAAACCCCCCACACATTGAATGATGTTAAAAGGCTAAAAGTAAGGCTGCAGCATCCCCCTAATCACTTAGAAATCCTTCTCCTCTTCTAACCCACTCCACCCCTCCCTCAGGAATTTACTTGGGCTGTTGGCTAATGAGCATGCTCAGTTTTTCTCAGATCAGATTACAAAGCACACCCTCCAGTCTAAAGCCAATGAACATTGCTGTCTGATCCTATTTTTTTCTCAAAACCACCTCTCCTGAGTTCAGCTTAACCATTACATTGTTCAACCCCAGCAGAACTTTTTATCAAAGTGTAACACATTTTTGGACTATACAGGCCAACGGGGTTAACAACCAGCTAGTATACTACAGCATGGGTTACACGGGACTATATCACTTAAGGCAGGGCCTTTGCAAAAGGGAAGTATTGAAGGTGTGGTGTAGTGCAACTACAACTCCCACAGGCTACTGTGCTTTATCCAATAAAGAAATGGGCGCCAGGAGGTTCTTGCAAATCAAACAGAACAAAATAACGTTATTTGTCAGAGACAAATGATCCACAGGTTACTTACATCAGTAAAGAGGCATTTACAGAATATATAGGCACTCAGCTCAGACAGTATATCAGAAGTAGAGGCAGTTGCATTTCCTGAGGATGTAGTCAAGGCAGTACAACTTCCCTTTTGGCAGAAATATCTAACACATGGTCTGGATCTGGAACAAATGGTGTAGTGCAGAACTGCAAAGTGTAAATTTTGCCACAAATCTGTATCATCATACATACATCCTTATTGTTTTATATGTAATAAGTGTGAGATCCTTTATTCAGAAAACCCATTATCCAGAAAGCTCTAAGTTACAGCGATGCCAAGTCCATTCTAAGCAAATAACTCTAATTTTTTTTTTAAAAAAAAAGGTTTCCTTTTTTTATCTCTATAATAATAAGACAGGACCTTTGTACCTAAGCTTCATCGATCCATTTTGGTAGCAAAAAAACCCTATTGGGTTTATTTAATGTCTAAATTTTTAGCAGACTTAAGGCATGGAGGTCCATGTCCTCTATGTATATACATTCAGTATATTGAATTTTTTCCTAAATGGGTCCATGTTCTGCTGGGATTAAATGCTTTCACCAAGTTCAACCCCGTACACAGCACCTTCTCACTCCACAACTTTTCATACTGTTTGTGACAGCAGTTCATTCACTCACAGGTGTATATGTAAAGGTAGAAACCAAGCAAACATTGTTTGTTATCACACTGCTTACATGGCATACCCTGGCACACATTTCCAAAGCCTTTATTTTAATGAAGAAAGGGGCAATGCCTTATTTCAAGACCGCAGAATGTTTTGTTGACTGCTCTAAATCTATATCAGTGAGGGCAGCTACATATCTAAAAAGAGGAAAAGGCAATTTTGTATAATTAAGCAATTCCAGTGTTTTACTAGTGGAGAGTCATACAAAGGTATTTTCAGATGTTTTGTCTCTCTTAATGGAATAAATTTAGAGCAGGCAACAACATGTCACTTGTGCCATTGCCTTAAACGAGTGAATTGGCATTATTATCATCACAACAATGAGAATTTATAGATTGCACCCACAGATGCAGGTCTTTGCACTTCTACCTGCACTTTCTCATGAATACAAGGCTGTTATGCATTTAACAACAATGTATTCGTGAGAGGTGTGTGCAGAGTGTAGCCTATGATTGCCTATTATTTTGAAGCAATACTAGGGGGTAGATTTATCAAGGGTCGAAGTTTGAGTTACTGGGACTTTCTAAAAACTCCCATAAACTCGAAACAAACAACCAATCGAAATGTATTAAAAAATTAAAAAAATTTAAATTCGGGTGAACAACATCAACCTGCAAATTTGAATCAAATTTGATCAAATTCAATTTGAGTTTTTTCATAAAAAAACAAAAAAAAAACAATTTTTTTTTTATTTCAAAGTCAACCAAACGACTCCAAATTGCTTGTAGGAGATCCCCATAGGCTAAAACTAGGCAGGTTTTAGATGGCGAATAGTCAAACACTAAATAAATCGATAATACATTTGTCTATCTGTGAGTGCTGTACAATTCTCTTGTATGACAAGTGTATTTAGAAATAAATTCGGTCTCTCTCAGGATACCCATGCATTTTCAGCAGTGGCACAATTAAGAATGACAGACAATAGTTACAACAC
This sequence comes from Xenopus laevis, assembly GCF_017654675.1. NCBI lineage: Eukaryota > Metazoa > Chordata > Amphibia > Anura > Pipidae > Xenopus > Xenopus laevis. The sequence continues at coordinate 119,914,964 of NC_054375.1, read as the reverse complement.
CTGCACAAAAACAGCAATATCTTGAGCACCTGCACTGTTTTGTTCCACAAGGAATGCAGTTTGTCAAGCCTGCTAAACACAAACCCATTTGTATATGCATGCTGTCTTTCCCAGGGAATCCAGAATCATAATAAACTAATGTCATTCTATACCAGCCTTACAAAGGGCATCATTTATTATGCACACACGAAAAATCCTGCCTTTTTGCAAGCATAGTACATTGTTTTGGGTATTGCTTTCAGTTTATTAAGCCAATAAATTACTTTGGAGATCCAGTTATCTACTGTAGTAGAATCACTTGTTTCCCCCCTCAGACTTAACTCATAGGATATAAAATCTCTAGTTTTTTTTTGTTTACATGGCAATGGCATCTTTTTTTCTCTTGAACATTTTTTGGGAGCAACTGAAGGGGAGATTATGAGACCCTCTAAATAAATGTGCTTGGTTTTTACACTGTTATTTAAAGAAAATACAGATAAGACACTCTGTATAACCAACAAAGTGTTTTTACTATAAATATTTCTGCTCTTTAAATTTTATCTAAAACTCCTCCTAAGGGATGCTAACAGTAGCCCAGCTCAGCAATTCTACAATATTCTAAATTGAACATCTTTAAAACACTGGTGCATATCAGTTGTGCAGGTAAATAGTCTGTACAGAAAGATATACAACTATGCCAGCCTAAACTTTTAGTAAGACTAACACTACTGGTAAACATATAAAAGACAGACCATGCACTGTTATAGTACCTTTTGGGCTTTTCTGTTGTCCCAAGGTAGTCACAGTCCTTTAGCATTGAATATTTGTGCCTCTGAAAATGTTTCCAGTAGATATCCATCTCCTTGTCTGCTGATTCATAGCGCATGTATCTACATTTACTGTACCTGACAATACATGGTACATATAGGGGCCGATTCATCAAGGGTCGAATATCGAGGGTTAATTAACCCTCGATATTCGACTAGGAATTGAAATCCTTCGACTTCGAATATCGAAGTCGAAGGATTTAGCGCAAATTCTGCGATCGTACGATCGAAGGATTATTCCTTCGATCGAACAATTAAATCCTTTGAATCGAACGATTCGCAGGATTTAAATCCAACGATCGAAGGAATATCCTTCAATCAAAAAAACTTAGGCAAGCCTATGGGGACCTTCCCCATAGGCTAACATTGACTTCGGTAGCTTTTAGCTGCCGAACTAGGGGGTCGAAGTTTTTTTTAAAGAGACAGTACTTCGACTATCGAATGGTCGAATAGTCGAACGATTTTTACTTCCAATCCTTCGATTCGAAGTCGTAGTTGTAGTCGAAGGTCGAAGTAGCCCATTCGATGGTCGAAGTAGCCCAAAAAATACTTCGAAATTCGAAGTTTTTTTACTTTGAATCCTTCACTCGAATTTAGTGAATCGGCCCCATACAGTGTAATAAAAAGTCATCATACAAGACTAATTTTTAGATTTACATTACATGGCAAATCAAAAACCATCCCATTCTGTATCAGAATTAATAATCAGTCCTGCAGCATCACCTCATATGATACAAGCACTTCATTTTCTTCTTGATTATTTCCGGTGACCCCCCCCCCCCAAGCTTAGCCTCTCAACAACATCCAAGTGGCAGGGCTGTATATAGGTTCGGTGCCACCCTAGGCATTGGATCTCAGTGCGCCCCAAAGTTATGGAAGTGATGTCACATACAGAGATGTATTCCGCAGTCTCCACTTGATGATGAACATTATACCCTCTCACCCCCCAGCTCAGCTGCCGGATTTAAAAGGGAAAACTCCAGTGGTGGCTGGGTAAAGTTTTTTTATTTTTCTTTTAAAAAACTTGATTGATTGGATTTTCACTAATGAGAAAATACAGATGAACTTACAATGTTCCCAAAGGTTTGGCAACCATGGATAATATACAGGTTCAATGGAACATTACCCCCCCCCCTCCTTTTTACACTTTAATGGTAATAAACCTGATCTAGACCAAGCCCATTTAGGCAACCACAAGTTAAATTCATTTTTGGTTTTTAGTTTTTTTCTTTCTTTTATATATTTTCATTTATTTACTATTAATCTTTACCTTTATTATAATGACAAAATATTGCAGACTCATGATTCATTGTTTTTAATGTTACAGTGTGTTATCAAAATATATGGAACTGCTAAAGATTCGCTATTGGGGATAACTCCCCATTGCACATTTGAACTCGGTAAAGAATGCATCATCAACATGTTGGTTATAATCAACATCACTTTATTGGCAAATTTATTGTACTGAATGACATTGCAATGTTACAACTGCTATTGTTTATTCAAAACTCTACAAATGCAAATATTTTTTAAAAAAACTTGATCTATATATAGGCACCCAACCCCTTAAAGCTGCCCTAGGCACCGGTCCTTGGGTGCCTAAATATAAATATGGCCTGGCCAAGATGCCAAACTTCTATAGATAGTTTTAAAGGCCATTGTACTGTTGCAGTTCTGCTGAACCTCTTGTTTGTATAGTAAGTTTAGTATATAAAATACAACATTTCCAGCCTTATTTGTGTAGGGGATCAGACAAATCCTTTCCCTGTTTTGCTGTCTGTGATGTCATCCAGGCCAGTTACAGGCTGGAGAGGCATCCGATTGGCTGGGTGCCCCAGTGCATCCTTGGGAGAGAGGGAGTGCCTGACTTTGGAGCCAAATGTACAGAGCTTAGAAGGGGGGTTCCTGCTTCAGCAGCTAGAGAGAATCAGATCTGCGGAGAGTGGCGCAGCTGATTAAAAAGAGTTTCCAGGAAGAAGGATATTTCGGCTACCGTTCCCCAGGGTGAGGACAGGTCTTGCTTGTGTACCTGCGATGCAGGAGCGGCTACTACTTTCAAAGGGAAGGGTACCTTGGGGTAGGTAGAGCTACCTGGGGACATTGAACTGACTGGAATGATTCTGCATTTATCCACCTGGTGTGGGACTGTAGCAGCTATAAAAAGCTATATTGTGTGATTTGCATTTATAGTTTACATAAAGTTTATATTTGTTTTATTGCAAACTGTGTGTGTTTTATTTTTCCTAGTGGAAATCCCCTGAGGTGTGATCCTCACTGTTCCCTAGGTGGAGGCACTGCACTGTAAATCCCAGTTCCCAGTAATTTTCATTTGAAAAGGGACTCAGGGCCCTGGATTGCCAAAGGTTAATTGCTATTTAAAGAGTGAGTAACCAAATTAGGGTTATACTGTATTTGTTTTTAACCTTACATTTTATTTGTGACTCTTCTGGAGCTTTAAAAAGTATATCAGTTCTCACATTATTATACTGTATTTCATTATAAATGTAGTCTACATTCCAAACTACAATGAATCAGCAGCACGGGTCCTTGGGTGCCTAGATATAAATATGGCCCAGCCAAGATGCCAAATGTCTGTAGACATTTTGAAGGCCACTGTACTGTTACAGTTCTGCTGAACCTCTTTGTTGGCACAGTAAGTATATACAGAAAAATACAACATTTCCAGCCTTATTTGTTTTTAACCTTAAACTTCATTTGTGACTCTTCTGGAGCTTTAAAAGTATAGTCAGTTTTCGCATTATTATATATTGTTATAAATGTTGTCTAGACTCCAACTTTCAGTGTTCTACAATGAGTCAGCAACAATTTCTAAGAGTTAAGGTGCCTTAAAATAAAACTGCCTGTTGCAGTTAATCCAGTTTATTCTATTGCTGTGTCATTCACTGCTGCTACTCACTCAGCACAGAGCCGGGCACTGTTTGCAATTCTCTCAAACGTTTGTGCAATGCCGAGCCCCGCATTGCTAGTTCTGAAAGCAATAAACAAGCAGTTACCCGGTAGAAAAGATTATACGAACAAATATTAACAAGTAAAACTATTTAGCCGTGGCAGATTTGTTATATCAACAATGTGTAACTTGAAGAGACTCTGGTTAAGGGTTGTTTCAACAACTTGCAGTCTTGGCTGAGCTGCCATGAGAAGCATGTGGACCTGTAGGATTAGCCTCCTGTTTTCCTTTCAGGACTTCTCAGGTCATGATTTCAAACTGTCTTGTCTTTAATGTTTATTGAGGTGCTGATCTGGGGAATCAAGGTATGGGATCCATTATCCGCAAAACCGGTATCCTAATTACGGTAAGGCCATCTCCGTAAGGTCCATTTTGATCGAATAATTCACATTTTTAAGAATAATCACCTTTCTCTCTGTAATAATAAAACAGTACTTGATCCAAACTAAGATATAATTAATCTTCATTAGAGGCAAAACAATCTTAGTGGGTTTATTTAATGTTTTATGTTTTTCTTTACTAAACTTAAAGCTTGACAGAAACATCCCTTATGCAGAAAATCTCAGGTCCCATACCATAATTTATTACCAATGTGTATTTAGCTTAAATACATATACTGTATGCACTATAGAGTAGGACCCTCTTAACCTCCTGTATTGGTTGTATTCTTATTTGTCACCTGTACGCATATACATTCATTTTACAAGCAGCAGAATATGTTGCCGTTTTATAAATTTGTGTATATTATATTATAAATTATTACACATGCATATTTTTGTATTTTTGTATCTGTAACTACATTATCTCCTCTTCTGTGTTGATTCTTTTCTTAAATAAGGAAAAATTACAATTTACCCATAAACTTGAGAGTAATGGGTGGCTTTGTCATCAAAGATCCTACCATTTGGTGACCGCTGGCCTACATAAGTTTGTGTCAGTCCTCTGGTGCTGATGTCTGCCCTCGCGAGAGGTCGCGTCATTTTCGCGCATCGGCGCGTCCGCGTCGAGTTGGTCGCGCGCGCGCGCGGACGAAGGTTCGCGGGCGCGCGCCCGTTTTTGACGCATGCGCACAGCGCGTAAAAGGACGCCGAGGCCTGCAAATCACTGCGAAGTGATCTTGCCTTGACACTAAGCGTTCCTGAACTTTGACTGTCTGATCCATTGGTTTCCTGAATATTTTGGCCTGTTTATCGACTCTTCTTTCGGATTCTCCCTCGGTACCGCAGATCCTGTTTCCTGACCTTGCCTGGCTTGACTACGTCCTCGTTTTACCCTATTCGGCTACTTCGACTCGGTTTCTACACAAGTGCTGCTGAACACCTACTACCGGCACCTCTGTTACTCTCTACCTGGACTTATTCCTGTCTCCATTCGGGCTCTGAGTTCCAGTAAGAGGCATAGGGGAGGCTATTAATTCGTCAGACCTACCACAGCGCCTGATAGTATCACTTCGCCAAGTATGGAGTCTGACGGTGATCAAGCCTCTAAGCCATTTGATGCCCTCGTGCAGCAAATCACTTCTCTCACCAAGGCGGTGCGAGACCTCCAAGGGGGTTATCAACAGATCCAGCTGCAGCTACAAGATCTTGCTTCTCCTGACAACCCTCCTCCAGCTCCCGCATCTCAAGCTCTACCTACCGCTTCTGCTCCTGCATTTTCTGAACCCAAGGTGGCGCTACCTGAAAAATTCGCTGGAGATAGAAAACTTTTCCGGGCTTTTTTCCATGGCTGCCGCCTGGTCTTCTCCTTAAAGCCACAGACCTATGCCTCCGAACAAGTCAAGGTGGGAGTGATTATTTCTCTACTGTCTGGGGAACCGCAAGCTTGGGCACATCGTCTCATGGAGAGTCAAAGTCCACTCCTGAATGACTCTAGTACTTTTTTCCAGGCATTGGGTCAAATCTATGATGACCCTAGACGTGACGTGTCTGCTGAAGCAGCTATTCGTTGTCTTCGTCAAGAAAGACGACCCGTGGAAGAGTACATCTCAGACTTCCGGAGGTACGCTGCAGACACGGAATGGAATGATAAAGCTTTAAGACATCAATTCCGTATTGGTCTCTCTGATGCCTTAAGAGACGAATTGTCTCGTGTAGCAATGCCTACTGATCTGGAAGGCCTTATTGATCTGGTGATTCAGATGGATCAACGCCTAAGAGAAAGACGTGCTGAAAGATCTTCTTCCTGGCTCCTTCCCAAGGCTCCTTTGCTCCCTCGTTTTTCTTCTTCTTCATCTGCTGTGGAATCGGGTGAGCCCAGGCAAATTGGTCTTTTAAGATCGGCCATTTCACCTGAAGAAAGACTTCGTAGACGCCAATTAAATCTCTGTCTATACTGCGGTTTGTCTGGCCATTTCTTGAAGGATTGTCCCACTCGTCCTTCAGGTAAAACAAGACTGTCTTTTTTGTCCGTTAACACCTCATCTAGGGGAGTTTCACCATTAATTCTTCCCATTTCTCTACAGTGGCTCCAAGGAAGAATTAAAGCTTCTGCCATCATTGACTCTGGGGCTTGTGACTGTTTCCTTGACTCTGAGTTTGTTAAGAATCACGACATTCCCATTCGTCTTAAACAAGATCCCTTTTCTGTAAGAACAGCCGATGGGTCACCACTTTCTTCCGGGCCTGTGACACATGAGACGATTCCCCTGAATGTTTTGATTACTCCCTACTATTCAGAGTCTATTGTATTCAATGTCATTTTTTCTCCTTTGTTCCCCGTTATTTTTGGATTACCCTGGTTGAGACGTCACAATCCTTCAATAAATTGGTGCACTGGTGTTCTGCAATTCAACTCAAAGTTTGGTGTCACTCATTTAGCCACTAAGAGTTGTGAAAATACTTCCCTAGCCCTATATACACCCGGTGATGTTCGTCTAACGACAATACCTTCCTTTTTGCATGAATTCCTAGACGTTTTTGATGAGAAGGGGGCTGACAAGCTTCCCCCTCATCGGGTTTATGATTGCCCGATTGATCTTCTTCCCGGAGCGGCTATTCCCTTCGGACGTATCTACCCTCTTTCAGAACCTGAACTACTGGTATTAAAGAATTATATTGACGAGAATTTAAAGAAAGGATTCATCCGTCCGTCAACTTTGCCAGCTGGGGCTGGCATATTTTTCGTAGAGAAGAAGGATCACTCTTTACGTCCATGCATTGACTATAGGCAGTTAAACCATATAACTGTCAAGAATCGTTATCCTCTTCCTCTTGTTCATGAACTATTTCAAAATCTTCGAGGTGCAAAGATATTCTCAAAGCTCGACCTACGAGGGGCCTACAATTTGGTGAGAATTCGGGAGGGCGATGAGTGGAAGACAGCCTTTAGATCTCGCTATGGGCATTTTGAATACCTTGTCATGCCGTTTGGTCTCTGCAATGCCCCCGCGACGTTTCAGCACTTCGTCAATGATATTTTTAGAGACATCCTCGATCAATTTGTTATTGTCTATTTGGATGACATACTTATTTTTTCTGCATCGTTAGAAGAGCATATTCAACATATGAAGAGGGTTTTCAACAGACTCCGGACCCATGGTCTTTTTGCTAAATTGGAAAAGTGTGAATTTAATAAAACTTCCATCGAATTCTTAGGCTTCATCATCTCTGATCAAGGAATATGTATGGACAAGAAGAAGGTTGCGACGATTCTTGAGTGGCCAACGCCTGACAGTCGCAAAGCAGTTCAAAGATTTGTGGGTTTCGCCAATTTTTACAGAAAGTTTATTAAAGACTTTTCTAGAATCATTGCCCCCATTACAGATTTAACCAGCTCTTCTAGACATTTTTTCTGGACTCCTCAAGCTCAGTCTGCCTTTCAAAGATTGAAAGAATTATTTGTCTCGGCCCAGATTCTTAAACATGCAGATCCTGCTTTGCCTTTTGTCCTTGAAGTAGATGCTTCTGAAGTCGCAGTAGGGGCTATTCTTTCTCAAAGGTTTGGATCCCAAGGTTCTCTTTTTCCTGTAGCTTTTTTTCCAAGAAACTTTCATCCTCTGAGAAGAATTATGATGTTTCCGATAGGGAACTCCTCGCAATTAAGGCTGCCTTTGAAGAGTGGAGACATTTGTTGGAAGGAGCTGCACATCCTGTTTTAATTTTCTCGGATCACAAGAATTTGGAATATTTGCGTACAGCCAAACGTCTCAAGCCTCGACAGGCGAGGTGGGCCTTATTCTTTTCTCGTTTCAATTTTCACATTACTTACAGACCAGGAGCCAAGAATGGCAAGGCTGATGCCCTTTCCCGTATGTTTTCCGAAGAAGGTGAATGCCCTGAACAGACCCATACCATCCTCTTACCACAAAACTTCCTTTTGTTACAGTCTGAACTTATGTCTAGAGTCAAAGAAGCTTCTTCTGCCTCTGATACCGCCCCGGATCTAGAACCAAAGGATGGTTTTCTCTTCTTCAAGAATAGAATTTTTGTTCCTGAGAAACTTCGTGTGGAGGTTCTTCAATTTGTTCATAATCATCCTTTGTCCGGGCATTTGGGAACAAAGAAAACCATTGACTTAGCTAAAAGACTTTTTTTTGGCCAGGGATAAATAAGGATTGTAGGTTGTTTGTCCGTTCTTGTGAGACCTGTGCTCGTTTTAAATTCTCTCGTTCACGACCCATGGGACTTCTTCATCCTTTACCAGTCCCTGACAGGTTTTGGGGATCTATTTCAGTGGACTTTATTGTGGAATTACCTCCCTCACAGGGTTTTAATACAATTTTTGTTGTGGTTGACCGTTTATCCAAGATGGCGCACTTTATTCCCCTCACGGGTATTCCTTCTGCTGCCTCTACGGCTGAGGTCTTCATTAAAGAAATCATCAGACTACATGGAGTTCCTGATGAGATCGTGTCCGACAGGGGAGTTCAATTCACATCCAAATTCTGGAGAGCACTTTGTCAGTCCCTGAAGATTAAACTTCTTTTTTCCACAGCTTTTCACCCTGAAACTAACGGGCAAACAGAAAGAACAAATCAAACCCTTGAGCAGTATCTTCGTTGCTTTACTTCCTTCCTACAAGATGATTGGTATCAACTTCTTCCATTTGCTGAATTTTCATACAATAACTCTGTGCACTCTTCTACCAAGGAGACTCCTTTCTTTGCCAATTACGGCTTTCATCCTCAGGTATTACCCAACCTACCCAGAGAAGTAACAGTACCCTTACTACAAGACCGACTTGCCTTTTTGTCAAGTAATCTTCAAAAGATCCAGCAAGCTATGACTTTGTCACAGAGATCGTACAAGTTTTTTGCTGACAGAAAGAGAAGAGGAGGTCCAGAATTTAAGGTAGGGGATCAAGTATGGTTGTCCACTCAGCATGTTAAATTAGACTGCCCTTCCAAGAAGTTAGGACAGAAATTTCTTGGCCCATTTATCATCACTCAACAAATAAATAAAGTGGCTTTCAAGCTGAAGTTACCGGCATCCTTCAAGATCCATCCAGTATTTCATGTGTCTCTTTTCAAGCCAGTTGTCAAGAACACGTTTCCTGGTCGTTCTTCTTCTCCTCCAGTGCCAGTGTCTATCCAAGGGGTCGAGGAATTCGAAGTAGGTGCAATTCTGGATTCCAGGTACCACAGAGGTCAGTTACAATATCTTATACATTGGAAGGGGTATTCTCCTGAAGAGAGGTCTTGGGAACCAACAAACAATGTTCATGCTCCTCAGCTTATTAAGCTGTTTCACAAACGCTATCCTGCTAAGCCTGGGCCCGTCCTGAGGCCGCGCCTTGAGGGGGGGCAATGTCAGTCCTCTGGTGCTGATGTCTGCCCTCGCGAGAGGTCGCGTCATTTTCGCGCATCGGCGCGTCCGCGTCGAGTTGGTCGCGCGCGCGCGCGGACGAAGGTTCGCGGGCGCGCGCCCGTTTTTGACGCATGCGCACAGCGCGTAAAAGGACGCCGAGGCCTGCAAATCACTGCGAAGTGATCTTGCCTTGACACTAAGCGTTCCTGAACTTTGACTGTCTGATCCATTGGTTTCCTGAATATTTTGGCCTGTTTATCGACTCTTCTTTCGGATTCTCCCTCGGTACCGCAGATCCTGTTTCCTGACCTTGCCTGGCTTGACTACGTCCTCGTTTTACCCTATTCGGCTACTTCGACTCGGTTTCTACACAAGTGCTGCTGAACACCTACTACCGGCACCTCTGTTACTCTCTACCTGGACTTATTCCTGTCTCCATTCGGGCTCTGAGTTCCAGTAAGAGGCATAGGGGAGGCTATTAATTCGTCAGACCTACCACAGCGCCTGATAGTTTGCTTGACTTTTAAAATGACTTTAATGGGCAAAGTAAACAATAAAGTCTGAGAACGAGTGACTCAGTCAGTAAAAGTAAATCTCAGTAACTGATTCCTACAGGTAACATTGTAACCTTGAGGAAAGCATGGTTGCTTGAAACATAGAAACTGTTCATATCAGAGAGTTTTGTTATCTTGTATTTATATAGCTATGACATATTTGCTCAGTGTTTTACAGAAATTGTTTATCATTAAGTGCCCAAATGAAAGTTCCAATCAATACATGATTGGGTCAATTTCATCAGTTAACCTGCTAGTTTTGGAATCAGAGTACCCAACGAGAACCTACACAGATTCTGAAGAACATCAAAAGTCCTTGCACTCAGTGTTCAGGTCAGAATGAAATTTAGAACTATATTGTTACACAACATACATGATCAAAAAAATGAAATCTGGTGTTGTGTTTTGTATAGCCACCTTTTGCAGCTTTAATTTAAGTCTTCTAGTATTTATCAGCTTTGCATACTGCTTAACATTGAATTTGGACTACGTTTTAGTAGTATAATGCTTGTTTTACAGACTTTAAATTGGAATTGGGTTTTTTAAACTTTTATTGAGCTGTTGCAAGACATATTGCTATTTTGTTCTTGAGCCACAGTGTTACTTTGGGGATTGTTTGGGATTAAAAAAAATGTACTATAACCCAGTTTTCAGTTTCAGGTTTGTTTATTTTTTTTGCAGTAATTACATTACAAGAATTTTATTTTAATAAGATGCCCTATCACTTCTAAAGAAAGCAGCCCAATAGAATGAATCTACTACAGGTACAGGACTCATTATCCGGAAACTCTTTAGCCAAAAAGCTGCAAATTATGGAAAGACTGTCTCCCATAGACTCTATTTTAAACAAATAATTCTACTTTTTAGAAATGATTTCCTTTTTTTCTATGATAATAAAACAATATCTTCTACTCAATCCTCAACTAATATGTAATTGGAGGAAAAACAATCCTATTGGGTTTATTTAATGTTTCAATGATATTTTAGTAGACATATAGTATGGAGATCCAAATTACAGAAATATCCCTTATTCGGAGGACCCCAGGTCCCGAACATTCTGAATAATACCTGTACATACTTTACTGTAGGTAAGTGTAATTTGAGGTAGGGGCAGTGGTAGATTTGAACTAGATACAGTCATATGAAAAAGTTTGGAAATCCCACTTAATTCTTTGGAGTTTTGTTTATCATTGGCTGAGCTTTCAAAGTAGCAACTTCCTTTTTATATATAACATGCCTTATGGAAACAGTAGTATTTCAGCAGTGACATAAAGTTTATTGGATTAACAGAAAATATGCATCATAACAAAATTAGACAGGCACATAAATGTGGGCACCCCAACAGAGATATTACATCAATACTTCAACCTTCTTTTGCAGATGCAACAGCCTCTAGACAGAAAACACCCCAGTACTGTTCCTAGGAAATGAAAGCCATACCACTGTTATCTTTTTTGTTGAAAGAGGAGTAAATTATTATGCAGACTGAGAGGAGTTCCCAAACTTTTTCATGTGACTGTATATTGCTTTAAACTTGGCAAAGAAAACAAACTCTATTGTTGTCTGATTTGACCAAAACCTCTTTTCTTCCGTTGCGGTTGAATCACTCATATTTTTTTTTTTTTTTGCAAACTCTGGAGGTACTTTCACATCTTCTCTAGAAAATGGAATAGAAAACTACTGGTGCACCCTTTCTCCACTGCAATCTAATGGACATTGCAGCTACTTTAATGGGATTGTTGGCTTTCTGAGGCTTTTTCCTAGTTGCATTTTTAAGGATAATTGCATATGATATATTTTGTCTCTGTTGCCATCCAGTGAAAAGTAGCAAATATTAGTGCCTGACAAAACTCCCATGTCCACCTGACAATGCTTGTATTGGTATTTAATGGAAAGCATGATGATGCACACTTAGGGGCAGATTTACTAAGGGTCGAATTTCAAAATCTTCGAATTCCGAAGTCATTTTTGGATATTCGACCATCGAATAGGCCAAATTCGACTTCGAAATTCAAAGTACTGTCTCTTTACAAAAGTTTGACTTCGACACTTCGCCATCTTAAACCTGCCGAATTGCTGTTTAGCCTATGGGGGACCAACTATAACCTATCTTGAGTGTTTGGGCAAGTTTTGAGAAATCAAAGGATTCCTTCAACTTCGAATGTCGAACTACCCTATTCGATGGTCGAATTTCGAAGTTTTTTGCACTTCGAAATGCGACCCTTAGTAAATGTGCCCCTAAGCATCCAATGAACATTGTTGTGTGAAGGTCTGCCTATCACTACTCCTTGTGTATTAGCTATATAAAACTATATTACAAGTGGTGAAAGGCCAACGAAAAAACACCCCATATGCCATTAGCCAAATGGACACATTTTATTTGATTGTGACTTCCACTTCCAATTAAACAATTCCAAACACTTGGATATTATTTTACACTCATTTCCTAAATTATGCATTTTTATTACTTTGTCTCTAACTTTTTTGGCACGCTTTTTAGTCTTAATTTTCACAGGTGTTCTTTAGATGCCCAATCTGTATAATGATTCCTCAACTGTGGGCTTTTTATTCAGAAAATTTGCCTGTTATTTTAATGACTCACTGCAGTTGCATACTTGTTAGGACAATTGCTTTTCACCTGTGTAAACCTAAAGGGGAACTATCATTAAAACAAACAGTCATTGTATTATGAGCTTAATCTTAAGGAAATCAGATATATTCTAAATAGAATGTGTTAAAAATTATGTTCCATTTCTATATAATCATTACCCGTCAGTGTCCTTTTTTCATTGTGACAATAAGAAAACATGACTTCCAGGGAGTGGCTTAACAGTAGAGTTAGCCTTTCCCTATTGTGTCGAGAACATCTATTTTTCATCTCATATTTTGTATATGTACAAATGCCTGGCTGATTTTTTGTTGGGTATTAGAAATGTGATTTATTCCAAGGTAATGCATGTACTTTGTAACATATTGCATGTACATTTGCGCTCAGTGGTAGAGAAGATAAGCTGCATAATTTGTCCTTGTATTTATAAAAATAGCAAGGTTTAAATATGATCAATTAAGATGCGAGTCTAAAGATTGGCTAACTAGAGGGATTTAACTTATGGCGAAGGACATAAAATTGTATAAAACACAGCATATTAATATACTGCATATTATCCTGCCAAAAAAAAGAACATTTCTTCTGCTATCTTTTCCTTCTGGAAACTCAGTAAAGACAATTGGCTACCCTTCTTGTTGTACATTTGGCAGCTCTCAAGGGTATATTTGTCAACAGAGTTTTTAAACTCTAAAATTAATATGGGATATGTTTTTACTACAGTAAAATGGAAAAAAAAGATCTCCTTGTATCAATATTCTTGTCAATGACCAAAGAACAGTATTTTGCCATTCATGGATTGTAATAACTCTCTGTGGCTTTCCCCTACACAATCTGTCAGCACAGATCCATACAGAAATCACTGATAGAGACTTATATGCCCTGTTACCCATACCTCTACTGTTTGACAATCACGACACTGCTTGTTACAGCCATTCAAAACCTTTCATTAATATTAATGACCTATTTTCAACTGTGACCTGCATTTTGGTTTCCCTGAAACATCATCTCATCGTATCCTTATTGTAAGGAAAGGTTTCCCTGGTGGTCTAGTGGTGAACGCTTACCCTGGTGGTCCAGTGGCTTTTGCCCGCCGCATGCGTCCTTCTCCTTTGGGTTTCTGTGTTCCTATGGCGCACGCTGGCACGCTTACTGGTTTATGCGCCAGCGTGATGACGTCGTCGCGCCTGGCGCAAAATTCAAATAGTATAAAAGGGGAATTCAGGTATCAGTACACTGCCCATTGTTAGGTTCTATTTAGAAAAGTTCCTGGGTGTTTATTCTTAGTGAATTCTATCTGATATACTGTGTTTGACCTTGCCTGACTTCTTGACTATTCTGATCCTCTCCAATCCTGACCCTTGCCTGCCTGTTAACTCCAAACTCTCCAATCCTGACCATTTGCCTGTCCACTGACTATTCTACACTCTCTAACCCTGAATCTAGCTTGTCTGATGATTTTCTGCATGTGCTGGCCCAGCCTGCCTGTTCCTAGTGGTGTTCTTCCTTTCAGTATCCTGGTGAGACGATCGTGCCCCTTTGCTCATCCAGAACCGTAAGCTTTGCTCCTCTCTCAAATAAGACCTGGCGGGATCCAATTAGCCAAGGGCTCCTCCCGAGGTGAAAGGCGGCGTTTAAAGGCAGAAGTGAGAGCCAAGACCAGGGAGCCTAGCTTGAGTTCTGGATATAGGGTGCCGAACGTGACACTTATATTTCTTTTGCCTTTATCAATGTTCATATAATCACTATTCAATGTTTTCCCATTTCTTTGGCATTACCAAATTCCATAAAAATTTCTTTGGCCTTTACCAGTGATCTCACACCATTTCCTTGGCATTCCCTATAAAGTTTCATTAGATGCCCCCCCCCAATTTTTAGTGTCCTTGGCCTTTACCAATGATCTCATAATCACCATTCAAGGTTTTATTATTATTATTATTATTATTATTAATAACATGTATTTATACAGCGCCAACATATTGCATAGCACTGTAAAGTAAATGTGAATATACAACTAAATCACATGAATTATATACATAGAACATATGGAGTTACATACATAACAATCAATACCGGTACAAAAGGTGAGGAAGGCCCTATGCAAAAGAGCATACACTCTAAAGGGAAGGGAGTAATACACAAGGTGTGGGAGTGGGCAAGATTGAATTTAAGTGGGTACTGTGGTACTATATGTGGTGTTGCATTTGGTAGTTAAGTTAACAGTGAGGGTAGGCTTCTCGAAAGAAGTGCATTTTGAGAGATTTCTTGAAAGCAGAAAGGTTGGGAGAAAGTCGGACAGACCGTGGGAGAGAGTTCCAGAGGAGGGGTGCAGCCCTTGCAAAGTCTTGAATGTGAGCATGATGTGAGGAGGTAATGAGAAAAGAGTTGAGTAGCAGGTCAGTAGAGGAGCGTAGTAAGAGGTTGGGTGAGTATATAGAGATGAGTTCAGAGATGTAGGGTGGGGCTGAGTTATGAAGTGCTTTGAATGTCAGGGTCATTAATTTGAATTTGATTCTGAAAGGTAGCGGAAGCCAGTGCAGGGATTGATAGAATGGCGAGGCAGAGGAGGAGCGGTTGCTGAGGTGCATGAGCCTCCCCCTTTCTTTGGCATTACTGCACCAATATCACAGAAGAGAAGGATGCACATGTCAATTGTACACCAAATGCTGAAAATGATGCCAACTGCACTTAGAAAACGCAATTGCATCTGATTTATCGGTCGGATAATGCTAATTTAAAGGTGACCTGTCACCCAGATATAAAAAGCTGTATAATAAAGGTAATTTGAAAATTGAACATGAAACCCAAATCATTTTTAAACATCCATACCTATTATAAATGTATTTAATAATCACATATTGCCTGCTCTGCCTATGTCTCAGGCATAGAGGTGAGGCAGTCAATTACTTTCCCTTTCAATTCTGCATTTCCTAGATGTCCCTGCACGCCTTACATCCCCCTCCCTCCTCAATGCCTATAATTGTGTAGCCAACTCAGACACATACACAAGATTCTGTGGTGATGTAAAGATTGCCTTAATAACAATGTCCACAAAATGGCTGCTCTCTGCTTGCTGTGATGTAAATCATTTGTATAATATAAGCAAAGTTTATCTTGCTCAGCTAACATGATAGAAAAGGATTTTAAATATTTCTTATGCAGCGGATGCAACTGCATTAGGCGCAGATACCCTAGAAATTGTACCAAAGCTCAAATTGTGGAGAAAAATGACGCATTGTGGTAAAAAACATGGCAATGCTGTCCTACAGCCATATAGAATAGACTAAACTGGCTATTAGCAGCATCCAGGAAGTGATGAAATCTCTTGTGAAAGTATTAGCTGCAACCTGCACCCAATTTGTGAACAAGTGCACTTGCAATTACATTCGTTTTGATCTATTGGATGTAACTGACTGCATAGTTTGAATTCTGGGAAAAAATGCTGCATAGTGTGTAAAAAACAAGTGATTTGCTGCTGATAATTGTATTTTGCACTGTGTTTGTAATGGACCCTTATTGTGTGTGCTTATTTCCTAATCAATAGATGTGAAAGATCTGTGTAATACAAAGTCAACCACTTTCATATTACTTTCATTATATTATAACAGTGGGGTGAAATATCAACGTTTTGCAAGTATTCGAAGGACATATTTTTCTTATTATTTATTTTTTTATTATTTTAATGGAGACTTTGTCCAGCATAAGGACCTGTACCAATTAAACATTCTTGATCTGGCACAGAATGATTTTTCAAGGTTACGGAGGAGAGTGACATTTGGTTTCAGTCCATTAAGACCATAAGAAGCAGCGTTGACCTGCCCACCCAGGTAAGGTTTTGTTTTCCATGTCAGATAAGACCTTCGGCATTGTTAATTCAGACGGCATGAGAAGGTGATGAGTGACACGTTTTTCACAGAGGGCAGTTCTCGGGTCCTGAAGAGACCTGTTTGAATAAACACATTCAGAGATAATAGCAACAGAGCTTGACAAAGACTGCATCAGTGTTAAATGTTACCAGGATGAAACATTTTGATGGAAACTGCACACAAACAATAGAAAGAAAAGTGCCTAATGCATTGTGTAAAGACAGCAATAATCCTTAATGGAAACTGTAAAATAAAGCATTATGTTAGAGAGGGGGGAATAAAAATGCAAATTGCTTTTTTTTTCCTTAAGTGCTTATCAAGGTTAGTTGTACATGCCTTGAGACCCAGAAATTTTTATTCCTGTCCTAATAAATGAACACATTTTTTATTTCATTCTGTTGCCATTCAAGGCCAGGTGGCCTTCAATCCCCTTTCACAGGAACGACGGTTCCCGAAGCCACAGTTACTGGGCTGCAAACTGTAGTTCTTTAGAGAGATTGGAATGATCAGAATAAATCAGGACTTCACAAATTTGTTAAGAACTTAATAAACTGCTAAATCGACTGTTATTTCTTTTACAGTATATACAGTGTAAATAGAGAGAGAGAGTGTACAGACAATGTAGTGGCAGTCAGGCATTTATGATCTATTATTTAGCAACACTGAGCACTGGGATGCACAGGAGCACCATTAAATAAAAAGTAAAATATGTATTTCACAACTGATGTAACCACTTTTTTTTGGTAAAAAAAATTAAAATGCTATTGCACATTATATGTAAAACATAAAGCACAAATTTGAACAGCAGGGTTAGGGTGTTTTTTAAGGCATTTCTAGTCTATGGCTCTTAAATGGAATGAAGCTTCTAGCAACTATCGGGAAACACATCTAAAGGGAGTCTATAATTATAGTCTATAATTCAGAGATTTCTGGATAACGGGTTTTCGGTTAATGGATACCATATCCGTAAAACCATTGTAAAAGCATACTGACTCTTTTTGTGGAATTGTACATTTAACAACGAATAAAGCAATCGGTTTCTACCAGCGGCGAGCATATTTTCCAAGTGAGCTTACAAAATCCAGAAGATCTCCCAAACACAGGTCAAATTGATGCTGACTTTTTTTTGTCATTTGTTTAAAAGTTAGGGCAAGCAGGAGACTGTTTCCACTTGCCACAAGCATTGCAGACAGAAATGACACCCAGGGCAAGCAGGAGACGTGATCCGATTGCAACTCCTGCTTGCCCTGACTGTCAATGGTGAGAACAATGCATTCTCCTGCTAGGCACAAGTGTGGTTGTTACTTATGTCCTCAATGACAGCCCATTTGTGAAAATACATTTTACACTTTGCTTATCCCTAGTTACTACCCTTTACTTACTGGGGCAAATGTGTAAACTCCCACCTATATGAGAATTTGGAAGTCAAATCTAACATTTATAGATTATTGTTTTTTTTTTTAAATCAAAGCGGTATCCAGGTCAACAAAGACAAATAAAATGACAAATGTCTTACCGGGCTGCCGAGAAGCAGTTCCAGGATTAACCGAACATGCAAATATTGACTGATAGAGAAGGTATCAGGACCCCGCTCAGTAGAACTTACAGTTTAATGAGTCAAAAGTTGTAAGAATGGGAAACCAAGAGTCAGTAAAAGCGTAGAACTGAGCATTGCATTTATTAGGTGGGTCTGGCTTATCATGTATAAGATAGGAATCCTTGGCTAGATGAAGATGAAGGTAAATCTCTCTGTTTAAAGGCAGAGCAATTGGGAGAAAGTAAGAATCAAAGGGAAAGTTGTGTCATCAGATGAAAGTTGACTTTGATGTATTTGGCCATCTTAAATATAGTGCAATATACTTTATGGACAAACAATCCCTTGGCATTTTTTGTAGCTTAAGGCACAAAATCAATGTCTCAATGTCCTTAATATATTGATAATGAGTTGAGTGCAGAGGACCTCTTGTATTTGTCTTCAGAAAGTCAAATGGAATATGGAAGGGAATTCTACAGAAGGGTACATCTGTATCAAAGTCTTAAAGGGGGTATGCGAGGAGGTATACTTTTCTTAATTGATGAACATTGGGTCCTAGCAGCAGTTTACATGGGCCCCAGGCTCTTTCCTACTCATCCGAGAAAATAACACTTTCCCCAAACTAAGTAAATGAGCAGACCAGGTCCATGCCATTGTAAATATCTCCCTATAGTTTTTGTGTTACATTTGATAGAGGTCTGTCATAAAAAGACAACCACCACGAGAAGAGGTGCACTGACCACTCTCTATTTCCGTGTAGTCTCCTCCCTAGTTCCTTCCAACGTGGTAATAGTAGGGAGATTTATTTGAAAAATCTGGTAAAATTTTCATCCTAAACTCTATGAAGGACACTGACAATGATTGTTAGGGCATACATACCAAACAACAAATATCTGCTAATAATTCACTCCCTGCAACTTCATATTATCTTACCCCAGGGATTTTTTTTGCCAAGGACTTTATAAATCACCTTGAAATTCCACAGCCATGTGCCTTTATATAGTCTTGGAAATCATCTTTGCCTTGCATTGTTCTTATGTTTGATACTAGGGGTACTTTATCCAAAACGGCATAGATTTATATACAGTATGACAACTCTATGCTTTTAAAAAAAAAATCAAAATTTTTTATTTTGTTTTGTCAAATGAAAGTGTAACACATGAATGTAAAAAATGAAATAAAAATAGAAATTTCTCTAAAATAACAATTTTAGATGTGATGTTATACAAGGACAGAGATCAACAGCCCAGCCAAATGGGACAATTTAACCAGAATGAAAATTATGACATGTATATAGAAAGACAGAGCAGACATTCCAAAAGACCTAGAAACGCCTTATCCAAAAAATTACAGGCATCTCACATAGACTCCATTTTATCAAATAATTAAAATTTTTAAAAATTTGTTTCCTTTTTCTCTGTAATTATAAAACAGTACATTGTACTTAATCCGAACTGAGATATAAATAATCCTTATTTGAGGCAAAACAATCCTATTGAGTTTAATTCAAGTTTAAATGGAATTTTATAGACATAAGGTATGGAGATCCAAATTATGGAAAGATCCCTTATCTGGAAAACCCCAGGTCCCGAGCACTCAGGATAACAGGTCCCATATCTTTACTGTATAAATCCAGTGCCAGACCAGTTTCTTTTAGCTGTGCAACAAAGTTCCACAAAGAGAACCATTTATGGAAGTTCTGTTGATTTTAATTTAATTTTTATAAAAGTGATTGGAAGATACAGTATTTGGCTAAATTAATCTAAATAGTGGCCCATCCCTTATTCATATAAATTTGTATTTATGCACATATTTTTAAATCAGCAGTTATTTATTCTAGTTTATATTTGAGAAAAATCATTTACTTCTGCTGTATGGGTGAAGCCCACAAGTGCCAACACTTATCAGACTCTTGTGAGAAAAAACATTTTTTTTTTTTGTTCTTTTTTTTCTTGTTATTCTTGATGCCTACAGCAATGGTCATAATTATTGTGTATGAGATGGTGGCCTCAGAAGAACAAATTTTTTTTTTTGTTGGTGAGTGTCATCATAGCATTATTTTAGCTCACTGCTTTAGCCTTCGGCTTGGATCAGGTCACTGACTTTGCTTCTGTCTGCAATATAAACCCTTGTCCTCCCTTTCCCAAATCACTCATCTTTACCCTTCCCTATACATATTCCTGATCATGGTGTACACAAGGTTATGAATATATCATACAGTGGAAACAGATGCTCAGCTGAAATAACCTCTGGGACATTCTGCTTCCAGTATCTGTTTGGACAGATTTGGATAAGAATTGAGGTCACTGTTCTGTCAGAGAAATATGTCAGTGATGTATGTCAGAATGTGGAAACAAGCAGAATAGGACTTATTTTCCACTTCCAATTAGCATTTTATTTTTTTTTGTTTTGTCCACTGAGGGCAAAGTTCAAACATCTAAACTCCAGCAGGTTTTCCGTTCAGGGCACCAGAGGTGTCAGATGGCAAACTCAGAGACAATGTGAACATTTTATTGTTTTGATAACCTTGTATCAAGTTCCGTTTATTATCAAAAGATGTCTCATTTGTGCCTGATATTTACATAGCTCCAGAATTGTACAGGAAGTGACCAAATGTACATTTCTGACTGACTCAAGGCTGTGAGATTATTTCAATGACAGAATGGATAGAACAAAGCCTTAAAAGCTCTGCCAAATATTTTCATGACTGTGTTTTCAAAGAATAAAAAATACAATTCTCTTATAACATTCTGTGTTACCACAATTATCCACAGTTAAAACATTTTTCAAAACACTAGCAATCTTTTGAGGTCATAGTCATAGAGATGGTGTTTGCATCCAGAGATACAACCATTAAATCTCCCATGTATGTTTGCATACGTCCTTGCACAGATGGTGGGGCCGATTCATGAAGCTCGAGTGAAGGATTCGAAGTAAAAAAACTTTGAATTTCGAAGTGTTTTTTGGGCTACTTCGACCATCGAATGGGCTACTTCGACCTTCGATTACGACTACGACTACGAATCGAACGATTCGAACTAAAAATCGTTCGACTATTCGACCATTCGATAGTCGAAGTACTGCCTCTTTTAAAAAAACTTCGACCCCCTACTTCGGCAGCTAAAAGCTACCGAAGTCAATGTTAGCCTATGGGGAAGGTCCCCATAGGCTTGCCTAAGTTTTTTTGATCGAAGGATATTCCTTCAATCGTTGTAATAAAATCCTTCGAATCGTTCGATTCGAAGGATTTTATCGTTCGATCGAAGGAATAATCCTTCGATTGGTCGATCGCAGCATTTGCGCTAAATCCTTCGACTTCGATATTCGAAGTCGAAGGATTTTAGTTCCTAGTCGAATATCGAGGGTTAATTAACCCTCGATATTCGACCCTTAATACATCTGCCCCTAAGTGTGATAAATGAGTTCAAATGCATGTTTACTGTGGACTTTTGTGGACTAGTTTCCATTTAAGTGATACCTTTTAAATACTTTAAAACAAGTGAATAATCTGCAATACGATATTAAGTATTTATGAAATATGTCTTCATGGTACATAGTTAACATATAATAATAATTAGGGCCTTCATAAATTGGCAGTACAGAATATGGTAATCCCTCATGCAAACTAGAATTCAGCAAAAACAAAAACAAAAGCACAAACAGAAGAGGTTCTCATTTGTCTTCATGCTCCCCCCCCCTTTGCAACCCCTATTCCAGAGTTCATTGAAAGTTAGCTGGGAGCCTACATCCAGTGTATTATTACATAACTCCCAACATTTGGAAATAAAAAAAGAGACAAAAAAGTTGCTGCACGTAGTGCGGCAATTTTTTGACCACGACAATTTTTGTGGCCACACCCCCTAATTACCATGTTCTTTTTATAAAATTTGGCAGTTTATGAAAGTTTGAACATATTTTTTTTTCAGATATATATATATATATATACTGTATTTATATATATATATATATATATATACATATATATATACATATACATATATATATATATATATGTATATATACAATATCAAAACAGGGGGGTTGTGGGAGCACTCTAAAGGCTTTAAAGTATATATATAAGTATAATAAATGCTATTACATATGTACCCAAAACAGGGGTTATTTTCAACGGACATTGATTACAGGTAATGCTAGAATGCACATAAAAAATAAAACAAGTTAGGGACCACCATTCGGGGTTTACCTTGACGTGTTATGGTGGCTTATCAATTTTATGATCATAAATTTGTAACAAAATAAACCCTTTTTTGGGTACATATGCAATAGCATTTATTATACTTATATATAGACTTTAAAGCCTTTAGAGTGCTCCCACAACCCCCCTGTTTTGATATTGTATATTTAGCTGGAAGCTGTGGCATAGCTTCAGTGGTTGTAGCACCCCATACCCCCCCTTTAAACTAGTGGTGATCCTATGCTTTTAAAATTGGGCGTTTGTTTTGGGAATATCTCTCCTTTAAAAGCCTGATTGCTGGCTGGGGAGGATTTAGCCCTCAGTGAAAAAACAGCGTTCAACGGACATTGATTACAGGTAATGCTAAAATGCACATAAAAAATAAAACAAGTTAGGGACCGTCATTCGGGGTTTACCTTAACGTGGTATGGTGGCTTATCAGTTTTATGATCATAACTTTGTAACAAAATAACCCCTTTTTTGGGTACATATGCAATAGCATTTATTATACTTATATATAGACTTTAAAGCCTTTAGAGTGCTCCCACAACCCCCCTGTTTTGATATTATATATATATATATATATATATATATATATATATATATATATATATATATATATATATATATATATTACAGTTTTGCTAATGAAGGCGATTTGCCCTTTAAGCTGTAAGTGTAATGTTTCCCAAGGGACCTGTAATCTTATAGTGTTACTTATTTGCTTATCTCAAAATTGTTACAAAAGTATCTTATCTGCTTCTGTAGCTGCCAAAAGCCAATTGAGTTAGAAACTTTGTACAAACGAGGGACTGCAGGTTGAGCTGTCAAAAGAGGGACTGTCCCTCTAAAA
Organism: Xenopus laevis; assembly: GCF_017654675.1. NCBI lineage: Eukaryota > Metazoa > Chordata > Amphibia > Anura > Pipidae > Xenopus > Xenopus laevis. The sequence goes on along the minus strand of NC_054375.1, from coordinate 119,891,836 downwards.
ACGGGACAGTTGGGAGGTATGTTTCACGGTTTGGGCGGAAGTGGGGCACTAGGAGGCGGTGATCAGCCTGAACACGCCTGCGGTCCACAAACATTGTGCGCACCTGTCAACCTGTGGGCCCCGCCTGTGGGGTATTTATTATTTATTTTAGCTCTTCCTTATTGTTATGTTGTTCCATCCATTCCTGTAAGAATGTTAAATGTTCAATTTAACATGAATTAGGAGATTAGCACTAGTAATGAGAAAGGTTATGGACACAGGAAGTGAAAGTGAAGTGGGAGGAGCAGAGAGTGTGGAGAGAACAGCCAGGAATAAAGCTGAATTCTACCCTGCATAATAGCCAGAACACTACTTCCTGCTTTTCAGCTCTATAACTCTGAGTTAGTCAGCGACTTGAAGGGGGGCCACATGGTACATTTCTGTTCAGTGAGTTTGTAATTGATCCTCAGCATTCAGCTCAGATTCAAAAGCAACAGATATGACCCATGTGGCCTCCCCTTAAGTCTCTGATTGGTTACTGACTGATAACCAGGGTAACCAGTCAGTGTAAACCAAGAGAGCTGAAAAGCAGGAAGTTGTGTTCTGGCTATTATGTTACACACCCAGTCACTTTTTACATTACATTTTTGGCTAACTAGCTATATTAGAAACATTTTTTATTTTGCACAGCCTATCTATTTCCCCAGTTTTTATTTTTACACTGAACAATTCCTTTAAAGGTAAACTATACCCCCAAAGTCAACACCTAAGCAACAGTTTATATGATATTAAGGGGCATATTAAAGAATCTTACCTAAACTAGAATAGATATATAAGTAAATATTGCCTTTTTACATTTTTTTACCTTGAGCCACCATTTTGCGATGGTCTGTGTGCTGCCTCGGAAATACTGCAGCTCTAACTGTAACAGGAAGGAATGAGGAAGCAAAAGACAGAACTGTATCCATTAAGTAGCTCTTGTGATGTATTGTTTGTTTGTGTGCACCATGAATCGTAGGGTTCCAGAGGGCGGCCCTTCATTTTTAAAATGGAAACTTTCTTTTTAGTATTGAGCAACTCTTCTACCAAGGCAGGGCAATGGAGCTAACATTCTAATACTGGTTGTCAAAACATGCGAAATGTCTACATCTCATGGCATCAGTTCATTCTGAGACAAGGATTTAGCACCACCATTTCTTCCTCTATAGTTCTTACCCAGTAAGTAATGTTCCACGCTCCCTTCTATTCTTGCATAGTAAAATCTCTCCGATAACACGGCATATTAAATTGTATCCTATCATATGTTGTAATTCATTCACAGCTCATTCAATATCATGCAGGATGATTTCAATTTGATAATGTGGTATTTTTTATTCTTTATGAGAACGCACACATTCACAAAGTGAATTTTCCAAGAATATGTCACAGAGGAATTTATTTGGCCTTTGCTCTCATCTGTGATGGTTTTGAATCTTTGTGTAGGAAAAGGGTGCGTTGTTGGCAAGCAAAATAGTGAAAGAGGATAGCACAGACTTGCTGATAATACGTCTAGGTTTCCTTTTGACTTGACTTTATCGTTTACTGAAGGATATTGTTTGTGTGAAGGTGATAGCAGCTGCCTGACATAGATCTGAAAAGGCAGACAGTGAAATTTATCTCAACAAACATCCACCCTGGTGAATTTTCTATCCTATGGCATGTTGAACATGAGATGGGAGAACTGGGTCAACACTGATGCAGATCCCCAAGGAACTGCTTAATCAGGAGTTGTGTGCCCTGTGGGTACCTGTCCCTGTTCTAGTGACAGGAAAACAAAATGCTTGGATCAATGTATTTTAGCTCAAATTGCTACATTTAGACTGATTTTATAGGAACCAAGGGTCAACAAGAACAAATAGCTTATCAGATGCCCCCAGTCCTCTCACACAGCCACTGAATCCCTCAGGTTAGCTAACTGCACCCTCTGACCTTCCAATGTCAGCCAAAGGGAGGGCATAAAATACTTTGGCTCCATTCGTTTACTGAAACTCTGCACTAAAACACTGCATCGTTCTTAGGCTGTGATAGTTTTTCACAAGATAAAATTGGCTGCTTGATATTTGACTACGTAAAACATGCAGTGACCTTGAGTCACATTGACGGCCAGATTGCAGTCATCGGTAGCTCTTATAAATTTGTTCAGCTCACTTAATGGGTACTGGTTATTCCTGCTGGTTTATAAATACATCTCATTTGCTGGATAATGAGGGAGACTTTTTGCACTGTCACTTAAAATAGGTTCTATTTTTCCCTATAAAATTTACGCCCACATGCCTATTTGTGAGCAGCATCACGATAGGCTGAATGTTATCAGGAATGCAATGACATATTTCTCTTCAAAATATGTTTTGTGTAGGCTAACAGTAAAGTATACTGCTTAAACTTTTAAATCTCAATAGTTTAGCACATTGGAAGGTTGGAATTAATAAATTAAGGGGCCAATTCACTAACTTCGAGTGAAGGATTCGAAGTAAAAAAACTTCGA